>NC_041389.1:428551983-428642179 GCF_002162155.2 Triticum dicoccoides
TTCCCCAATCCGCCAAACCCCTAGCGCCAGCGACCATGTCCAGCACCGGCAGCCACTCCGACGACAGCTTCAGAGACGAGGAGGAGCTGGCGCTCCGTATCGCGCTCGAGCGCTTGCGGGTCGATATGGGCGGCAGCTCCGGGTTCGGTGCGACGCCACCTGTCGCCCGTCGCCGCAGTGCCGACGCCGGCGCCGGCCCTTCCCACCCTGTGCGCGGCTCTGCGAGGCATGCGTGATCTGCTCCTCCCACCCGACGGCCTCCTCCACCTCCGGTAGCTGCTCCGCGCGGGCAGTGCTGGGTTCTATTGCCCGCTCCGCCACAACCACGGATGCGGACTCTGGAGTCGGAGGCACGTGTCGCCCGCCGCGAGAGGCAGAGGGCAAGGGTGATGGCGGGCGGGTCCGACGCATCTGCGCAGTCCGCCTGCCGCCTCCTGGTGCCTAACTTGGACGACCGTCTCCTCGAGTCGGTCACTGACTGAGGCGGAGACGAAGGCCCGACGGCTCCGGAGGATCAATGCCAAGCAGCTCCGGCTCGGCATTGAGCAATCCGAGCGGGAGGCGGCAGATGCGGCGAGGGTGCGAAGCTCAAGTGCAAGCAAGACCGCGTTGTCCGACGCTTGCATGGCTACATCGTCATCTCTGATTCCTCCTCCGATGACGGGTCCGATGGCTCTGACGTGGACCCACCTCCTGCCGCGGACTCCTACAGCTGCGCCAGCAACTGGAAGGGCAAAGGGCTGGCCAGGAAGTGGTAACATCTGTCTTAATTTCAAGTGATTAGATGTAGTTTGAACTTGTCGGCCGTATTATGTGTATTATGTGAACTTTGGCTATCTTTTGAAGATCCGACTGTGACTCATGATCTACGTAGTTTTTATCAACATTGCATGGGTTGCTTTGAATATGGGGGACGAAATATGAAATACGTAGGTGTGAAGGCGTGGATATAGGAAGTGCCCGGTCACTATCTGCAGGGGCGGATTTGCCAAATCCGACTGTAGATGCGCTAATGCATCGAAGATGCACGTCCCGCTCCTAGTTCGGCAACGCGGAGGATTTCCTAACTGGCGTGATCAATCTATCCGGATTCGTGTACAATTGTAATTTTTGGTTTTTGGCATATGTGGCCCTTCCCCTGTACTATATATAAGGCCGCATCAATCAAGCGCAAATCCTAAACGCCTTAAGCAAACAGTCCAGACCAAAGTTAGTCCAGCCCCCCCCAAAAAAACAAGTCGTGTTTCCCGAGCTTCCGAGGGCCGCCCAACTCGATATGCTCAGCCGCCACCAGCTCGACTGAGCCGGGCGACACCGAAATCCAACCGAGCAAGACCGACACCCAGTTGATTCCGCCAGCGAAGATAAGGTCGCCGGCGCTGAAGACGGGAAATCCTCCTCCGCCAACCCCAAGACCCAGCCGACGTTGGCGCTGACGGAGGCCAAAGTCGGTGAAGAGATTGCTGCCGCCATGGATTCAACGTTATGGATTCCCCCCTTTTTCCAGAGGGGCAAGGCCACCGGAGCCAGAGACGAGAATTCCTCCGCCGCCAGTCCGAAGATCTACCTGCCGCACGCCGGAAGTGCCTGTGGGAAGACGTTCTCGCTAGGCCGCTTTGGTCAGTTCTGGCCCGCCCTCTGTTCACTGGTCATCCGCGCCTTACTGTTACCGGTGAACAAGTACTGGCTTGAGTGCTTTTGGAAGCTCGACCCAATTCGCCGTGCACTGATCATCCGCGTCTTTGTGGCCATGGGTTTCATGCTGATGCTGGCCTTGGCCGTTCCTACCCTGTTACTTGTGCACTTCCACGGGCAGGAGATGGCACAAGTGTGGGTCATGTCGCTCACTCTGTGTTCATACTCCATGCTTGCCTCCCTCTTCATCTGGAGGGATTGGTGGTTCTACACAGACTTCGCACGTCTCTCTTACGGCCCCCTGTTGGCCTTATTCGCCGCCACTGCTATTGGCCCCCGCACCGCCATCTTCATCCTGCATTGGAGCACGGTATGGGCTGCCGGATACCTGGGCTACTCCATCGCTTTGCACCACCTGCACAAGGGGACTGAGCGGGGCATTGACGACTTGCCTAGGCCGTCGTGCCACAGCAAGGATGTGACCAAAGAACTTACCATCTTGGTCTGTATCAGAGCATTCATTCTCTCGGTGGGTTGGACTATGTACATGGCGATGACGGTCTATGGAGTGAACCTGACTCAAGAGCTGCCTATTGTCTTATACCTCTCCTGCATTGGCTGGATCTATGTCACCCTCTGGTTATACTATGTCGCTAATGTTCTCATGCACGGAGTTCTTAAGGGGCCAATGCGTTCACTTCCCTATCTGGTCCCATGTGCGATGCTCTCTCCTGTGATGATGTATCTGTCTGTTTTCCTCTCGGTATTGTTACATTGGCTGTTGTTGATGTCCTTGGTTGGCTTCCTTGGGTACCATCTTGCTGTTTACATACGCTACTTGCACACTGCCCCAGCATGGCATATGTGTGATCTAGCTTAACTTGTCCGTTTAATTGTTCCATCAATTAGCTAGGGTATGTATATTTTCCATATGTTCTACAACTTGGATGCAATTTTTGTGTTATGAATTTATCTTCGTTTTCATACCAAGTTGAAATTTTGTGCAAGTGATTTAATGCCTAATTTGATGGGAAACCTCAGTATGATCTTTAGTAATGTTTAGCGTGAATGATCAGTAAAATACCACTACGGCCCCTCTCTTTCTTAGGTAAAATGCATGCAGAAAATGAATTTTATTCAGGAAGATACCACTATGCCAGGGTTAGGCTTTGTTTCATGTTCCATGATACAAGTTTTGATCAAAGGGTGGTACATGAGCAATTACCCGACTCTATTTAATTATATGCATCAAGTGCCTCATGCAACTTGCATGCATTTATCTAAAATATTGGCAACACCTAGCCAACTAGAAGGCATCACTGTAGGATAAGTAAATGAATAACAAAATCTTCCATGTCTTTGCTGATCAAAATCAGATAATGAAAATTTGATATTGTGAATTAAATTTAGCACCAAGGTGTGTTATGGAAAAGCATCCCCAAAATATTAAATCCAAATTAGTGACAAAAATTCAAGATAAAGCCAAAATTTACTAAATTTATATTCATAATAATGTAATTAGATTATGTTGATCTCTAGTCATAGGATATGTTGATCTGCTAATTGGATGATTCTTCTAGTTACCATTTCCCAAGGACTCAATCAGGTCATTGATTGGTTTCCCACCTATTAATCTTATATCCAAACTTATTCACACTAGACAATGTATAGAACTATTGATAATTATCCGGTTTCCCATTTTTTTTTCAAGGCTAGTAAATTGCTATTTTGTCCTTCTTTGATTCAAAATCATAGGGAAACTTGGAGAAGATGGTAATGAATATGTTTTACAATGCTTGTGTCCTTCTCTTAAGATTCTACAAATGTTGCTGTCAGCTATCTACATATTATAGTATATGTTTAGATGCTAGTGTTCATGCCAGTTCTCCTGCTCAAGTGCTTCTTAATTTATGAAATGTGTCTTTGACCAAATCTGTTTTTGCCGCAGACCAATAGTATGGAGAGTATGGAGAGCCTGGAGATTATTTGGGTGTATGTTCATCAAAAGCTGACCCCTTAAACTCTATACAAGACAATGTGTACGGTCAACTTTTTATATGTTTGCATTGAGATATTATGTACTTCTACTCTTGGGGTGTTGGATATTATGTACTTCCACTATTGGGTGTTGGATGTCGGATATGTGGAGCATAATTGTTCAGCTCTCCGCAGGACAATATACTTCTAATTTTATACTCCCTCCTTTCCTTTTTATTGGGCTCGTTTTTGTGTGCGTGTGAGGTACTGATATGATGATAATTTAGGATTAAAATGCCCCAGGTTAATTGACGACCTTCAAATTTGGACGTTAGAATTCACATGTACTGTGATTTACCTGAATTCTGGGTTTGATCTTTGAGCACAAGTAAACCTATAGTACTCCTAATGCATGCATTGTGACTTGGTGAAATTTATACAAAGAATTGCTAGGAGTGGATTTTGCAGAGTTTGAATATGTGTATGATTAACAATAGGCGGCTGCTAGGCGTTAGCTGATTGATCTTAGGAAACGCAAGGGATCAACAACCTAAAAACTGTTGATTTTCACGTGTACTCCTTGATGACACGACCTCACTAGGACCATGATATCGCTTCCATCCCCAACATGCCCATGTCTTCCCGCATCCCGCATCGTCTCTGAATCCCTGCTCCCGGCGCCGCAATAATGGTGTGCTATATTGCAATGCCACAACAATGGTGGGCTGCGACGATGCTCGGGTGGTATGATGATGCTCCAATGCAGCACCAATGATGCTCTAGGGGCCTCCATATGCTCCAATGCAGCTCTATTTGCACTGCCATAGCACCGCGCGCTGCCCTGCGGTGCTCCATTATAGCACCAGTGCATTGTCAATGCTCCTGTAGCACCACGTGGAGCTCGTGCATCACGACGGTGCCCTTGCGGCAACCCCCACATCCTCTTTAGAAAACTCACTATAGTGTCCCAACCCCGCGTTGTCGAAACAACACAGACGCATCGTAGCAGTGTCGCCACTCAACACTCCCAACATTCCTTGCAGCATTGCCACAACCGCGAGCCTGTCCTTTGCAGCATCAGGTGCTTCTGCTGGCCATCTGCCACAGTAGTTGCTGGCCTTGTAGCTTGCAGCACAATAGTGGCTAAAGGGTATGTATTCGATGCACAAAATCACTAGAGTTGCAGCGCTTCTCGGTCATCCTTTGTGGTCGCCGCCGCAACGCCAATGATGCTCCAGCGCAGCATCGTCGGCCACGCGTGGATGCTCCATTGCAGCATCCGCAAAGCTCGACAATTCTTCCATTGGAAGCTTCTTAGCAATGCCAGTGATGTTGCATCGGGCTATATATTGTGGTGGGGCTTGCGCAAGGATGGCTGGCATCAAACCATTTCTCAATTCGCAATAGCGGGGTGATGATGGCCGCAGTTGGGAGACCGTCCTCGTAGCTAGCGTGACGAGCATGAAAGAAAAAAAAACAAATGTGTGGAGGAAAAAAGCCTCGTAGAGAAGATACGGTTGGGAGGGGGTATGGTGAGCAGGCCCGACAGGGGCACATATCAAGCGGATGAGGCGGTTGATGGGAAGGAGAGAACAACCAGTAGAATTAAAGAGTTCTCAGCAACGATGTTTACGCACAAATTTTCATGGGCATCGCTGATTAATTATTTGTTTCGTGCCAAAAGCCCTAGAGATTGTGCAATCAGCCCATTGTACAAAAATCATAGCACAAGTTGTCTTATGCGAGGAACAAACTTTAGCGAGGATATACTCTTGAAGTCCAGATCAAAATATTTGCTTGTGTCCTGTTTCATAGTATGGTTATCATTTACTCAATATGTATCTTGAATTTGCTAAAAGATCTCGAACAACAAAACAATGAGCTTGATGAGGACAACGACCTAGTTTCATAGACCTACGTAAAATCACTAAAATTAGATAGTTTTGTAATAAATCATCAGAACACATTAGACTAGAATTGAGATGAACTTTCAATCTCCCCTTTCTGGTGATTAAAGACATGTAAATGAAATTCTTATGTAATAAAATCTAGAAGTCTCTGGACGAACGGACGATGTCCAGAAGGATCGTTGTGGAGTGGTAGGTTGAACTGTGGTGGTGGTGGTGGCTGGGCTCGAGGGTGGCTAGCTTCGCCGAGATTTGGCCGGAGATGGCTAGGTCAGTGGCGGAACTCAGGGGTTGCTCGCCGGTAGCTTGGTGGCGCCTGGTGTCGATTGAGTGGGGCCAAAAGACGATGGGTCAAGGGGTATTTAACGGACATGGCCACAGCCGTTGGTTAACATGAAGAGCGCGAGTGGGGATTGTGGGCGCGTTAGGTCATGGGCATCGTGAGCGTGTACGTCAGGCGGCGGGTGCGGAGGTTAGGGGTGACCTTAACGGGTGGGTCCCGCCTGCCAGTGTGAGAGATAGAGAGCGGGTGCGGCATGGGCTCGGTTGGCTAGCTGGGCCTTAGTTGGCCTGGCTAGTTTCTTCTTCTTTTGGTTCTTTTCCTTTACTTTTCTCTTATGTCTTCTTGTTAATTCAATTAAAATTTGAATTTGATTTTTCTCCCCGATTGCAAATTTGCCTTAAAATCACTTTGGAATTTTCATGGTTGTGTTAACATCTTTCTGGATTTTGACAAACTATTTTTGTCAACTACTATTGGGCCCTTTTGGAAAGTATTTTTCTTTTACTTTCTGTTTTATGGTTTTATTCTTTTATCCAGGTTTTACTTATAGTTTTAATTACCCACATTTAAACTATTTTCAAATATTGGTTCACTCAACAAAATAGGACAAATATTACTTTGACAAAAATTTCTTTCCTGCCCTTACGCATTGTTTGATAAAACCTTCATTCAAAGAAACTCCATGACCATTTATTAAACTCTAAAATGGTTTAGGATTTAAGAATTGGTCGTGTTTGTTTCAAAAAGGGATATTCAAGGAAATCATGGATGCAAATGCTTCTAATGCACATCCTAAATTTAGGAAAAAATTGGATGTGACAAATAAGAAGGGTGTTATCCCTGATTCTTCTGAATCTTCCTCAAAGGATTCCTGGACAGGAGCACGTTTTTTCCTTGAGGAAGAGCAGAAGATTTCCCCCCACACCTGCAGAGGAGCTGCCTTTCTTATCCTCGTTTAACCCCTGCATTTTACTTTTTATGCATAGGACTATTGGGTCCGAAAGTAGTGGTAACAACAGCTTTTGCTACCTCAGGATCTCTGACGACAATTTGGTTAATCTCATAAATGAAATCATAGAAATAACCATGACAGCCTCGGCTATTGGAGGAATTTCAATAACATCACGGTAACCAAGTTTCACCCTAACAGAAGCAAGGCGATGAAGAGTAGTATTATCAATTTCCAAAGGAACACCCACTGGTGACGAGACACAAGCCAAGTTTTGCTCGCTGATAGAGCTCCCACGACAAGTCCAGCGATGGGGATCGGGGTCATATGATTTGCTTGTGCTTTTCGTGTAGAAGAAGATGGTGGAATGAGACAATTGGGGAGGGGGAGGGGGCATGGGGTAGTTGGGGGGGCATTTGATCTCTGTGGCAATTGATTGCGCATGGACAATGTCAGAGGGCGGGTACGATGGATGAGGCTTGCCTACTTCTCGGGATGCTCCCATCCGTGCTCCCCTCTGTTTATTGTTCATCCAATGCCACAACCATGAATGTGTATGTCGTCCTTGAGTGAGTATGCTTGAACAACCTCCTACATCAACGCGAGAATGGTCGGTGATGTCTGTTCTCCCAGCCAAGCCGTTGTGCAAGCCACAGTCATGAGCGCGTACGTCATCGTTGCGCGGGTCAGCTCGAGTAACCTCCTGCATCGATGCGAGGACCGTCGATGCCGCCTGCCGTGTTGGTCTCTTTGCGCGGGTCAGCTCGGATTACCTTCGACATCGAAGCGAGGCGGCGAGGGACGCCGCTGGGGCCTGTCGTGCCGGTCACGTCGCCGTGCAGGCCACATGGCCATGAATCTGTACGTCATCTTTTTTTGCGGTGGAAACTTGAGAGCTTTATTGAATAAAAGCGTTCGATGCGCAGTCAGCCAAAAGGCCGTTGATCAAAAAGCTAGGAGTATTGTCTAGCCAGCTCTCAGTCACATCAATCGTGCAAGCATGCTTAGCATAGATGTGAGCCGGACCGTTAGCTGACCTTGATACATGCTGAATTACAAAAGAAGTAAAACTACTAGCGAGCTCTCCAATCTCTACTAAGATCGGTGCCACGACTGAGCATGAATCGTGGCGATTGGTCCAGAGGTTTACTACCTCCAAACAATCCGTCTCGAGGACGACTTTCAAAAAACCCCTTAGCTTGGCAAAGATGACACCATCTCTAGCTGCCACCGCCTCCGCGATGAGGGGATCTGTCACATCGGGATATGGCTTGCTCCAAGCCCCTTGAAAGGAGCTCGGTGATCTTGCAACACCCCCACCGCCCCCTTTGCCTTCTTCTCGCCGAACAGCGGCGTCAGTATTGATCTTTACCCACGGAGAATCAGGTGGACGCCAACCATGACCTGGTAAGACTAGAGCGTGTCGTCGAGGAACATCCAGTAGTGCTAGTGACTCCCTGGTCCTCCAAACCGAATACGCTGGATCAAGTCTGTCTTCTCCATGTGTCAACTTGTTCCTCGAGTGCCAAACAAACCACATAACTGAAACGATGATAGCTAGCTCCCTGTTAGTGAATCGATCCTCGCATATGATATCTTTAGCCCATGTATTCGGGTGCAGTCGTGGCAAATGGAAATCAAAGAGCTGATGTGCTTCCTCCTAGAAGAGTTGTGCATGTGAACATTTCAACAATGTATGCTCCAGATTCACAAATTAGTTTCTTGTAAATGTCTATGCTTGAGGGTGCTCTCATCTGGCAGTATACCTCGCAGGACACGCCAGAAAAACACCCGCACTTTGGGCATAACATTCAACTTCCACAAAGCATTCCACATCCATTGATTATCAATTGAGGGACCGGTAGCCTGCCCTTCCTCTAGAGCTTGACGCTCTTTGTGAGTCATTAGAGCTCGGTACGCCGATTTGACGGTGTAGTTGCCTGAGGTCTCGTGTGCCCACGCAAGAAAATCTTCACCTCCACCTGATCGAAGAGGAATATTGAGTATGGCTTCCGGGTCAGGTGGAATGAAAGTGTCCCAGATCAGCTGCGTCTGCCATGTCCAGTTGTCAGGATCTATCAGTTCACTGACCCGGGTGATCCTGGTGTTCGGTGGTCGAAGGAGTGGGGACATCGTTGTGGTCGATGGGATCCACCGGTCCTCCCAGACCGCTATGGAAGATCCATCGCCAACCCGCTTAATCAAACCCATAAGCAAAACATCTCTGCCTGCTATGATTGCCCTCCAAGTAGCGAAAGAATGCTTCGGGGCAGAGGCTTGCATGATGTCAGTATCCGGAAAATACCTGCCCTTGAGGATCCACGCACATAGTAAGTTGGGACTTGTCAATAGGTGCCATCCCTGTTTTCCTAGCAGAGCCAAGTTGAAGGTGTGTAGGTCGCGAAACCCCATCCCACCCTTGCACTTTGGCGTGGAAAGCTTCTGCCATGAGATCCAGTGGAGCGAACGCTTGTCGATAGAGCTGCTCCACCAGTACTTTGCCATGGACGACTTCAGATTCTTGCACACTTTCTTAGTCAGGAGAAAGCAACTCATGCTGAAAGTGGGAATTGCCTGTGCGATTGATTTAATCAGTGTCTCTCTTCCCGCACATGCAAACATCCTCTCCGACCATCCTTGCATCTTGCTCCTCGATCGCTCACCAATCTGATTAAATGTTCCGCTGGTAATCTTCCCCACCACCATGGGTAGACCGAGGTAGCGTTCGCTGAACGCCTCGACATGAATGTCAAGCGTAGCCTTGATGGCTTGCCTGGTTGTGTCTGGTGTATTTGGGCTGAAATATATGGCACTCTTGTCCCGGTTGACACACTGACCAGAGGCAGCACCATAGATTCGCATAATACTGTTTAAACTCTCTGCAGATCGAGTGTCAACTTTCATAAAAATAAGACCGTCATCCGGAAAAAGCAAATGCTTTACCCATGGAGCTCTGTAGCTGACCCGAATGCCTCTGTCAATCTGCCCATAATGTTTGAGCAAGGACGAAAATCCTTCTGCACATAGAAGGAACAAGAAAGGTGACATGGGACACCCTTGCCTTAAACCACAAGAGGGAGTGAAATAAGGTAGTAGTTCACCATTGACCCTAACACTGAAACGGACCGAAGTAACACACTTCATGATGAGTCTCACCAAGTTGATGCCAAAGCCGATTTTGAGGAGGATGGCCTCGAGGTAGCACCATTCCACTCGATCGTAGGCTTTCATCATATCAAGCTTGACGGCGCAAGCGTGATTCTTCCCTTTCCTCCTTCTCTTCATGGCATAAACACTTTCAAACGCGATGTGTACGTTATCAGTGATGAGCCTGCCGGGAATGAATGCGCTTTGCTCCTCGCTGATGATATCATCCATGAACTCCATGATCTTGTTTGTAGCAGCCTTTGCCCCGATTTTGTACAACACTGGACACAGGGATATTGGACGATATTGAGTGATATTTTGTGGGTTCTGTACCTTGGGAATAAGCATAATAGATGTGTCATTCAAGCAAGTTGGTAGGTCTCCACCATTAAGAGAATCCAGAACTGCATTCATTATATCATTGCCGAGTAACTGCCAATGCTTCTGGAAAAAGCCCGATGTGAAGCCATCGACACCAGGTGCCTTTGATGGCGCCATTTGGAACAAAGCCTTGCGCACATCCTCCGGTTCAAACAGTTTTTCTAGGGTTGTGTTCATGACCGGGGTAATGCTGCTCGGTGAAGGAAATATGCCCTAGAGGCAATAATAAAGTTATTATTTATTTCCTTATATCATGATAAATGTTTATTATTCATGCTAGAATTGTATTAACCGGAAACATAATACATGTGTGAATACATAGACAAACAAATTGTCACTAGTACCTGTTCAAGAATTCATCCGATTAACCAGTTAACTTCCCGATTAGTCCCTACTCGTAGGGTCACCGAGTAGCCGATTAACTGATTAATCACCCGAGTAATTGATTAAATCGCCGATTAACTTGCCGATTATCCTATTAATCCCCTACTCGCCAGCCAACCGAGCAGCTACCAGTTAACGATTTCCTCAACAATATACGTCTACTTAACTAGCTCGTTGATCAAAGATGGTTATGTTTCCTAGCCATAGACATGAGTTGTCATTTGATTAATGGGATCACATCATTAGGAGAATGATGTGATTGACATGACCCATTCCGTTAGCTTAGCACACGGTCGTTTAGTATGTTGTTGTTGCTTTCTTCATGACTTATACATGTTCCTATGACTATGAGATTATGCAACTCCCGTTTACCAGAGAAACACTTTGTGTGCTACCAAACGTCACAACGTAACTGGGTGATTATAAAGGTGCTCTACAGGTGTCTCCGAAGGTACATGTTGGGTTGGCGTATTTCGAGATTAGGATTTGTCACTCCGATTGTCGGAGAGGTATCTCTGGGCCCTCTCGGTAATACACATCACTTAAGCCTTGCAAGCATTGCAACTAATGAGTTAGTTACGGGATGATGTATTATGGAACGAGTAAAGAGACTTGACGGTAACTAGATTGAACTAGGTATTGAGATACAGACGATCGAATCTCGGGCAAGTAACATACCGATGACAAAGGGAACAACGTATGCTGTTATGCAGTCTGACCGATAAAGATCTTCGTAGAATATGTGGGAGCCAATATGAGCATCCAGGTTCCGCTATTGGTTATTGACCGGAGATGTGTCTCGGTCATGTCTACATAGTTCTCGAACCCGTAGGGTCCGCACGCTTAACGTTATGATGACAGATATTATGAGTTTATATGTTTTGATGTACCGAAGGTTGTTCGGAGTCCCCGATGTGATCACGGACATGACGAGGAGTCTCGAAATGGTCGAGACATGAAGATTGATATATTGGAAGCCTATGTTTGGATATCGGAAGTGTTTCGGGTGAAATAGGGATTTTACCGGAGTACCGGGAGGTTACCGGAACCCCCTGGGAGGTTAATGGGCCTTAGTGGGCCTTTACGGAGAAGAGGAGAGGCGGTCAGGGCTGGGCCGCGCCACCCCCCTTCCTTCCTCTCTCCCTCCTCTTTCCGCCCTCCCAAGTCCTAATCCAACTAGGAAAGGGGGAGAGTCCTACTCCCGGTGGGAGTAGGACTCCTCCCGGTGCGCCTCTCCCCTTTGGCCGGCCGCACCCCCCTTGCTCCTTTATATACGGGGGCAGGGGGCACCCTAGAGACACAACAATTGATCGTTTGATCTTTTAGCCGTGTGCGGTTCCCCCCTCCACCATAGTCCACCTCGATAATACTGTAGAGGTGCTTAGGCGAAGCCCCGCGTCGGTAGAACATCATCATCGTCACCATGCCGTCGTGCTGACGAAACTCTCCCTCAACACTCGGCTGATCGGAGTTTGAGGGACGTCATCGGGCTAAACGTGTGCTGAACTCGGAGGTGCCGTACGTTCGGTACTTGATCGGTCGGATCGTGAAGACGTACGACTACATCAACCGCGTTGTGCTAACGCTTCCGCTTTCGGTCTACGAGGGTACGTAGACAACACTCTCCCCTCTTGTTGCTATGCATCACCATGATCTTGCGTGTGCGTAGGAATTTTTTTGAAATTACTACGTTCCCCAACAGTGGTATCCGAGCCTGGTTTTATGCGTAGATGTCATATGCACGAGTAGAACACAAGTGAGTTGTGTGCGATATAAGTCATACTGCTTACCAGCATGTCATACTTTGGTTCAGCGGTATTGTGAGATGAAGCGGCCTGGACCGACATTATGCGTACGCTTACGCGAGACTGGTTTCACCGGCACGAGCACTAGTTGCTTAATGGTGACCGGCGGATGTTTGTCTCTCTCACTTTAGTTGAACCAAGTATGGCTACGCCCGGTCCTTGCGAAGGTTAAAACATCACCAACTTGACAAACTATCGTTGTGGTTTTGATGCGGAGGTAAGAACGGTTCTTGCTCAGCCCGTAGCAGCCACGTAAAAGTTGCAACAACAAAGTAGAGGACATCTAACTTGTTTTTGCAGGGCATGCTGTGATGTGATATGGTCAATACATGATGATAAATTTTATTGTATGAGATGATCATGTTTTGTAACCGGGTTATCGGCAACTGGCAGGAGCCATATGGTTGTCGCTTTATTGTATGCAATGCAATCGCCCTGTAATGCTTTACTTTATCACTAAGCAGTAGCGATAGTCGTAGAAGCATAAGATTGGCGAGACGACAACGATACTATGATGGAGATCAAGGTGTCGCGCCGGTGACGATGGTGATCATGACGGTGCTTCGAAGATGGAGATCACAAGCACAAGATGATGATGGCCATATCATATCACTTATATTGATTGCATGTGATGTTTATCTTTTATGGATCTTATCTTGCTTTGATTGACGGTAGCATTATAAGATGATCCCTCACTAAATTATCAAAGTATAAGTGTTCTCCCTGAGTATGCACCGTTGCGAAAGTTCTTCATGCTGAGACACCACGTGATGATCGGGTGTGATAGGCTCTACGTTCAAATACAATGGGTGCAAAACAGTTGCACACGCGGAATACTCAGGTTAAACTTGACGAGCCTAGCATATAACAGATATGGCCTCGGAACACGGAGACCAAAAGGTCGAGCGTGAATCATATAGAAGATATGATCAACATAGTGATGGTCACCATTGAAACTACTCCATCTCACGTGATGTTCGAACATGGTTTAGTTGATTTGGATCACGTGATCACTTAGAAGATTAGAGGGATGTCTATCTAAGTGGGAGTTCTTAAGTAATATGATTAATTGAACTTAAATTTATCATGAACTTAGTACCTGATAGTGTCTTGCTTGTATATGTTGATTGTAGATAGATGGCCCGTGCTGTTGTTCTGTTGAATTTTAATGCGTTCCTTGAGAAAGCAAAGTTGAAAGATGATGGTAGCAGTTACACGGACTGGGTCCGTAACTTGAGGATTATCCTCATTGCTGCTCAGAAGAATTACGTCCTGGAAGCACCGTTGGGTGCCAGACCTGCTGCAGGAGCAACACCAGGTGTTGTGAATGTCTGGCAGAGCAAAGCTGATGACTACTCGATAGTTCAGTGTGCCATGCTTTACGGCTTAGAACCGGGACTTCAACGATGTTTTGAACGTCATGGAGCATATGAGATGTTCCAGGAGTTGAAGTTAATATTTCAAGCAAATGCCCGGATTGAGAGATATGAAGTCTCCAATAAGTTCTACAGCTGCAAGATGGAGGAGAATAGTTCTGTCAGTGAGCATATACTCAAGATGTCTGGGTATAATAATCACTTGATTCAAGTGGGAGTTAATCTTCCGGATGATAGCGTCATTGACAGAATTCTCCAATCACTACCACCAAGCTACAAGAGCTTCGTGATGAACTATAACATGCAAGGGA
This sequence comes from Triticum dicoccoides, assembly GCF_002162155.2. Classification (NCBI taxonomy): domain Eukaryota; kingdom Viridiplantae; phylum Streptophyta; class Magnoliopsida; order Poales; family Poaceae; genus Triticum; species Triticum dicoccoides. Next base: position 428,566,139 of record NC_041389.1, read on the forward strand.
TGGATAAGATGATTCCCGAGCTCTTCGCAATGCTAAAAGCTGCGGAGGTAGAAATAAAAAAGGAACATCAAGTGTTGATGGTCAATAAGACCACCAGTTTCAAGAAAAAAGGCAAAGGGAAGAAGAAGGGGAACTTCAAGAAGAACAACAAGCAAGTTGCCGCTCAGGAGAAGAAACCCAAGTCCGGACCTAAGCCTGAGACTGAGTGCTTCTACTGCAAGCAGACTGGTCACTGGAAGCGGACCTGCCCCAAGTATTTGGCGGATAAGAAGGATGGCAAGGTGATCAAAGGTATATGCGATATACATGTTATTGATGTGTACCTTACTAAAGCTCGCAGTAGCACCTGGGTATTTGATACTGGTTCTGTTGCTAATATTTGCAACTCGAAACAGGGGCTACAGATTAAGCGAAGATTGGCTAAGGACGAGGTGACGATGCGCGTAGGAAATGGTTCCAAAGTTGATGTGATCGCGGTCGGCACGCTACCTTATATCATGATAAATATTCCCTAGAGGCAATAATAAAGTTATTATTTATTTCCTTATATCATGATAAATGTTTATTATTCATGCTAGAATTGTATTAACCGGAAACATAATACATGTGTGAATACATAGACAAACAAATTGTCACTAGTATGCCTCTACTTGACTAGCTCGTTGATCAAAGATGGTTATGTTTCCTATCCATAGACATGAGTTGTCATTTGATTAACGGGATCACATCATTAGGAGAATGATGTGATTGACATGACAGCTTAGCACATGATCGTTTAGTATGTTGCTGTTGCTTTCTTCATGACTTATACACGTTCCTATGACTATGAGATTATGCAACTCCCGTTTACCGGAGGAACACTTTGTGTGCTACCAAACGTCACAATGTAACTGGGTGATTATAAAGGTGCTCTATAGGTGTCTCCGAAGGTACATGTTGGGTTGGCGTATTTCGAGATTAGGATTTGTCACTCCGATTGTCGGAGAGGTATCTCTGGGCCCTCTCGGTAATACACATCACTTAAGCCTTGCAAGCATTGCAACTAATGAGTTAGTTGCGGGATGATGTATTATGGAACGAGTAAAGAGACTTACCGGTAACGAGATTGAACTAGGTATTGAGATACTGACAATCGAATCTTGGGCAAGTAACATACCGATGACAAAGGGAACAACGTATGTTGTTATGCGGTCTGACCGATAAAGATCTTCATAGAATATGTGGGAGCCAATATGAGCATCCAGGTTCCGCTATTGGTTATTGACCGGAGACATGTCTCGGTCATGTCTACATAGTTCTCGAACCCGTAGGGTCCGCACGCTTAACGTTACGATAATAGTTATTATGAGTTTATATGTTTTGATGTACTGAAGGTTGTTCCGAGTCCCCGATGTGATCACGGACATGACGAGGAGTCTCGAAATGGTCGAGACATGAAGATTTATATATTGGAAGCCTATGTTTGGATATCAGAAGTGTTCCGAGTGAAATCGGTATTTTACCGGAGTACCGGGAGGTTACCGGAACCCCCCGGGACGTTAATGTCAGGACCCCGACTCTATGCCACATCGATCTAGCATGTAACACCTCATATCACTTTGCGGCCTCACGCACGGTTTCCCCACGGGTGTCGCCTTACCTTTTCCCGGGACCGTTTGCGCATTTTGGCACACGTATATGATGGTGTCGCTAGCATCCATATGATAAAGAGCCCGGGCTGACATGGCTAGTCGTAAACCCAAAGTGGCACTCACTTACAGGGACAGGCATCCATGACCCAGCATCGAACGTGTCGGTCATCAACGAGTGAATCCAGGCTGTAGCACTGGGCTAACAGGACTCCGGTGAACCGGGCTGTAGCAGGCTAACAGGACTCCGGTATTCATCGCGTGACATTTCCCCGAAGGGACAGACACAGGATCGAAGAAGGACACATACCGGCCTGCCTGAGTGTTCCGGAGTAGTAGCAAGCTACCAGGGCTCAGTGGAAGCACTAGGAGACATTTCCCGGTAAGAGAGGCTACTAAGAATAAACAACTAGATAGTCAGATCCCACACATAGCAATACACATTACACGTACGCATAACATGCAAGTATGTGCTATACAGCATGGCATCACAGCATAACTCAACAATCATATAGATAAAGGCTCAGAAGAGCCATCACAGCATTATTACAACCAGGGGTCACATGACCCAACAGTCAGAGCAATCAAGCAACAAGCGGAAGCATTACATGTCTGAGTACAGACATCTATAAATGAAAAAGGCTGAAAGCCTGACTATCTACAACGTCTGCTCAAGATCGTAGCTGAGGTACTAGCTACTAGTCGAAGTCCACGAGATCACTAGTAAGACCGAAGTCTCCGCTGCAAAAACATAAATAAAGCAACATGAGTACAAAGGTACTCAGCAAGACTTACATCAGATCCTATCATACATGCACTTGTATCAAGAGGGTAACGTGGGGTTTAGTTGCAGCAAGCCAGCTTTGACTCTGTGGCTATCCTGTTCTACGACTACCAGAAACTCTTGAGGTGAAACAACGTACACGAGTCCACTAATCACCACACAATACACTACTATGGATTCATCCCCGTCTCCCTACGAGAAGGCCATCCATAGCACTCACACATGTCTTGAGCATTTTATTGTATCCACTTCAAGTTGTCTATGTACCATGTAAGCATCCAAGAAGTCCATAACCGCGGACCCGGCTATTCGAATAGATCATGTTAACCCTGCAGGGGTGTACTTCTTCACACACGCTCTCGCCACTTACCGCCATGTACACGTCATGTATCTCGGCAACCTTCAAGCGGAAGCCTGGCGAGGGTGTCGGCCACGACCTGACTAACCACACAAGACTCTAATCCAGGTTTATCGCCTATTCGGGTTCCATCCGCAAGGAGATCCGGCCGGGGTGTCGCTTACGGCCCCAAACGATGTGTACAGGGTTCCCGAGCCCACCATCCGGGTGCCACTCGGTACACCAGGCCACGTGTGCCTAGTCTGTCCCAAGCCCACCCTGCCGGGTGCCACTTGGTAGAAAAATAGCACTACCTACAAACGCCAGAAACTAGTTGCGATTCCTGGACAGAGATCAAGTCGGTTAATAAGTCGAGAGGGCTTGGAGCGCCCGGAGCCCAATGTGTGGTAGTATCGGGTCATTGGACAACATACATAGAACTCGGTGCTTAAGGACGGTTCCAGTGAGACAACCCACCATGTACTCCTACATGGCCTCTCACCACTACATTTACCAAATCGTGTTCACACACTTAACTCTCAGCATCAGAACATATCGTAACACTCCAATTCATTCCCAATGAATCAGACCTGACACAACTCTAAGCAATAGCAGGCATAGCATGGTAGGAACACATCAGTGGCTTCAATCAACTCCTACACATGCTAGTGGGTTTCAACTATTTACTGTGGCAATGACAGGTCATGCAGAGGAATGGGTTCAACTACCGCAGCACAAAGTAGCAGACGAACCGTTGTTGTCCTAATGCAGTAATTGAGAGCAGGAGCGAGAGAGTAGGTATTTATCGAATGAACAAGGGGGTTTGCTTGCCTGGTAATCAACAAGGGAGGCACTGCTTCACAGACAGGTACTCTGGAACGTCTCCGGAGCAGGACCTATCGAGAAGGAACGGTGCCGGCAATCAATACACAATCATATGCAACAATATGATGCATGAACATGGCATGTAGATGTGATGCTGTTTGAGCTAATGCCACTAGTATTCAATTTGAATGAAGTCCATTTGAACAAAAGGTTCAAATGCAACTCCAAAATTACGTCTCTTAATGTGCCATAATGTGTTTTCTCATATTCAGCATGTATAAGTTGGTTTGTCATGCATGTAACTAGTACAAATGGAAAGATTGCATTTTTCTGATAATTTTTCATATATAAATTATTTTAATCTGAGCTACGGTTGAATTGTTATGAATTTTTGAAGTTTAAATCATTTTCTGGATTTTCTGAATTATTTTAATTCCAGAAAATATATAATTGCGTCAGCATGACGTCAGCACGACGTCAGCGGTCAACTGCGGCTGGCTGGGGTCAAACCTGACGTGTGGGGTCCACACGTCAGTGACAGGGGGTTAAACAGGGTTAGATTAACTTAATTAACAGATTAGGGGGGGTCGGGCCCACTGGTCAGTGTTAGTGGCTAATTAGGTTTAGTTATTTTTTTAACTAAAATTAGCAGGGCCTGGCCCCACTTGTCAGCGACCCTGGGGGGTCAAATCCCAGGTCAAACAAGTCAAACCCGCCGGCGGTTAGTCGCCGGCGAGGCCTGAACGCGACGGAGGGCTGCGGAATCGTCGCTCCGGCGACCAATCGCGCGGCGGAGAGCACCTACGCGAAGCCCAGGCTCGCGCGCATCCTGTGGCGCCCTCTGTTTCACTGGAGACGGTCTATATCGCCGGCGGCGACCACTTGGGCGGCGACCGGAGTTCGGGATAGCGCGGGCGCGGGGCTGCAGCTCGCGTTCGAGCGAACGGAGGGCACAGGCGGTAGCTACGAGGCAGCAGGAGCACATCGAGCTACTACGCGAGGCGGAGGTGCTCGGGGGCACGGAGCTCGCCGGCCATGGCGGACGGCGGCTTCGGGCGCTCGCGGGGCAGCGGCTACAGGGCACGCGCGAGAGAGAGAGGTGAGGGGAAAGGAAGAGGGGCTCACGGCGGACTCGCAGAGCAGGCCGGTGTGCTCGGGGACGTCCTGCGTCCGGCGAATCGACGGCGATGGCGGCGAGGTCGATCTCCGGCGTCGGTGGTGAAGAAGACAACGGCGTCGGCGATGGAGCGCGTCCGGAGGTGCGTGGCTTGACGAGGAGGTAGAGGGGGTCGTGGCGGAGCTGGGAAGCGTGTCAGGGAGGCGAGGGGAGGCCGGTGGCCACGACAACGGCGAGCGGCGGCGGCGATGGCGCTCGGGTGTGCGAGGGAGAGAGAGAACCAGGGGAGGGGGAGGAATGAGAGAGTGGGAGAGAGATGCGGGGCGTCGCGTGGCGTCGTCCGGTCCATCCAGAGCGACGAGGGGAGGACAGGCAGGCAGGGAGGGAGGAGGTGGCGCGGCGCGGCGGTGCGCGCGCGTCGGGCACGCGCCGTCCCCCTGTCGGGGAGGAAGACGACAGAGGAGGGGGGGGCAGGTGGGCTGGGCCGCCTGCTGGCTGGGCCGGCCTGATGCGGCTGGGCCAACAGGGGGAAGCCCCAGGTAAGCCCCTCCTTCTTTTTATTTTTGTTTTCTAATTTTTGTGACATTGTTTTGATTTAATAAAATACTAAATCAATTTATTACCTTATGCCAATTTTTGCAGGAGCTAGATATATTATTCCAGAGCTCCTTTATAAATGGCATAATTTTTGGACCATATTTCATATATATAGAAATATATTTCCAATGCAAATATTTATCGAGTTAATCCAAATGGCCAAAATAAATATCCATGAGCTCCTAAAAATATTGTTTTGATTTTTATCTCTGTCCAATATTTTTAGAGGGCATCATGAGCATTTTCTTGGACCCTTTTGGAGAAATTTTTATTTGGGTCATTTTCAAAAATGATTCTGAGGGTTCCACCAATCCTCATTTCAAATTTAAATGAAATTGAAATATGATGCACAAATGGCTAGCTAGACTAAGTCATACCAGACTAGGGATGTGACAACTCGCCCCCACTTGAAAGAATCTCGTCTCGAGATTCAGGGGTCGACGGAAAGAAAGCGGGGTACTCCAGTCGAAGACGATCTTCTCGCTCCCAAGTAGCTTCTCTCTCGGAATGATGAGACCACTGAACTTTGAGAAACTTGAAGTTCTGACGTCGAGTGACACGCTCTGCTTGATCAAGAATGCGAACTGGGTACTCTCGGTATGTGAGGTTATCTTGGAGATCAAGCGTTTCGTGGTCCACTCCGCGGATGGGATCCGAGAAGCAACGCCTGAGTTGAGAGACGTGGAAGACATCATGAACTCAAGAAAGATGTGGGGGTAGTTCCAATTGGTAGGCAACCTCTCCTCGTTTAGCGAGAATGCAAAAAGGACCAATGTAACGAGGAGCCAACTTGCCCTTGATACCGAAACGATGGGTACCCTTCAAAGGAGTAACCCGAAGGTAAGCTTGGTCGCCAATTTCATAAGTCATATCCTTATGATGACGATCATACTGACTCTTCTGACGAGACTGGGCTGTTTTCAAATTCTCACGAATGATGCGAACTTGCTCTTCTGCCTCCTGGATCATGTCCGGTCCAAAGAATTGCCTTTCACCGGTTTCTGACCAGTTCAAAGGTGTTCGACATCTTCGTCCATAGAGAACCTCAAAAGGAGCTTTCTTGAGGCTGGATTGATAGCTATTGTTATAAGCAAACTCGGCAAAAGGAAGACATTTCTCCCAATCCATACCGAATGAGATAACGCAAGCTCTGAGCATGTCTTCGAGAATTTGATTGACCCGTTCCACCTGACCACTCGACTGAGGGTGGAAAGCGGTACTGAAGGAAAGATGGGTTCCCATGGCAGTTTGGAAACTCTCCCAGAAATGAGAAGTGAAAAGACTGCCACGGTCTGAATTGATCTCTAGTGGAACACCATGCAGTGACACTATTCGAGAAATATATAAGTCAGCAAACTGACTAGCAGTGATATTTTCTCGAACAGGAAGGAAGTGAGCCACTTTGGAAAGACGATCAACGACTACGAAGATAGCGTTATTCCCTCTCTTGGTCCTGGGAAAGCCGGTGATGAAGTCCATACTAACTTTATCCCATTTCCATTCAGGAATAGCTAAAGGCTGAAGGGTGCCAGCAGGTCTCTGATGCTCTGCCTTAACGCGACGACAAACGTCACATTTAGCAATGAACTCTGCGATTTCTCTCTTCATCCTAGTCCACCAGAACCTCTGGCGTAGGTCCTGATACATCTTAGTACTACCGGGATGAATCGTGAGAGTAGATTCATGCGCCTCCTTAAGAATCAATTGTCGCAGATGTTGATTCTTGGGAACCACCAAGCGATTCTCAAAGAAAACAACACCATGATCATCCATAGAGAAACATCCACCAACTCCCTTCTTAATGTTTCTCTTGATCCGAGAAATTCCTGTGTCTTGCTTTTGAGCAGCGATAATCCGATCCTCAAGATCAGGTTTCGCCACCAAGGTAGAGAGAAATCCGCGAGAAGCTATGTGAAGATTAAGCTTACAGAATTCCTCATGGAGAAGTGGTTGGCCTTGCTGCAACATGAGATTGTTGCAATAGGATTTACGGCTTAGCGCATCAGCCATGACATTGGCTTTGCCTGGGGTGTAGGTAATCCCTAGATCATAATCTGTGATTAACTCCAACCAACGTCTTTGCCTAAGGTTCAAATCTGGTTGGGTGAAGATATACTTGAGACTCTGGTGATCGGTGTAGATCTCGCAACGTTTACCAAGAAGGTAATGTCGCCAGGTCTTGAGTGCATAGACTACGGCTGCAAGCTCTAGATCATGTGTAGGATAATTCTCCTCATGTGGATGCAACTGTCGAGATGCATAGGCAATCACATGACGATCCTGCATAAGAATGCAACCTAGTCCCTGTCGTGAGGCGTCACAATAGATAACAAAGTCCTTTGTGAAATCCGGTGGCACAAGTATGGGAGCAGAAGCCAGGCGTCTTTTCAGTTCCTGAAAACTGTACTCACACTGTGGGGACCACTCGAACTTTTTATCTTTCTTGAGAAGTTCCGTGAGGGGTTTGGCTACTTTGGAGAAGTTTTCAACAAAGCGGCGACAATAACTGGCTAGCCCAAGGAAACTCCTAACTTGTTTAACGGTCTCAGGTGGAGTCCAATCGAGAACAGCCTGAACTCTCTCGGGGTTGACAGCAATGCCCTTACCAGAGATTACGTGGCCTAGGTAGGTCACTTCTGGCAACCAAAATTCACACTTGGAGAACTTGGCATAAAGGCGGTGCTCTCTGAGTTTTTCTAAAACAAGTCTAAGATGTTCGGCATGCTCTTCCTCGTTCTTCGAGTAAATAAGAATGTCATCGAGGTAAACCACGACGAACTTATCTAAGTACTCCATGAAGATCGAGTTCATCAAGCGGGAGAATGTGGCTGGGGCGTTGGTTAGGCCAAAGGACATGACGGTGTACTCATACTGACCATAACGAGTGACAAAAGCTGTCTTGGGAATGTCCCCGTTTCTGATTTTGATTTGGTGGTATCCTAACCTTAAATCCATCTTGGAGAAGACTGAGGATCCAGCGAGCTGATCATACAGGTCGTTGATCCTGGGGAGCGGATACTTGTTCTTTATCGTGACCAAATTAACGGGACGATAATCTACAACCATCCGGTCCGTACCATCTTTCTTCTTGACAAAGAGGACGGGGCAAGCCCAAGGAGAAGAACTAGGACGGATGAAACCCTTTTGCAAGGACTCATCGAGTTGTTTCTTAAGCTCGGCTAGTTCTAGGGGTGCCATCTTGTAAGGTCTCCGGGAGATTGGAGCTGTTCCTGGGATAAGATCTATGACGAACTCTACATCTCTGTCAGGTGGAACACCTAGCAGTTCCTCTGGAAAGACATCCGGAAAGTCACGGACTACCGGGATATCTTCAAGGTCTGGAAGAGGGCTGGCATTAAGAGAATAGAGCTGACGCTTTGCAACTCTAGTGGGGACAGTGACTATCTTGCCAGATGGGTGTGTAAGCTGAACAGATCTTGTGTAACAATCGATCTTGGCATGATGAGCTGTCATCCAATCCATTCCCAAGATGATGTTAATATCTGAGGACTTGAGGGCTACAAGTGATGCAAGGAATACAAGTCTATCAACAAGGATTTCGTTACCATGGTTGATTCTGGTGGTCTGCCATCTAGACCCTGGGGTTTGGATTTCAAGCGGAGTTGGCATATCACAAAATGACATGTCGTGCAAACGAGCATAGCCTTCAGAAATGAAGGAGTGAGATGCTCCAGTATCGAATAGAACTGATGCTGGGTGACAATTGACAAGGAGTGTACCAAGAACGACATCCGGATCATCATGAGCGTCTTTAGCTGAGACGTGATGCACACGTCCACGTTCAGTGGGAACTGACTTGACACTGATCATCTTGCGTGATGGCTTAATACAGCCAATAGTCTTCTCGGGCTGGGGTGGAGCATAACTAGTCTGAGAGCAATCACGTGCATAGTGTCCTGGCTTCCCGCATGTGAAGCAAGTTCCCGAGGTTAAACATGGACCCGCACTGAAAAACGGTCTACCAATAGGCCTGGGTGGAACATACGACTGAGCTGGGGGAGGCACCACATGAGATGACCTCGGTGTATAACCGGAAGGAAGAGCGGAGTTTGGAACCCAAATCCGACGCTTCTGGGAACTAGAGCCAGAGGAGGATCCCAAATCACGGTTGTGCTTACGAGACTCCTCGTAAGTGAGCTGAGCTGTCTCTGCATTAATGGCTTTGTTCACAAGAGCTTGGAATGTATCACAATGATGCGGGTGGAGATCACGACGCAACTTGGGGTTGAGACCCTTTCGGAACCTAGCCTGCTTCTTAGCGTCCGTGGACACTTCTTCTGTGGCATAGCGGGCGAGGTTCTCAAACTCTCGGCTGTAAGCATCAACAGCCATCTTATTCTGGGTGAGACTACAGAACTCTTCTCTCTTGCGATCAAGGAGGGCCTGGGGAATGTGATGCTCACGAAAAGCCTCAGTGAAATCCTTCCAGGTAGGAATCTGGCCAGCTGGAAGCAAAGTCTCATAGTTCTGCCACCAAAGACTAGCAGGACCTTCCAGGTGGTATGTGGCATAAGTGACCTTGTCATCTTCAGCTATGCTCGCGGAAAGCAGCTTATGAGTGATGCTACGGAGCCAGTCATCTGCATCGATTGGCTCGATGGAATGATGAAAGGTAGGTGGGTGCAAGCGAATGAAATCATGAATGGTAGCAGACCCTTTGAACTGATGTGCGGTGTTCTCCTCGATACGTGCCAACAAACGGTTAGACTCACGCTTGTTCCTCTCCATCTCTAGCATGAACTCTGTCAACGAAGGCTGGTCGGGAGGATCCTCATCCCTACCATCCTCATGGTTCCGGCTACGAACAATAGAACTTGATGACATCCTGAGAAACGAAAACCAGGGACGGAATCAGCATCAACTATAGACTGTAGAATGTAGGACAAGGAATTAGTATCTCTCGAACTCCTAGGAAAATTCCGGCAGCATAACGGCAGTAAAAAGCTCAGAATGAGACATCCTACTGAAATGGGGCAATAACATACTCATCAGCATTACTCAAGGTTCTGAGATCATACTAAACAGACTACACCGGAAATACTCAGAACTGGGGTATGACTCTGATCAACCAATCCTATGGAACTACGGAGTAGTAACACGTGATCCTGATAGACGGAAGAGAAGCCTAGTTCCTTAATCCCGTCGGAAAGATAGGACGACTCAGATCAGAAGGTCATGAGGTATAAGGAGTAAAAAGAGCCTTACGTTCCAACCCACAATCAATTCCCTTACATAACTAAAGAATTTCTAGACTCGACTTCGACCAGTATGGCTTGGTAATCCTACAGGCAGTCAAGCTCTGATACCAGCGCTGTCAGGACCCCGACTCTATGCCACATCGATCTAGCATGTAACACCTCATATCACTTTGCGGCCTCACGCACGGTATCCCCACGGGTGTCGCCTTACCTTTGCCCGGGACCGTTTGCGCATTTTGGCACACGTATATGGTGGTGTCGCTAGCATCCATATGATAAAGAGCCCGGGCTGACATGGCTAGTCGTAAACCCAAAGTGGCACTCACTTACAGGGACAGGCATCCATGACCCAGCATCGAACGTGTCGGTCATCAACGAGTGAATCCAGGCTGTAGCACTGGGCTAACAGGACTCCGGTGAACCGGGCTGTAGCAGGCTAACAGGACTCCGGTATTCATCGCGTGACATTTCCCCGAAGGGACAGACACAGGATCGAAGAAGGACACATGCCGGCCTGCCTGAGTGTTCCGGAGCAGTAGCAAGCTACCAGGGCTCAGTGGAAGCACTAGGAGACATTTCCCGGTAAGAGAGGCTACTAAGAATAAACAACTAGATAGTCAGATCCCACACATAGCAATACACATTACACGTACGCATAACATGCAAGTATGTGCTATACAGCATGGCATCACAGCATAACTCAACAATCATATAGATAAAGGCTCAGAAGAGCCATCACAGCATTATTACAACCAGGGGTCACATGACCCAACAGTCAGAGCAATCAAGCAACAAGCGGAAGCATTACATGTCTGAGTACAGACATCTATAAATGAAAAAGGCTAAAAGCCTGACTATCTACAACGTCCGCTCAAGATCGTAGCTGAGGTACTAGCTACTAGTCGAAGTCCACGAGATCACTAGTAAGACCGAAGTCTCCGCTGCAAAAACATAAATAAAGCAACATGAGTACAAAGGTACTCAGCAAGACTTACATCAGATCCTATCATACATGCACTTGTATCAAGAGGGTAACGTGGGGTTTAGTTGCAGCAAGCCATCTTTGACTCTGTGGCTATCCTGTTCTACGACTACCAGAAACTCTTGAGGTGAAACAACGTACACGAGTCCACTAATCACCACACAATACACTACTATGGATTCATCCCCGTCTCCCTACGAGAAGGCCATCCATAGCACTCACACATGTCTTGAGCATTTTATTGTATCCACTTCAAGTTGTCTATGTACCATGTAAGCATCCAAGAAGTCCATAACCGCGGACCCGGCTATTCGAATAGATCATGTTAACCCTGCAGGGGTGTACTTCTTCACACACGCTCTCGCCACTTACCGCCATGTACACGTCATGTATCTCGGCAACCTTCAAGCGGAAGCCTGGCGAGGGTGTCGGCCACGACCTGACTAACCACACAAGACTCTAATCCAGGTTTATCGCCTATTCGGGTTCCATCCGCAAGGAGATCCGGCCGGGGTGTCGCTTACGGCCCCAAACGATGTGTACAGGGTTCCCGAGCCCACCATCCGGGTGCCACTCGGTACACCAGGCCACGTGTGCCTAGTCTGTCCCAAGCCCACCCTGCCGGGTGCCACTTGGTAGAAAAATAGCACTACCTACAAACGCCAGAAACTAGTTGCGATTCCTGGACAGAGATCAAGTCGGTTAATAAGTCGAGAGGGCTTGGAGCGCCCGGAGCCCAATGTGTGGTAGTATCGGGTCATTGGACAACATACATAGAACTCGGTGCTTAAGGACGGTTCCAGTGAGACAACCCACCATGTACTCCTACATGGCCTCTCACCACTACCTTTACCAAATCGTGTTCACACACTTAACTCTCAGCATCAGAACATATCGTAACACTCCAATTCATTCCCAATGAATCAGACCTGACACAACTCTAAGCAATAGCAGACATAGCATGGTAGGAACACATCAGTGGCTTCAATCAACTCCTACACATGCTAGTGGGTTTCAACTATTTACTGTGGCAATGACAGGTCATGCAGAGGAATGGGTTCAACTACCGCAGCACAAAGTAGCAGACGAACCGTTGTTGTCCTAATGCAGTAACTGAGAGCAGGAGCGAGAGAGTAGGGTTTTATCGAATGAACAAGGGGGTTTGCTTGCCTGGTAATCAACAAGGGAGGCACTGCTTCACAGACAGGTACTCTGGAACGTCTCCGGAGCAGGACCTATCGAGAAGGAACGGTGCCGGCAATCAATACACAATCATATGCAACAATATGATGCATGAACATGGCATGTAGATGTGATGCTGTTTGAGCTAATGCCACTAGTATTCAATTTGAATGAAGTCCATTTGAACAAAAGGTTCAAATGCAACTCCAAAATTACGTCTCTTAATGTGCCATAATGTGTTTTCTCATATTCAGCATGTATAAGTTGGTTTGTCATGCATGTAACTAGTACAAATGGAAAGATTGCATTTTTCTGATAATTTTTCATATATAAATTATTTTAATCTGAGCTACGGTTGAATTGTTATGAATTATTGAAGTTTAAATCATTTTCTGGATTTTCTGAATTATTTTAATTCCAGAAAATATATAATTGCGTCAGCATGACGTCAGCACGATGTCAGCGGTCAACTGCGGCTGGCTGGGGTCAAACCTGACGTGTGGGGTCCACACGTCAGTGACAGGGGGTTAAACAGGGTTAGATTAACTTAATTAACAGATTAGGGGGGGTCGGGCCCACTGGTCAGTGTTAGTGGCTAATTAGGTTTAGTTATTTTTTTAACTAAAATTAGCAGGGCCTGGCCCCACTAGTCAGCGACCCTGGGGGGTCAAATCCCAGGTCAAACAAGTCAAACCCGCCGGCGGTTAGTCGCCGGCGAGGCCTGAACGCGACGGAGGGCTGCGGAATCGTCGCTCCGGCGACCAATCGCGCGGCGGAGAGCACCTACACGAAGCCCAGGCTCGCGTGCATCCTGTGGCGCCCTCTGTTTCACCGGAGACGGTCTATATCGCCGGCGGCGACCACTTGGGCGGCGACCGGAGTTCGGGATAGCGCGGGCGCGGGGCTGCAGCTCGCGTTCGAGCGAACGGAGGGCACAGGCGGTAGCTACGAGGCAGCATGAGCACATCGAGCTACTACGCGAGGCGGAGGTGCTCGGGGGCACGGAGCTCGCCGGCCATGGCGGACGGAGGCTTCGGGCGCTCGCGGGGCAGCGGCTACAGGGCACGCGCGAGAGAGAGAGAGGTGAGGGGAAAGGAAGAGGGGCTCACGGCGGACTCGCAGAGCAGGCCGGTGTGCTCGGGGACGTCCTGCGTCCGGCGAATCGACGGCGATGGCGGCGAGGTCGATCTCCGGCGTCGGTGGTGAAGAAGACAATGGCGTCGGCGATGGAGCGCGTCCGGAGGTGCGTGGCTTGACGAGGAGGTAGAGGGGGTCGTGGCGGAGCTGGGAAGCATGTCAGGGAGGCGAGGGGAGGCCGGTGGCCACGACAATGGCGAGCGGCGGCGGCGATGGCGCTCGGGTGTGCGAGGGAGAGAGAGAACCAGGGGAGGGGGAGGAATGAGAGAGTGGGAGAGAGATGCGGGGCGTCGCGTGGCGTCGTCCGGTCCATCCAGAGCGACGAGGGGAGGACAGGCAGGCAGGGAGGGAGGAGGTGGCGCGGCGCGGCGGTGCGCGCGCGTCGGGCACGCGCCGTCCCCCTGTCGGGGAGGAAGATGACAGAGGAGGGGGGGCCAGGTGGGCTGGGCCGCCTGCTGGCTGGGCCGGCCTGATGCGGCTGGGCCGACAGGGGGGAGCCCCAGGTAAGCCCCTCCTTCTTTTTATTTTTGTTTTCTAATTTTTCTGACATTGTTTTGATTTAATAAAATACTAAATCAATTTATTACCTTATGCCAATTTTTGCAGGAGCTAGATATATTATTCCAGAGCTCCTTTATAAATGGCATAATTTTTGGACCATATTTCATATATATAGAAATATATTTCCAATGCAAATATTTATCGAGTTAATCCAAATGGCCAAAATAAATATCCATGAGCTCCTAAAAATATTGTTTTGATTTTTATCTCTGTCCAATATTTTTAGAGGGCATCATGAGCATTTTCTTGGACCCTTTTGGAGAAATTTTTATTTGGGTCATTTTCAAAAATGATTCTGAGGGTTCCACCAATCCTCATTTCAAATTTAAATGAAATTTAAATATGATGCACAAATGGCTAGCTAGACTAAGTCATACCAGACTAGGGATGTGACAGTTAATGGGCCTTAGTGGGCCTTTACGGAGAAGAGGAGAGGTGTCCAGGGATGGGCCACACGCCCCTCCCCCCTAGTCCGAATAGGACAAGGAGAGGGGGGCGGCGCCCCCCCCCTTCCTTCCTCTCTCCCTCCTCTTTCCCCCCTCCCAAGTCCTAATCCAACTAGGAAATGGGGGGAGTCCTACTCCCGGTGGGAGTAGCACTCGACCCGGCACGCCTCTCCCCTTGGCCGGCCGCACCCCCCTTGCTCCTTTATATACGGGGGTAGGGGGCACCCTAGAGACACAACAATTGATTGTTTGATCTTTTAGCCGTGTGCGGTGCCCCTCTCCACCATAGTCCACCTCGATAATATTGTAGCGGTGCTTAGGCGAAGCCCTCCATCGGTAGAACATCATCATCGTCACCACGCCGTCATGCTGACGAAACTCTCCCTCAACACTCGGCTGGATCGGAGTTGGAGGGACGTCATCGGGCTGAACGTGTGCTGAACTCGGAGGTGCCGTACGTTCGGTACTTGATCGGTCAGATCGTGAAGACGTACGACTACATCAACCGCGTTGTGCTAACGCTTCCGCTTTCGGTCTACGAGGGTACGTAGACAACACTCTCCCCTCTCGTTGCTATGCATCACCATGATCTTGCGTGTGCGTAGGAATTTTTTTGAAATTACTACGTTCCCCAACAGTCGGCACATGCGATAACACTTCCCTAGCGTCCGAGGGACCGCGCGAAGTGTATAGTTGCTGATAGAGGGCCTGGATCTTACGCTATCAGCACATTCCGAACCATCCAATCTTCACAGCCCCGCAATTTTGTTGATGCGCTATCTTTGCTTGGCCTGCGCTTGAAAGTATTCTGTGTTGCGATCCGCATCATGGAGTCAAAGAACTCGCGGTTGTCGTCGCACCCATATCTCCTTTAGACGGAAAGCTTCTTGTAGTTTATTTACTGTGCTCTTTTCCTCATCATTCGGTCCCCGTCCTACGGACTGACGCCATAGTTTTTCAAGTTTTTGTTGCAATTGTCGAACTGTCCTCGAGAGGCAGACGAATTCCTTCCCCCCCCCATGGTCCAAGCCGCTGTTGCATGGCACCCAGCGACTCAATCACTCCGTGTAAACCTGGTGCGCGCTTTTGATTGCGCCAACACTCGGCCACAACTTGTTCATAATCCACATGCGTCCGCCACACGTTTTCATATCTGAACGGTTTAGTACCCCATCCTCCGTGATCGCCCCGTTGCTTCCTGAACTCCACTTTGACAAAACATGATCAGATTCAGCAGCACATATGTGGCGACATTAGTGAATCCAAACATTTGCCGGAACTGCTCGTTAGCCAACGCACGATCAATCCTGGCTTTGACATTTGCTACTCCATCCTGCCGGTTATCCCATGTGAAAGGAACACCCATCCATCCAAGATCTTGGAGAGCACAATCTTCGACAGCTTCTCGAAAGACTCGCATCTGCCGTTCAGGTCGAGCTGACCGACTGAAGTGCTCATCAGCGTACAACGTCTCATTGAAATCTCCCATGCAAATCCACGCCTCATGCGATATAGAGTACAGAGTCCTTAGGAAGCGCCAACTGTAATGCCGGTCCTCCACTCTAAGCGCACCATAGAAACCCGTAAACCTCCAGACATCGGAGTCATGATCAACTCTCCGCACCACAACATCGATGTGGCCGGTATTGTAGTTCTTCAGTTCAATAGACACATCTTTGACAAGAACAGGCCTATGCCTCCACTTAGCTGGTCCAAAGACGTGTCGGCCGTTCAGTAAAGGGCTCCCGTCCCACACGCGATCACGATCCCTCTTTGTGGCGAACTCTGCCACGAATATGTTTTGTCCAACTACGCGGAAGGACAGTCCTTTAGGGTTTCCCCATGCGGGACGTAGGGCATTGGAGATTGTTTGGGTGTGCAGTATATTCCGGTGCAGTACCTTGCCCGCGATCATCCACTTCTCCGGCATGCCCTCAACTCTATCATCGAGGACCAGCGGTGTTGCCTCTTCCTCCGAGATGTCGAGTTTCCCCAACTGTTCCTCGAGACGAGATCTTGCTGAGTTGGGCGAGAGTCCCCCCTCCCCCCCCGCCCTTGCTTCCGCCGCTGCCTGATGCATCCATCTGTGGCCGGTGATCTCAAACGCGCCCCGTCGATCGAGCCCACGGGCGCCACCAAGATCCGCTAAACCCTAGTCGCCCCAATTGGAATTGTATGTGCCAATTGTCATTTAGCTAGCAAGCCCGTCGGGAGGACCGCGGTTTCCGGAAAACGCTACCGATACGATAGGGTTGCCCCACGTGTACGCCGTCCTTTTTTTCTGTAGTAATACGTGTCTCATTAATAACATAAAGATTCAGTTACAAGCCACGTAAACATCGAAATTACAGGACTGAAAAGATAGGATAATTCTATGCAAAAAACCAGCGCCCGGCCCTCTTCACTAAGAAAAAGGAGACAAATCACCTCTTCACCCGAACTCGACGCGGCTCCATCGCTGTTCAGCAGCTTTACGGACCTCCAAAATAGTTTGCCTGAAGCAAAACCATTGCCGTTGAAAGAATCAGACCGGGGCAACGTGTCCCCGGACACACCATCAAACTCCAGAACTGACACCCCCGCACGACTACGATGTCGGAGGAGGAAACCAGAACTGTCAGCCTCCAACCACAAACCCAGCACAAGATGCACCATCTTCCAGCTGTCACTTGCGTAGACAAGCGTCTACGCGTACTCCTGGACGACAAAACCTCCCTGCTCCATCATGACGTCGGAGATAACGCCACAGCAACGGGGACAGAGCAGAAGGAGAGACACACCAGATGTTGTCACCGCCGCCGCCTCGCCGACACCATCCATGAACCCTAACATCGCCGATCTAAAGGTTCGACAAACACACGATGCCACCAACTTCGAGACGCCGTCATGAAGGACACCGCCGATGTGGGAGTGGAGTTGAGGCAGATTTATTCGTCCGGGTGCCGCTCCCACCACCCCAACGGCGCACCACGACCTACAAATCCAAACCCTAACTACAGAGCGGAGGAACGGGGTCCCCCTCCCTCCTGCTGCCGGAGCAGCAGCCGGAGAGAGAGGGGGCCAGCGCCCTTGCCGGTGGAGATCGGTGGAAAAGGATCGCCTCCCTACTCGCCTCGCCCGTGGCGGCGGCTAGGGTAGGGAAACTCAAGGATAGCACTCTCCTACGCGTGCGGTTGCCAGTTTGCCAGACCACATGTGTACGCCGTCCGTCTTTGCGTGGGTTAGATCGCACGGCTTGCCTCTGCCAAGAGAAGAAAATACGGTGGTTGTTTCAGTACTACAGGGAAAGCGGAGGAAAATACGGAAGATTTGTGTTGTCCCTTGGGTGAAAAAGGATCCGGCTTGCCTGCTCCCTCTTCATGCTCCCATCCGTGCTCCCACTTCATCCTACGACTGTCTTTTTTCCTTTTCTTTTTCTAATCTAATCGTCCCCCTAATTTTAAGGGGGTGGGGCCAGGCCTTATTTTGTTCCAATCAAATTAAGCCACGTACGCGGGAGCACGGATGGGCACACGCGAGGAGAGCAGGCAAGTCTCGTCCGGTGAAAAAGGGACGTGGAGGAGAAAAATTGGTGTGGCCGTTGGTGGATGGAAAATAAGTGAAGGTACTTTCCTAACGTGGATCCGAGGGGCCGGCTCTTACCATAAATGGCCTGCCGCTATCTTTCCCGAGCTTCCAAGTTCCCCGGATACAAAACTCCTGGTAGCCGCCGCCGCCCGCCGTGCACACCCCCATGGCCGCCTCCCCTCCTCCGACAAAAGGGCAGTCAAACTCGATCGATACGCTCAGCCGCTGCCTGGTCGATTCAACCGGGGACACCGAAATCACACCGAGCGAGACTGAACTCGGCAATATGGAGATGGCTGGAGACAAAGGTTGCTCCGACGACACACACTCGATTCCGCCAACGGAGATCAAGGTCGCCGGCGCTGAAGACGGGAATTCCTCCGCCGCCAGTCCCAAGATCCACCTGCCGCACGCCGGAAGAGCCCGTGGGAAGACGTCTTGGTTCTACGCCGCCTTCCTTTCTCTGGCCATCCGCGCCTTACCCGTGGACAAGTACTGGCTCGAGGGCTTCTATAAGCTCAAACCCTCCCACCGTGCATTGATCATCCGTGTCTTTGTGACCATGTATTGCTTGCTGATCCTGGCCTTGGCCGTTCCTATCGTGTTACTGGTGCACTTCCACGGGCAGGAGATGTCCCAGGTGTGGGTCATCTCGCTCATTCTGTGTTCATACGCCTTCCTTGCCTCCCTGTTCATCTGGAGGGATTGGTGGTTCTACACAGACCTCGTACATCTCTCATACGGCCCCCTGTTGGCCTTCTACGCCGCCGCTGCCATCGGCCCTCGCACCGCCATCTTTATCCTGCATTGGAGCACGCTATGGGCTGCTGGGTACCTGGGCCGCTCCATCGCTTTGCACCGCCTGCACAAGGGGACTGAGCGGGGCATTGACAAGTTGCCTAGGCCGTCGTGCCCTAGCAAGGACGCGGCCGAAGGATTCGCCCGCTCGGTCTATATCAAAGCATTCATTATCTCGGTGGGTTGGACTATGTACATGGCGGTGATGGTCTATGGACTGGAGGTGACTGAAGAGCTGACTATTGTCTTGATCCTCTCTAGCATTGGCTGGCCCTATGTCACCCTCTGGTTATGCCATGCCTCTTATAATCTCATGCGCGGAGTTCTCCTTAAGGGGCCAATGAGTTCACTTCCCTATCTGGTCCCATGTGTTATGCTCTCTCCTGCCATCATGTTTCTGTCTCTTATCCTCGCCGTATTGTTCCATTGGCTGTTGCTCATGGTCTTGGTTGGCTTCCTTGGGTACCATCTCGCTGTTTACTCACGCTACTTGCACACCGCCGCACCATGGTATGTACTGTGATCTACCTTAACTCGTTCGTTTAATCAATTGTTCTATCCACTAGCTAGGGTATGTATGTATGTATATTCTCCATATATATGTTCTACAACTTGGATGCAATTTTTATGTCTATGAAATTTGCTACGTTTTCATACTAACTTGACATTTTGTGTTAGTGATTTAGTGCCTAACTTTATGGGAAACCTTAGTATGGTCTTCAGTATGTCTAGAGTGAACGATCAGTAAAAATGCCACTACGGTGCCTCTTTTCCTTGGGTAAAATGCATGCAGAAAATGGATTTTATTGATGAAGATACCAGAAGTGATTAGGCTTTGTTTCATGTTCGACGACACAAGTTTTGATCAAAGGGCGTGGTACTGGTACATGAGCAATTACCCAACTCTATTTATATATGCATCAAGTGTCTCATGCAACTTGCATGCATTTATCTAAAATATTGGTAACACGTAGCCAACTACTCCCTCTGTTCCTAAATACAAGTCCTTTTAGAGATTGCAATAAGAACTACATACGGATGTATATAGACATCTTTTAGAGTGCAGATTCACTCATTTTGCTCCGTATGTAGTTCACATTGAAATCTCTACAAAGACTTACATTTAGGAACGGAGGGAGTATATATAAGACATCGCGGTTGAGCTCAAATGTGGGTAATAACGTCACAAATGTAGACTATATATTGACTTAGTGAGTAGAGAGACAATAGCATAAGTTGTGACGTTGCAGTTAGGTTTTGTCATGTCATCAAAAGAAATTAGTATGAACTCAAAGCCGACTTCAATTCTTAGTAACAATATCCACTTTTCCTTCTTGATCCTAACACTAGTATTGAAGTTCCAATTTATAATTAGATTCTTTTTGTATATATAGATATTCACCATAATATTATATCAACTAGCTAGGTGATATCTGTTTTTATGAAATGTGTCATTGACAAAACCTGTTTTTGCCGCAGACCAACAGTATGGAGCGCCTGGAGATTATTTTGGTGTATGTTCATCAAAAGATGACCCTTTAAACTCTATGCAAGACAATGTGTACCGTCAGCCTTTTGTATTCTTGCATTGAGATATTATGTACTTCTATACTGTTGAGGTGTTAGATATTATGTAGTTCTTCCTATGTTGGATGTTGGAGCACAACCGTGCATCTCTCTGCACGACAATATACTTCTAATTTATACTCCCTCCTTTCCCTTTTATTGTGCTCATTTTTGTTTGCATGTGAGGTACTGATTTAATGAATATTTAGGACTAAAATGCCCCTGGTTAATTGATGATCCTTGAAAATTGGGCGTTACAATTCACATATACTATGGTAAAAAAATTAGTTAATAATTCGTAATTTACCTAAAACTAGTAGAAACACCCGTGCATTGCCACGGGCTTTTGAAATATTTTACTGAAATTATGTAAACATAATGCATGTTAATTTTCTCATGTAGAGAAAAGATAGCACGACACAATCGGGTAATAATTGAAGTCCACTTTACTTGCAATGTAAATTGATTAAAAAGGTAATTTGTTGATGTATAAATATAATACGATTATCTAACTAAAAATCTGTAACAAATTAAAATCTACTTGATGCGCTTAAGAAATTCTCGCACAATATCAGGAATGTTGTCTATCCAGTTTTTTTAGCTTACCTACCCAGCCTTATCCTCACCTCAGCCACTCTCTCACCGCACCCACACCTCTCACTCTCTCACCCACGCACCCCTCACTCTTTGTCTTCCTGTGTCGATAATACATAAACGATGAAAGTGACCGTCATGAACTACATTCTTCCTCATCTCTCCATCCAAATAGATTTTCCTAACATAGTTTCACCAATTTCTTCTATTTATGTGACTGCTCGGGAGTATTGTGCAAACGAAATGTTGTAACATTTTGTGTCGGACTTCCCTCTAAACACTCAAACCTCTGCCACCTGAGATGTCTCATAGCCCTCCTTCAAATCCGTTAATCCCGTGCCCCTTCTCCCTTCTCAACCAGGGACGACCCACCTCTGGTTCTTCTTCTTCCTCATGTCACCACTGCGTTTTTATTTGACCACTCTGTCGACCTGCCCACCTCTCCCTGCCTAACCACCTGCCACCCTACAGCCAACGAGTGTTGCCGCACGTCGCCCCTTGCTTGAGTCACCACCTCCGTCGACGCCGGCCATCCCTCTAAAACCTACCACCATATTTGGTGCCCACGATCTCCCACACCTCGCATTCGAGACCGTTAACCTCTTGTCTTTCCTCCACCGCCAACACCCCCTCGCATTTGAGACCGTTAACCTCTTGTCTTTCCTCCACCGCCAACACCCACTGGTGCGACTACTATTCTTCTTCCTCCCTCCGCCTACCTTTTCTTTGCCCACTCTATTGACCCGCCTACCTCTACCTACGGAACCTCCCCCCACTGCCATCCACTAATAGCAAGTGTTGTCACACACTACCTCATTGCACCCTACCTAAGTCATCGCCTCCACCACCGGCCAACCCTCTAAATCATGCCAATCTCGAGCGCCGGCGACCTTCGGCACCACAATCTCAATGGTTGGCCATATATGAAGAAAAAAGAAGGATCAAGATGGTTCTTTGAAGAAGTCATACCATGTGTTGATGCACATCATGTTCATGGATCGTAGGCATACTCTCTTCTCTCGCCTTCATTATCATCTAATTATTGTCAGCTAGTAATTATTGTCAATGCAAATAAAATCCTTATAAGAAACTAAAAAAGTACCAGTGCTTAATCTTCTAATTAGACCAGTTATTTCTGTCAATGAGAATAGAAGTATTATCGGCAGTAAAAGGAGTTACCACATAATATTGCTTCAGCGTTGGTCACACAATTTCAGAGTTCAGAAACTGCTTTCAGAAATAAGTTCAGACTGGCCTTGAACTTGGCATGAATAAACTATAAAAATAATACAATGTAAATTAGTTAGTTCACTTGTTGGAGGAGTGATCCTACTTCATGGCGAACAACACATCCCACCTCCTTCACTTTGAGCTGAAGAGCGGAGAACCTCCCAGTCATCTTGTTTATGTTAGTACGTACATGTCCTCATGCATGAGGCTGAACCAGGTCTAGGCGTTGGCCACCTTCCCCCTGATCTCCACTACCAGTGATGCAGCTCCAGCCGCAGTGACGGCCGAACGGAACCCCATTCGGAGACACTCTACACAACATCTTCCACCAGCCTCTCTACCTCCGGGAACCACTTCGTCAATGGACATCATCGACGCAAAATCCTGAGAAGAACCATTGACACAGAATTAGGAGCCATTGGCTGCTGAACAAGATCAATATTGTCATGGTGTTCAGACCTTTATACATACCATAGATAGACATGTCTTGTAGGCATATGTTACCTTTGCTCCATGTGGAAAACTCATGACAAACCATGTGGACTATTTCATATATGAAACCAATTAAAAAATCATGGTTAAAAATGAAGAAGATTATAAATAGCTAATGCAGTTGTGTTAAAATATGATAAATCAAGGGAGTCACCATTGTGTCGCAACCTGAAGAATTCCATCAGAGATAATCCCTGCACCTGCTTAAATTTGAGAAGAGCAGAACATCGCTCAAGCAAGGATATAAATGGTACTCTTACTTAGAAATTGAACAAACAAAAAAAATTGATCACTGAAACAACGAAATGAAATATGATAGCTATCATTTCTGATCCTGGGAAGCTACAAAATAGAAAACTACATTTAGATGGGAACAATCAAATATCCTAAACCGTGGAAATATTATAGCTATGGTTTCCTCTTTTTTTTTCTCTTTCATGTCATTATGAACTCTTGTAACCCTCCTATCTATTGTGCTCGGTTGCTTCTAGGTTTGTTGTGAATTCCAAGTTGAAACTGTGTTATCTTGTCTAATAGCTCCTCCATGGTTTCGTACCCCCTTATGATCAGAAAATTGTAAGGAAGCTATACTAACTTATCAGTGATGATGATAGAATGATTAGGAAGATCGTTAAACCTGTGGCACTTGGAACAAATATGAATGCTTTGGATCGTCGAGCCATCTCTAAATTTCCTCTCGTTCATTTCAGATGCAACATTTACTTCTCCCACATTCTCACCTTATGTCTGTTAGTACAAGCTAAAGTGAAACTCAATCCCTCTGCCCCAAAAATTGCATAGCCAACATTTCAAAATGATGAAGTTAATATAAATGTTTGGTTATGGAGTTCAAATCCAGCGGGGATAACCTCATCTTCCATGTGACTTTCCAGGCATAGGCCTATATTCATATGATGAAGCAAAGAAACCTTGACCAAATTCAAGGAAATTAGTATCTGTTATTTCCTTGCATGAAAATTGCCAGAACTTGTAGGCCTAGAGACAACATCGTACACCATGATCAGTTCATTCAGAGTTCAATTACAGTATGAATGAGTACATGCCTGAATTCCAAACACCAATACACACCACGTGAGTAAAACAGGCAGTATATTTCTAACTACACATACACAACGCTAAGATGTACACTACACCCAGATAAATATATAAAGCATCGAAATTGCGTAGCTCGACAAGCTTTAGAGCCGGAATCACTCTGCAAAGAAAACCCGAAATGATAAAAAAAACTACTTAGTGCACGTTGGTCACGTAGAGCATATGCGCAAGAAGCGAGTAGAACTCGTGCAAAAGAAGCTGTATAAGGACATACATACCCGACGACACGACGACCCCCATCGAGCACAGGTAGCAGTTGAACGTCCGCCGCAACACGTGATCGTCCGCACACATCTCGTCAAATATGAAGAAGGACAAACTAACTTGGCGAGGAGTCGAGGGACGAAGGGGATTGGGCCCACACGGTGGCGGCGTCCCGATCTTGCCGCCATGGGTAACAAGTCTGAGGAGCCCAGGGCCGTGCCGGCAGGCATGGCAAGCGCGAATAGGAGGTCCCGTGCTGGAACGGCGCCCGCTTGATTTTGAATATTCGAACGATGGCGTCGTTGATGGCCTCCTCTTGTCGCCTCTTCATCACAGTCAACGCCTCAGCCCAGCCGCATCCATGGCCAGCATCATCACGCTGAACCCTTGGCAAGCATGCCCGGCACGCCGCCGCCAGGGAGTAGAGCCAGTACATCTAGGCGCCTTGGGGTCGCCCGATTTCTTCCAGGTTGTTCCCGATCTTGAGGATGAACGTGATCATGATGGCAGATCATCATAGAAACGCCATGGAAGGCGGGGCTCCGCGGGCGGGGCTAGGGGCGGACTAGCGGTTGAGATGCAGGGGCGGTGGCAGGGAGTGCGGGAGGCGGTGGCGGCAAGCCGAAACCCTAAGCGTCGATCTGTGAGGAAATAGAGAGGGGCGGATAGGACTACAAAAAGGGGATCTTGGAGATACAAGCGGCGCTGCCGGCACTCAAGGTTGCCGCCCGGCTGAGGTGGGAAGCGTCATCGGGATCGGGACAAAGAGAGAGGCGAGGGCAGCGGGCGACGGGTGGAGACGGAGAAGATCGTGAGGAGCGGTGGTGCAGGGTGGTTTTTTTGGGTGCATGCGTGGGGGTGGGTGAGGGGACGGAAAAAAGGACGAAAGTGGTGGGACAAAAAAACCATGAAGACTATTCTACCGACTGCGACATAGGAATAGATATTAATTATGTAACATCCCAAATTTTTAGATTTGAAGTGTTAATAGGATCATTCTGTTGCATCTTGATTTCTATGCATATTTGAATTTTTTCGGAGTATATAGCGGGAATAAAAGGACTTTCCTGAATACTCATTTGACTCATACTTTTATTTTGAAATGTTCATATCATTTTCAACTCAAGGCAAAATTTTGGAGTGGAGATAATATGACTCCTTCCCTGTTCATTATATTTGAAAAATGCTAAGAATATAGTCTGGTGTCTACCTAAATTATTTTGGCTTTGTAGTAACTCAAAATTATTTTATAGGTGGTATCATACTCTTTATGTGCTTGTATTGCATAAAATATATATTTTTAGTGTATTTGTGTTTTAAAAATGTTCACTATTTTGTAAAGTAGCAGTAATGTCTTACTATGTGTTCTCGTAATTTTATTTTGTTTTGTTTTAGATTTGTTTAGCTATTTTTACTACTGTAGCAGAGGTTAAAGAAAAGAGAAACCGCACACGTGTGCACAGTGCCGTTGGGCAGCACAGCTGCAGCCCAGCTCCTTTTCGTCGCCCGCGCGTGCAGCCCAGCAAGCAGGCCAGCCCATTTCGACGCAGACCGCAGCCCAGATCCGCAGCTCACCCCACAATGTTTTTCCCTTTCTTCTCAGTGTGCCGCTGAAGGGACGGTCCCGCACGTCATCCCCTTCCTCCACCTGTGTTCGTCCTGGAGTCCACTCCCTTTTTTTCGCGAATACGCAAAGATTGTGTATCATTGCATTGATAGGAGGGGGTGAAAATACAGAGAAGTGTGCCGACATTGGCCACGCGTACACAAGCTGGCGCGGGCACAAGTGGCCGGAGCAGCTAGGAGAGGGGCTGCTTGTCCCTCATTACACAATGCCAAGCCTATGTCTCAGGAATCAAGTTTGCCAAGACGTTGGCGCCGGCACTAGCCCATAGGCGAGCGTCTTCTCGAATGGATTGAAGTAGACTTGTGACCGAGGTATGTCGCTGATCGAACATGCATCCATTCCGGTGCTTCCAGATGGCCCATGCAGTGAGAGCGATGATGGAGCTAAGTCCCTTCCGTAGAGTTGTGGGTGATGAAGTGCAGGTATCTGTCCACCAATCCGCAAACAGAGTGTCTGGGCTTGGGATCGTGGCAGTCGATCGGCACCAAGATAGGACCTCGTGCCAGATTTGGCGGGAGAAGGGGCAGGATGTGAACAAGTGGTGCATGTCCTCGGTGGTCTGGTCGCACAACACACACCTGTCGTTGTGGGGCAGTCCTCGCCGGGCGAGGCGGTCG
The DNA here is from genome assembly GCF_002162155.2 of Triticum dicoccoides. Classification (NCBI taxonomy): domain Eukaryota; kingdom Viridiplantae; phylum Streptophyta; class Magnoliopsida; order Poales; family Poaceae; genus Triticum; species Triticum dicoccoides. The sequence continues at coordinate 428,592,765 of NC_041389.1, forward strand.
GCCGTCCAACACCGGTCCTGCAAGGCAAGCCGGATGAAAACCTTGATGCGAAGGGGGGCCCAAGTCCTCCAGGTGAGCTTCCAAGATGCGTCGGTCGTAGATCCATGAAAGAGCGTGAGGTAACAGGATTTGGCGGAGTAGACGCTGGACTCCGTCCATCTCCAGCACATCACGTCAGGCCCAGCTGAGAGGGTAGCATCTTGTAGCATATGCCAAAGCTCGACGTATTAAAGTAGAGCGGCCGGGCCGAGCGTGCCGGCAATGTCGCACACCCAGGCACGCTCAGGCAGGCCCTCGACCACCGTTCGAACACGGCGATGTTGTCTGGATACCAGGGTGAACACAAGAGGAGCAAGCTCGGGAATGGCCTTGCCGTCAATCCAAGGGTCCGTCCAGAACTTGCAGGTGCGGCCATCATGCACCTCCCAGGCGGTGGAGGCCCTGAAAATCTGTGAGGCCGCATGATCATGGGGGACGTGGAGCTGACTCCAGGGGCGTGAAGCATTAGTACGTTGGAGCTAGAGCCATCAGGTGCACAGGGCGACGCCAGTGCGCTGCAGATCGCGGATCCCCATGCCTCCAAGGAAGGTGGAGCGACACACCCAATCCCAGTTCACTCGGCATTGCCCTCCACGCGCGTCCTTGCGGCCAACCCAAAGGAAACCTCGAATGATCTGGTTGACCCGAGCGAGGATGGACTTGTTGACGGCAATGGCGACGAGGATGTGGATGGGCATGGCACAGAGGACATGTCGACAGAGCATGAGGCGATCCCCTAAGGAGAGCATGGATCCAAGCCAAGTGGAGAGCTTCCTCTTGAGCTTGTCGATGAGCAGCATGAGGTCTAGTGCCGAGGGCTTGCGGAGGGAGAGCGGGAGGCCAAGATACTTCACCGGGAAGTGAGCGATCGGGCAGGCCATCTCAGCCGTGATCGTGACAATGTGTTCCTCGTCGCAACGGATGGGGGAGGCTGAGTACTTGGCGAGGTTTGTGCAAAGCTCGGACGCCTTACCGAAGACGTCCAACATGCGGCGAATGGCACAGATGTTGTGGGCGTCGGGGTGGCTGAAGATGACGACGTCGTCAGCATATAGAGAGACGCTCGATGGCAGGTGCCGAGCGGTCAGCCGCTGGAGGAGGCCGTGCTCAACGGCTCGCTGGAGGAGCAAGTTGAGCACATCGATGACGATGACAAAGAACATTGGGGAAATGGGGTCCCCTTGCCGCAGCCCGCACGCGTGAAGAATTGGTGGCCCGAGGATGCCATTGACGAGCACACGCGTGGACACAGTAGAAAGCGGGATGGAGATCCATTCGCACCATCGATTTCCAAAGCCTAGGTGTCGCAGTGTGTCGAGCAGAAAGGGCCACACCACCGAGTCGAAAGCCCTCACAATGTTGAGCTTGAGGAGCATCCGCGGCATCTTGAGGTTATGAAGAAGTCTAGCCGTTTTCTGCACAAGGAGGAAATTGTCGTGGATGCTTCGGCCGACGATGAATGCACTTTGATTAGAAGAGACCAGCTTGCCCAGGTGAGGCGCCAGCCGAAGAGAGAGCGTCGTTGCGAACAGCTTCGCGATGATGTGGATGAGACTAATGGGGCGGTAGTCAAAGAGCGATGCCGCATCTTGCTTGTTCGGAAGGAGGGTGAGGAGCGCCTCGTTAAGCCTTTGGAAACCTCACCCATTGAGTGCGTACAGCTTATCAAAGACGGCGCAAATGTCATGCTTGATCACGTCCCACGCACTCTGGAGGAATTCAGCGGTGAAGCCATCGGGGCATGGCACCTTCCCGAGCGGCAAGCTCTTGACCGCGGCCCAAATCTCATCCTCAGAGAAAGGCGCGTCGAGGCCGGAGAGGTCAAATGGCCCAACATGGAGCGCGGAGAGGTCTAAGGAGAAAGGCCGCGGCTTTGCCGATCCAAGGATGCCGGAGAAGTGAATATAGGCAGCCTCAGTAAGAGCGGCCGGGCCAGAGACGGATGTGTCTCCAACCTACAACTCGAAGATCCGGTTCTTCTGCTTGCGGTGCACCGCATGCACCCTGAAGAACTTCTGACCTGCGTCGCCGTCCCGCAACCAGGAGACTAGGAGAGCCTGACATGCTGGCGTGACATCGAGCGCTCGAGCGACGCCAGCCCAAGATATGCCCCCTTGAGGCGCCTACACAGCCAAGCCTCAGCCGGAGAGAGGGGTCGAAAGTCCTGCGCCGCATCCAGGCGCACAATCAGCTCCCGAGCGACAAGGAGCTGTTGAGACACGTCCCCAATCTTCTCCGCGCTCCAGCTTTGGAGACGCCGTGCGGTGTTCTTGAGGCACGCCACCAGCCTGTAGAAGGGGTCCGGCTCATCCGCCACGACAGCCCAGGCCTCAAGCACGACCTGCGTGTAGCCGTTAGTGCATGGCCAGAATCTCTCGAAGTGAAATCTCCTCATGCTAGGCGAGCGCGTGGTGCAGTCGAGAAGGAGAGGCGCATGGTCGAACGCTGCGGAGGAGAGGCAACATAGCATGCAATGCGGTGGAGCGCCTCCCACGCAGAATTACAGATCACCCGCTTGATGCGTGTGAGGGTAGGGGTGCCACGTTCGCTGGTCCAAGTGTATCACCGTCCGTGCAAGTAGATATCGCGCAACTCCTCATCAGCGAGGAAGCGGCGGAACCGCGACATGACCCGGTGATTAAGCCGGGAGTTGTTCTTGTCCGCTGCCCCCGAGATCATGTTAAAGTCGCCACCGAGGATCCATGGGCCTGCGTGCAACGAACGGACCTCACTAAGGTCGCCGAGGAAAGCAATCTTGTCATCATCTCCTTGCGGGCCATTCACGCTAGTGAGCCACCAGTGATGGGTGCCATCAAGAGAGGAGGCAAGGGCAGTGATGTGGTGCTCGCCGTGGCATGGGTTGGAAAGCGCGATCATGTCCGGGCGCCAAGCAAGCAGGATACCCCCACGGGTCCCATCCACGGGAAGGAAGAAGAACTCAGAGAAGGGCGAGCCGAGCGTCTAAGTGACAAGAGAGGAAGAGAGAGATGCCATCTTAGTCTCTTGGATGCAAACAATACAAGGCGAGGCAACAGTGATCACGCTGCAAACGGCGGTGCGCTTGGCCGGGGCATTAAGGCCACGCACATTCCAGAATACAATGCGAAGGTTGTAATCCATGGAGAGAGATGGAGTCCTGCAGTGGCCTAGACAGCCACTAGGCCTCGACAGTGTGAGGCAGGGGGGGGCGAGATGGCAGGCGGATCAAGAAGCTTGGGGATGCGCCAACCGAAGAGGTCGGTGAATGCCTGCAGCACGTCATGCGCCAGCGACCTCTGGAAGAGACACTCGTACTTCGCCAGAGTTGCAGCGGAGATGGGGGCATCGTCAGAAACAAGTCCGAGGCAACGAAGGAGCAATTTTTTGGCCTTGAGCTCAGAGTTTAGCCCACAATCTGCCTTGGCAATCCTGCCGCTTTGGTGGGGCGTGAAGTTCGGCGGTAACTCCTTCCTACGGGAGCGGGAGGGGGCGCAGGAAGAATCTGCATGATCGGCCTCTGGATGGAGCCTAAAAACGCATACAAAGGCTCTATGTAGGCATGACCTCCACGTGGCAAGCCTGGACTGGCAGCATGAGAAAGATCCATCGCCGAGGGTGCAGGATCACTCAGGATCAGAGCATGCGAATCATGCGGGGCAGGATTCGAGGCAGGGGTGGCGAGCGGCCCAATGACAGGGCTGCGCAAAGGGCCCAGCGGGTCCGCCCCCTGGTCTGACAGGTCCAATTGCCCAGCAGGGGGAGGGATGGATGGCCCACTGTCGCCTTCCTCGGGATTGGCCGGTAGGCTGGTCACAGGTCTTGGTGGGGCCGCGCAAAGCAAAATCAGGCCAGGGTGACCACGGGCGTGGGATCAACCTGGGGGCGTGTGCCGGTGTCCGGAAGGTGCATGGGCAAGTTAGGCGGTGCCACATTGGCAAGCAGCGGGGTGGCGGGCATAGGAGCAGCAACCCGGTCAATGGAATCCGAATTTGAACTGGCCGCGCTAACGGGCTCAGACTGGGCGGGATGCCCAGCTGTCGCTGCGGCTTTCTGGAAAGCCGCCCTTTCCCCCATGGCGTAGCTTTGCCGGGCCCCGCGTGACGCCATGCACGACTGGCGGGTACGTCCCAAGAACACCCTGCCAGATGCGCGAAACAGCGAGCGGGCGACTGCGGCAGTGACCTCCACGGCGGCGATTCGAGCGCCCGGACCGGCACGAGGGGCCGGCAGCATCACGTTGTGGCGGCGCGGGAGGGTGATCATAGCAGCGCGGCCAAGGCTCAGGGCATGGTGGAGAGCCCTGTCCGGGGTCGGCGCCATCATCGGAGCCAGGGCCTGGAGAATGACGTGGCGGCGGAGGCGGCGGGCCGGGTCGACAGAAATCCTCACAGCGGGCCACATGAATCGCTATTGGAAAACGTAGTAGGTCCACACCAAGGCGCACTGCAACGTCGGTGTTCGCGTCGAGGGCAATGCCAGCGCACCAGAAGGAAGAGGTCGGCGGCGAGAGGGATCATGTCAGGGTTGGCCGTCCAGGCCGTGAGCCGAAGATGTCCAAGTCCACGCCACGGCGAGTGCGCGGCTCGAGGTGCTCCACTAGGCAGAGAGCAGTGTGACCGCGGTGGCGCGGTGCCAGGCATGGTCGGGCACCCTGGTGAGCTCGAGGTGCACCCGAAAGCGGGCGTGCACCTGCTCCGAGCCTGCGAGCACGCTCCACGGGTGAAGGAGCAGGTGGAATCGGGCGGTCCGAACGCCATCATTGGCCACCAGGGCCCGATCCTCCGCACGCTGGAAGCGGATGAGGAAGTCCTCCGGCAAGTGGCGGTGGACCGAGAAGCGCGCCTCCGGGATGCCAAAACGCGAGCAGATCACGCCGGAGACCTCCTGGCTCGAGACCCCGGTCCTGCACCCCGCGACGGTGGCAAGCAACACACACCGGAGCTCCCCCTCGGTGTCGTCGATCTCCGTGGAGAGCGGCAGGAAACACGCTGGCGCCGCGGCCGGGCGCAGCGAGGTGTGACGCCCCCGATTCAATCGTACGCTAATCATGCACACAAACATGTACGATCAAGATCAGGGACTCATGGGAAGATATCACAACACAACTCTAAAACAAAAATAAGTCATACAAGCATCATAATACAAGCCAGGGGCCTCGAGGGCTCGAATACAAGTGCTCGATCATAGATGAGTCAGCGGAAGCAACAATATCTGAGTAGAGACATAAGTTAAACAAGTTTGCCTTAAGAAGGCTAGCACAAACTGGATACAGATCGAAAGAGGTGCAGGCCTCCTGCCTGGGATCCTCCTAAACTACTCCTGGTCGTCGGCGGGCTGAACATAGTGGTAGGCACCTCCAGAAGTAGTCGTCGTCGACGGTGGCGTCTGGCTCCTGGGCTCCGGCATCTAGTTGCGACAACCAGGTAGAAGGGAAAAGGGGAAAAGAGGGAGAAAAGCAACCGTGAGTACTCATCCAAAGTACTCGCAAGCAAGGAGCTACACCACATATGCATGGGTATACGTGTAAGGAGGCAATATGAGTGGACTGAACTGCAGAATGCCAGAATAAGAGGGGGATAGCTAGTCCTATCGAAGACTACGCTTCTGGCAGCCTCCATCTTGCAGCATGTAGAAGAGAGTAGACTGAAGTCCTCCAAGTATCATCGCATAGCATAATCCTACCCGGCGATCCCCTCCTTGTCGCCTTATTAGAGAGCGATCACCGGGTTGTATCTGGCACTTGGAAGGGTGTGTTTTATTAATTATCCGGTTCTAGTTGTCATAAGGTCAAGGTACAACTCCAAGTCGTCCTGTTACCGAAGATACGGCTATTCGAATAGATTAACTTCCCTGCAGGGGTGCACCACATAACCCAACACGCTCGATCCCATTTGGCCGGACACACTTTCCTGGGTCATGCCCGGCCTCGGAAGATCAACACGTCGCAGCCCGACCTAGGCACAACAGAGAGGTCAGCACGTCGGTCTAAACCTAAGCACACAGGGGTCTGGGCCCATCGTCCTTAGCACACCTGCATGTTGCGTACGCGGCTGGAAGCAGAACTAGCCCCCTTAATACAAGAGCAGGCTTACGTTCCAATCCGGCACGCGCCACTCAGTTGCTGACGTCACGAAGGCTTCGGCTGATACCACGACGCCGAGTGCCCATAACTCTTCCCGCGTAGTTGGTTAGTGCGTATAGGCCAGTAGCCAGACTCAGATCAAATACCAAGATCTCGTTAAGCGTGTTAAGTAACCGCGAACGCAGACCAGGGCCAGGCCCACCTGTCTCCGAGGTGGTCTCAACCTGCCCTGTCGCTCCGCCACAAAGTAACAGTCGGGGGCCGTCGGGAACCCAGGCCCACCTCTACCGGGATGGAGCCACCTGTCCTTCCAGCCCCCACATCGGAACCACTTGCGGGTACTCAACGAGCTGACCCGACTTTAGTCACCATCTGTATAGGATATGTATGTATAGTATATACCCGTGATCACCTTCCGAGTGATCACGGCCCGATAGTATAGCAAGGCAGACTGACAAGAATGTAGGGCCAATGATGATAAACTAGCATGCTATACTAGGTATTTAGGATTGCGGGTAAGATATCAATGACTGTAGCAACAATGACAGGCTATGCAACAGAATAGGAGTAACTGAACAGTAACATGCTACACTACTCTAATGCAAGCATTATAGAGAAGAATAGGCGATATCTGGTGATCAAAGGGGGGGGCTTGCCTGGTTGCTCTGGCAAGGAGGGGTCGTCAACTCCGTAGTCGAACTGGGGCTCGCCGGCAGTCTCGGGGTCTATCGGAAAGAAGTAACGGAGAGGGAACACAATAAATAACAGAGCAATCAAAGCATCACAAAGCGTAACAAGAAAATACACGGTGTTCGGTGTGCCCTAACGCGGTAGTAGGTGATACCGGTGAAGGGGGGAAACATCCGGTAAAGTATCCCCGGTGTTTCATGTTTTCGAACAAATGAACCGGAGGGGAAAGTTGCGTGTTTGCTATGCTAGGGATGTGTGGCAGACGAACGGGCTGCGTATCCGGATTCTTCTCGTTGTTCTGAGCAACTTTCATGTACAAAGTTTTTCCATCTGAGCTACAGTTTATTTTATATGATTTTCTAAAGTTTTAAATCATTTTTAGAATTTATTTAATTTACTTAATTTAACATTATCCAGAATAGTGTTTGCTGACATCATCATGACGTCAGCATGACATCAGCAGTCAACAGAGGTGTTGACTGGTCAAACTGACGTGTGGGTCTAGTGGGACCCACCTGTCATACACTGATAGGTTGATTAGGGTTTAGGTTAAACTAATTACTGTTTAATTAAACTAACAGGTTAATTAGACTAATTAAACTTATCTTTATTATTATTATTATTATTTTAAAAATCTTTTTTTAAATTTTCGTTCTGGGGCGTGGGCCACATCTGTCATTGTCACAGGGGGGGTCTTTAGCGGGCGCTGGTGCTACCGGTAACGGGCGGCGCGGCGTGCTGGTGTGGGCACTAGCGAAACGGGGCGGAGCCCTGCTGTGCGGGCATAACCCACCCAGACGACGCGCCAGAGCCGGCCGCGGGTGCCGGTGGCCAAGGGCACACGAGCGCCGGCCAGAACAGGGCGGCGGGACGGAGGGGACCGGAGCCATGGGCGCGCGTGTGCCGGCGAGCGACAACACGGCGTAGGCGGACGGGTGAGGCGCGGTGGCGGTGGCAGCCAAAGGCGGGCGCGCAGGGCACGGCCCCGGGTGACGTGCGCAAGAGCAGGGGAGGTGGGCGCATGCACGGGACGTCAGTGGCAAACGCAAGCAGGCGCGTGGAGCCGAACAACGAATGCGAGCGGTGCTCGGGGGCGCGGGCATGGCTAGGTCCGGCAACGGGAGTAGAGGGGGGGAGAGGAGAGGGGAGCCGCTCACGTGCGAGGAGGGAAGAGGCGGCGAGGCTCGGTGATGCGAGTCGGGGAGGAGGCAGTCCGGCGGGAAGGAGTCAAGGGCGATGGGGCGGCGGCCGATCCGGCGAAGACGGTGAGGGGGCTCCGGCGGCGCGGTCCAGCGATGTCGGAGGTGGTGGCGGTGCCGGCGCGCGACGGGTCGGGGGCGTCAGTTGCCCCCGGTCTAGATCCACTCGGGACAGGGCCGACGGTCATGTAGGTCACGCGAGGGTGAGCCCCCGGTGGGCGTCGCGTGGGTACGGTGGGGGAGGCGGCACTTGGAGGGAGACGAGGGGAGAGGGGTTCGATCCCGATCCAGGGGAATCATGGGAGGGAGTGGGGCGAGTGCGGGGGTTAGGGTTTGCGGGGTGGTTGGACTGGGGTATGTAGGCCGAGGGTAGAGGGTGGGCCGGCCTGCTAGTGGCCACGTGGGCCAAACGGCCCAGGGAGTGTTCTTCTCCTCTTGTTTTATTTTGTTTTGTTTTTATTTATTCTTTTTTGTATTATTTTAGTTTCACATTGTTATAGTTTAGATAAAATATAAAATTAGTTCCTAATTTAGTTTCACAAATATGTCACTGCCCCATTAGTTCGGGCAATTAAATAAATTAGCTTAATATTTTATTAATTGAAAAGGGCATTTAATTATCTGTTTCGTCTACTGTTTTATTTATTTCAAAATATTTAAACATTTTGTAAAAGTGTGGTTACTTCACCAAAATAATTTATGGATTATTTTCCGCAAGCCGAACATTTTAGTTTTAACGTTTGAAAACTTTTGATGTTTGCCATTAACTCAAATTTGAATTTGAATCGTTTTGAATTAACGCGAGATTAGCAACAGTAATTGTGGTGACGTGGCATCATTAGTAGAAGGTTACTGTAGCTTAATTATCCGGGCGTCACACGAGGGGTGGCCGATGAGGGGGACGGAGGGGGAGGCGGGTCACGCAGCGTGGGAGGCGCGTGGGGAGGGGACGGCGGGCCCGGAAGACACATGCTACCAAGACCCTTGGATGGACGGGGACGAAGCCGACGGCTCCCGCAAGGGTGAAGGCTGCGGCGGGGAAGGCCCTCAGAGACGCTTGGGTGACGGCCTGGAGCACGATGGGGACGGCTGCGAGCGCGGGACGGTGCACATGCACGCCACATGTCCAAACCAGATTCGATCAATTGGATCAAACTATCCCCACCCCCGAGTTCTCCTGTGCCCTAGAACGGCGGCCCGATTTCGCCGGAGTCCGCTGAAGCTGAAGCTCCACCGCTGCCGATTTCTTCAGCACGATGGTCTGCAGCATCTCCTTACTCCTCTGTCTTGATCCGCTTACCCACCCCTATCTTCCTCATATTCTATTTGGCGCAGAGATGCCCCAGAGTCAAGCAAGCGGAGCTCGCCCAGAAATCCACCGCCGTCGTTGCTCCAGCCGGACCTCACCGATGCTAGCAGAAGGACCGGTCATCCCCGAGGTCGTTTGCGTGTTTGCTGCGTCCCTCCTCACCTCGTACTATCATCGCCGAGCTCCGAGGGCCTCTGCAGCGAGCGCACGCTCGAAGTCCCAGCTGTGCCGCCTCCGTCTCGTTCAAGTCCGACGCCACTTCCCCTTTGTGTCTCCGGTGAGTTAATCACGTCTGTCCGATCTTGTTTCAACCGCTCAGATCAAATGTTTTTTTAACCGGTATGCTCTATTTAGTGGTTGTCCGTCGGATACCCACAATAGTGAACACACCCGAGCCAATAGAAACACACCACGCGGCAATGACTTTGTTTTAAATAGAAAAAAGACAGATTTGTTCCTATTTTTCAAACCTTCATAACTTTTGCATAGTTTATCCAAATTTGTTGAAACCAATGCCAAATTCTTCATAATGATCCCCTCTATGCAGTGCCCCTATCCAATATAATTTTTGAAACTTTTAAATTTGAATGTGCTCAAATTTGAATTTAATCTTCTGGAGGCCATATCTTTCAAACCATTTATCCAAATTAGTTGATTCTTTTTGCATTGTGATCCTGCTAGCATGTAAATATTATTTACCTACTATTATGTTTAGTTATTTAAGTTTTATTTGAATTCTTTGCTCTTGGCTTATTATGATTGTTATGTGAGTAGGTTTATTTACTGGTACCTTCGTTATGCTATAGATTGTCCGGAGTGTGAACTGGATCAGAGTTAAGTGTTAGAATACTTCAACAGCGTTCAAGGCAAGTTTGCACTTTTGATTTTGCTCATCTTATATTCTGCTATGCATGTGTGGTTTTATGCTATGATATATGTTTGGCCTGATATGTGTATCCCGTGTTGTCATGTTCGGTATTGATTGTGTTATGTGATGGTGTGATCAACTTGCTATGGTAGACGTGGGCACGTGTCGAGTGGTTCATGAAAGTGGTGAGTCTTTATAGCTGTAAGCTCGGGACTTTTTCTCAGGTGAATGCGTCAATGGCTGAGTGCTCTATTGTCCCTAGAGAATGCGCGAGGACTAAGCGACTTGAGTTGTCGGGGATTTTTCTCACGTGAATGAATCACTGGCTGAGCGCTCTATTGTCCCTAGAGAATGCGGCAGGACTGGGCGCACTTGAGACATCTTGAAGATCTTTATCATCTGTGTTGTTTGCACCTTGTCTATGTCATGGAGGTAGGTGAAGGTTTTACGCAAAACCAAACTTGAGTGTTTTATTTGTCATACCTTACTTGTGGATGTAGGTTTGTTATATCATTATGTGTGATTTGCCAATACATTCAATGTATTGACCCTTGTGGCTGCAACTTATCATGTTGCAGAATTTTCAGATGATCAATGAGATACAGTAGGGTCGCGAGTCTTCACTCAGCATTTTTGCCAGTGGGCATTGATGGGACTCATTGTCTATTATGCTACATTTTCCATTGTTATTATTGAATAAAGTTAGTTATGTACTAGTCAATTTGTAATACTTTATAAATTCTGGATCATATGTTATAGTAATTGATGCACTTGTTATTTGATATTCATATGTACTGTATGTGCTAGCGAGTCGATCCAGGGACTAGCACAGTGAGCACAAAGACATCGAATCTTATCAGATTCAGGTCGTTACAAATTATGATATAATAACTCACCCATGAATTTCAGCAAGGTTGTTGGTGAGTTCATGGGCATACAAGTAATACGAATACAACCTAGAAGCCAAAACATCAATAGTCCTCCTGTTGAGATTCTTCAAATGAGCAATGCTAGCGTTTGCACATGCTTTAGCGTGAAGAGAACATCAAATTGGCATGTTTCACTAATGATGACATAGTGGAGGAAATTCTTGGATGTACCTCATCATATTTCTTGTGATCTATAAGGAAAATCAACACAAGCAGGTATCAGTATATTTCAATCTCTGGGAGTCCATGCTTGATTGAAACTTGAGCCGCTGGAGCTGCAGCATCAACATCCATCTCACTGCCATCTTCCTACAAGAGGTAATGCCATATGAATATCGATCACCTTTGAGCAAGAGAATACTCCAGTTTCAAAATATTGACGTGTACAGAATTAAACAGAAGCAAGTTCTAATCCCCTACGCACCCAAGCATGAGATTGCCAATTACCAATTAAGCATCAGAACAGAAGGAACCTGGTCGACATAAACTTCAATAGTGAAACTCAGTTGCAAAATATGGAATTACTCGAGGCTCGTACTGCATCACCATACAATAACAGTTGCTTTGTGGTTGCAGCAAATGATCTAGATTATGAGTTCTAATAAGCCAGGTAATCCAGAACGATCGGAAGTCATACATAACACGAGATACCCAGGACTGTCAATTACCAATTAATCATCAGAATAGAAGGAACCTGCTTTGTCGTGAACTTCAACAGTGGAACTGAATTGGGAAATCTAAAGGCTCACATTGCATCACCACACAGTAGTCGGGTAACATTTACTCTACTACAATGGCCTAGATTATGAGTTCCCATTTACTTCTAAAAGGCCTATAAATCCAGAACAATATACCATGTCAATCAGCAGCCAAAACACATGTAACACATGTAGATTAACAAACATAGCATTAGATGCTCACGTCCTTGACGGTGTCACCAGATTCAGGCATAATTGCGTGTTTATTCCAAATCGTGAGAGCTCTACATTTGCAGGAAAAAAACCTTTGGGAGGAGCGGGGAGAGGCGGGTGAAGGCCTCGAATGAAGGGGGCAGTGCGAAGGCGAGGAAGGCCGCGATATCGGAGGCGGCGAGGCGGCGACGGAGGGCGACGGTGAGGCAGACGGCACGGGAGATCCGGCTGACCTCCTTGGTCAGTGACCCCGCCTCGACCATGAACGTGATCTCCTTCAGATCTGCAGGCACGACGAGGCAAACACACGTGAGCTACCGCCCACTGAGCGCCTATGGCACCGGAAGCTAAGCTAGGGTTTCGGGGGGCGGGGGACTAGGGGGCGAGAGGGATGGGCTACTGATGCTTCAGGGTGGGGAGAGCGGGCACAGGCGTGTCGACGGCCGCAGGAGCGGCGACGAGGGCGGGCTGGGCAGAGTCGTTCATCTCGACGTCCTCCGGCATCGCAGTGTCGGTGACGAGGTCGAGGTGGGGGGACGGGCAGTGCGTATGGCGCAAGAGGGGGAGTGAAAGGAAGGCCGGAGGAGGGGGTATTGTCAGGAGGAAGGAAAAATCAATCGGGGCAGAACAGGAGGGTGGAGACGAACGAACTACGTAGGAAGGAGTAAATTGGATTTGTTTTCTTAAAGTCCGTTATTTGTTTCCTTAAAATCTGTTATTTGTTTCCTAAAGCAAATTGCATTGATGAGATGGATCGGTTGATTGGGTAAGTTAGGAAAGTAAGATATGTGACTTTTTGTATGGTAGGAAAGTGTTTGTTTATAAGGAAATAGTGGAGAAAAAATATACCGGTGGCGTGATGGGAGCGGAGACGAAAAAAACCAGCAAAAAAACGGTTGAAAGTGGTGGGACAAAAATAAACTGTGGATACTATTCAACCAACTCAGACATTAGGAGTAGAGATGTGGGTTTGATCTTTGAGCATAAATAACACTAAGTAGCTCGGTAGTACCGAAAGGAAATCTTCTAAAGTACTGGGACTTGCTGAAATTTATACAAAGATTTTCTAGGAGTAGATTTTGGATAGAGTTTTGATATGTGTATGATTAACAATAGGCGTCTGCTATGTTTTGATGAGCCCAAGTATGTAACACTTTGGCTATCTAGGGTTAGACGCCCGCCACCTCCGGCTGTGGCCGCGGCCTTGATGATTTCCTTGTGAAGATTGGTAGATGTGCTGACAGGGATTTCCTCCTCAGATTTGATGTCCCCTAACAACGAAATCTAGGGTTGGTCGTTGCATGGGGCTGCTTCCTCCTCGAACTTGGTGTCCCCTAGCAAAGAAAGCTTATGTTTTCTCTTCTTCAGTGGCTCGGCCGACTGAGAGTTTCTTCTACCATGGTCCAACAATGAAGCTTATTAGATGGAACTGTTGGGGCCTCCTCGGTGCCTGATGGTTTGCTCGCTTCTGGATATCCAGAGGTGCCATGAACCAAACGTGGGTTTTCTGTGCGAAACATATTTGGATGAAGAGAGGGCAGTAATCTTGATGAGAAAAATACATATGGATCACATGTTGATTACACCAAGCTTGGATGGAAGAAAGGGTGGTTTGCTTATGGTCTGGAAGAAGGAGGTTAGGATCTATTCCAGAGCCACTACCCTGGACTTAATTGATATTTCATTTGAGGAGGCGATTGGTGACAGATTGATTGATGTCTACGGTGAACCTAGTTGGGATAACAAAGATCGTACCTTCTTCTTAGGGATCTTCATGTTTAGTCAAGTCTACCTTGGGTTGTAGTAAGATATTTCAACGAGATTTTGTTCACTCAATAAGACCATCTACAACCGTAAGTAGCTAATGTGACCCCCTATATGCCCGCGGGTAGTGCCGAGTGGGTCCCCATTTGGACCTCTCCACAACCACACCCCGGAAATCTTAATACCCAAATCCATGCACGACGATCATACAATGCAAATTTATCATACATTCAATGATACAAAGATAATGTAGCCCGAATGAATTCAGTACATGCAAAAATAAAGTTTGTAACACTAACATGGAGGGGCTCTTTACCCTCGTTTCCTCTCTTTATAATATAGTACGCACACTCGCGTGTATTCGAGAAAAAATAAACAAAACATGGCCATCAAAACATTGAAATGTTACCTGCATCTTTGTATCTCCCTTCAATAACTGCAATGAACATGTTCCCACCAATTTAAACTATCGAGCCTCAACACAGGGCTGTCCATCAGGTCTGACAAAAAGCTAAGTGTAAGGAGACAAGACAGACGATCTTTCGAACCTTAAACTCTATACGGATAGATAAAAATCTTTACAGTGAAACACAATTTTTAATGGAAGAACAAATTATCTACTCATAATTGATCCTCCAACCATAAAAGTTACTGTGTCTAGCTCATTTTCTAAAAGGTCTGACTAACAACACTCATTCTCATTCTTATTACAATTCACATACATTTTTCATTGCCAGGAAAACGAAACAAGTTAATGCAAGGATCGAGGTATCTAGAACAATCTTCTCTGTCACAATCGGATCATTCATCAGACCACAATACCATAGGCCCATAAAATAGATACCTGTCAAAGCATCTCCACTCACGCCCCCAACAACCCTCCAGAACATGTTTTTTCCGCCGGCGCCAAAAAAAAACCAGTCGACCCCCCATGATGCCGAACTCTGCCGGTTAGGCCTATTTTTTGGCCCGGCGATCCTAGGCTGAACCCAGCACACTGGGGGTTGCTTGGGGACTGCGGCGGAAGGAAAAGCGGCGCATGGGCCACCATTGTCAGGCGATTTTTTTCACATCCAGATTCGCCCCTTGCGCGCACTACCCTTTCCGCCGCCGTGCCGACACCGGCACCGCCCACCCACCCACCGCTGCTAGAAAGGCCATTTTCCCACTGGAAAGAGAGGGTTCTCCGCAGCATCCTCCATCCCGCTCCTAGGCGAGCTTTCCGGTGCTCCGGCCGCACAGGCGGGGATACCGGCGGCTGCGCACCTATGATGCCCATCAGGTGTTCGGCGATTTGTCTGCTCGGTGATGGACTCGGACGATGAGGAGGCGTTCGTGGTGCTGCTGGAGGCGGAAGCCGATGTCGACGCCCAGGACGAAGAGCACCTCATGGTCCTCGCCGCTCTGGCAGGCTTGTTCGCGAGCAATGCAATAACATGTATATCAAATATACCTTTCACTTTTCCATCCTTCTTATCCGCTAAATACTTGGGGCAGTTCCAATTCCAGTGAGCAGTCCCTTTGAAGTAGAAGCACTTGTTGGGGAACATAGTAATTCAAAAAAATTCCTATGATCATGCAAGATCTATCTAGAAGAAGCATAGCAATGAGATGGGAGAGTGTGTCCACGTACCCTCGTTGACCGAAAGCGGAAGCGTTATGTAACGCGGTTGATGTAGTCGAACGTCTTCACTATCCAACCGATCCAAGTACCGTAAGTACGGCACATCCGTTTCCAGCACATGTTTAGCATGATGACGTCCCTCAAGCTCTTGATCCAGTAGAGGGTCGAGGGAGAGTTCCGTCAGCACGACGGCATGGCGATGGTGTTGGTGATGTGATCCGTGCAGGGCTTCGCATAAGCACTATGACAATATGACCGAGGTGGTAAACTATGGAGGCGGGCACCGCATGCGGCTAAAGAACATTTGATGTGCCTTTGGGGTGCCCCGGCGTGGCGACGGTGTTGGTGATGTGATCCGCGCAGGGCTTCGCCTAAGCACTACGACAATATGACCGAGGTGGTAAACTATGGAGGCGGTTACCGCACACGGCTAAAGAACAATTGATGTGCCTTTGGGGTGCCCCTGTCCCCGTATAAAAAGGCCGAGGGGAGGATGCGGCCGGCCTAGGGGGCACGCCAAAGGGGGGAGTCCAACTAGGACTCCCAATCCTAGTTGGACTCCCTTTCCTTTTTCGGAGGGGGAAAGAGGGAAGGGAGAGGAAGAGGAGAAGGAAAGGGGGGGGGGGGAACGCCCCCTCCCTAGTCCAATTCGGACTCCCTATAGGGAGGGGGCGCGACTACCCCTTCTGGGCTGCCTCCCCTCTCCCCTATGGCCCATGTAGGCCCAATATTCCCGCGGGGGGTTCCGGTAACCCCTCGGTACTTCGGACAAATACCCGAATCACTCGGAACCATTCTGATGTCTGAATACAACCTTCCAATATATAAATATTTACCTTTCGACCATTCCGAGACTCCTCGTCATGTCTGTGGTCTCATCCGGGACTCTGAACAAACTTCGGCCACCTAAACACATAACTCAGAATACAAATCGTCATTGAATGTTAAGCGTGCGGACCCTGCGGGTTCGAGAACTATGTAGACATGACCAAGACACATCTCCAGTCAATAACCAATAGTGGAACTTGGATGCTCATATTGGCCTACATATTCTACAAAGATCTTTATCGGTCAAACCGCATAACAACAAACGTTATTCCCTTTGTCATCGATATGTTACTTGCCCGAGATTCGATCGTCGGTATCATCATACCTAGTTCAATCTCGTTATTGGAAAGTCTCTTTACTCATTTTGTAATGCATCATCCCGCAACTAACTGATTAGTCACGTTGCTCGCAAGGCTTATAGTGATGTGCATTACCGAGAGGGCCCAAAGATACCTCCCCGACACATGGAGTAACAAATCCTAAACTCGATCTATGCCAACTCAACAAACACCTTCGGAGACACCTGTAGAGCATCTTTATAATCACCCAGTTACGTTGTGACATTTGATAGCACACAAGGTGTTCCTCCTGTATTCAAGAGTTGCATAATCTCATAGTTAGAGGAATATGTCATGAAGAAAGCAATAGCAATAAAACTAAACGATCATAATAAAGCTAACAGATGGGTCTTGTCCATCACATCATTCTCTAATGATGTGATCCCATTCATCAAATGACAACACATGTCTATGGTCAGGAAACTTAACCATCTTTGATTAACGAGCTAGTCAAGTAGAGGCATACTAGGGACACTCTGTTTGTCTATGTATTCACACATGTACTAAGTTTCCGGTTAATACAATTCTAGCATGAATAATAAACATTTATCATGATATAAGGACATATAAATAACAACTTTATTATTGCCTCTAGGGCATCTTTCCTTCAGTCTCCCACTTGCACTAGAGTCAATGACATAGTAATGATTCTAACACCCATGGAGTCTTGGTGATGATCATGTTTTGCTCATGAGAGAGGCTTAGTCAATGGGTCTGCAACATTCAGATCCATATGTATCTTGCACATCTCTATGTCTCCCTCCTTGACTTGATCGCGGATGGAATTGAAGCGTCTCTTGATGTGTTTGGTTCTGTTGTGAAATCTGGATTCCTTCGCCAAGGCAATTGCTCCAGTATTGTCACAAAAGGTTTTCATTGGACCCGATGCACTAGGTATTACACCTTGATTGGATATGAACTCCTTCATCCATACTCCTTCATTTACTGCTTCCGAAGCAGCTACGTACTCTGCTTCACACGTAGATCCCGCCACGACGCTCTGCTTGGAACTGCACCAACTTACAGCTCCACCATTCAATATAAATATGTATCTGGATTTTGTGACTCGGAGTCATCCGGATCAGGGTCAAAGCTTTGCATCGACGTAACCATTTACGACAAACTCTTTGCCACCTCCATAAACAAGAAACATATCCTTAGTCCTTTTCAGGTATTTCAAGATGTTCTTGACAGCTGTCCAGTGATCCACTCCTGGATTACTTTGGTACCCCCTGCTAAACATATAGTAAGGCACACATCAGGTCTGGTACACAGCATTGCATACATGATAGAACCTGTGGCTGCGGCATAGGGAATGACCTTCATTTTCTCTTATCTTCTGCAGTGGTCGGGCTTTGAGTCTGACTCAACTTCACACCTTCTAACACAGGCAAGAACCCTTTCTTTGATTGATCCATTTTGAACTTCTTCAAAACTTTATCAAGGTATGTGCTTTGTGAAACTCCAATTAAGCGTCTTGATATATCTTATAGATTTCGATGCCCAATATATAAGCAGCTTCACCTAGGTCTTTCATTGAAAAATCTTATCCAAGTATCCTTTTATGCTATCCAGAAATTATGTATTATTTCCAATCAACAATATGCCATCCAGATATAATATTAGAAATGCTACAGAGCTCCCACTCACTTTCTTGTAAATACAGGCTTCTCCAAAAGTCTATATAAAACCATATGCTTTGATCGCACTATCAAAGCATATATTCCAACTCTAAGAGGCTTGCACCAGTCCATAAATGGATCCCTGGAGCTTGCTCACTTTGTTATCACCTTTAGGATCGACAAAACCTTCTGGTTGCATCATATACAACTCTTCTTTAAGATATCCATTAAGGAATGCATTTTTTAAATCCATTTGCCAAATTTTATAATCATAAAATGCGGCAATTGCTAACATGATTCGGACAGACTTAAGCATCGCTACGGGTGAGAATGTATCATCGTAGTCAACTCCTTGAACTTGTCGAAAACCTTTTGCAACAAATCAAGCTTTGTAGACAGTAACATTACCGTCAGTGTCAGTCTTCTTATTGAAGATTCATTTATTCTCTATGGCTTGTCGATCATCGGACAAGTCAACCAAAGTCCACACTTTGTTCTCATACATGGATCCCATCTCAGATTTCATGGCCTCAAGCCATTTCCCGGAATCTGGGCTCATCATCGCTTCCTCATAGTTCGTACGTTCGTTTGAAGGAAATATACCCTAGAGGCAATAATAAAGTTGTTATTTATATTTCCTTATATCATGATAAATGTTTATTGTTCATGCTAGAATTGTATTAACCGTAAACTTGATACATGTGTGCATACATACACAAAACAAAGTTTCCCTAGTATGCCTCTAATTGACTAGCTCGTTAATCAAAGATGGTTAAGTTTCCTGACCATAGACATGTGTTGTCATTTGATGAATGGGATCACATCATTCGGAGAATGATGTGATGGACAAGACCCATCCGTTAGCTTAGCATAATGATCATTAAGTTTTATTGATATTGCTTTCTTCATGACTTATACATATTCCTCTGACTATTAGATTATGCAACTCCCGAATACCAGAGGAACAACTTGTGTGCTATCAAACGTCACAACGTAACTGGGTGATTATAAAAATGCTCTACAGGTGTCTTCGATGGTGTTTGTTGAGTTGGCATAGATGGAGATTAGGATTTGTCACTTCGTGTATCAAAGAGGTATCTCTGGGCCCTCTCGGTAATGCACATCACTATAAGCCTTGCAAGCAATGTGACTAATGAGTTAGTCACGGGATGATGCGTTACGGAACAAGTAAAGAGACTTGCCGGTAACGAGATTGAACTAGGTACGATGATACCGACGATCGAATCTCGGGCAAGTAACATACCGATGACAAAGGGAATAGTGTATGTTGTCATGTGCTTTGACCGATAAAGATCTTCGTAGAATATGTTGAAGCCAATGTGAGCATCTAGGTTCCGCTATTGGTTATTAACCGGAGATGTGTCTTGGTCATGTCTACATAGTTCTCGAACCCGTAGGGTCCCCATGCTTAACGTTCAATGATGATTTGTATTATGAGTTATGTGATTTGATGACCGAAGTTTGTTCGGAGTCCTGGATGAGATCACGTACATGACGAGGAGTCTCGAAATGGTCGAGAGGTAAAGAATCATATATTGGAAGGTTATATTCAGACACCGGAATGGTTCTGAGTGATTCGGATATTTTATCGGAGTACCGAGGGGTTACTGGAACCCCCCGGGGGGAGTATTGGGCCTATTGGGCCATATTGGAGGAGAGGAGAAAGTCCACGTGAGGAGGGGCACCCCCCCTTGCCCAAAACGAATTGGACTATGGGAGGGGGCGGCCCCCCTCTTTCCTTCTCCCTCTCTCTCCCTTCCCCTTTTCCTCTCCGGTGGAAGGAAGGAGGGGGGGGGGGAATCCTACTTGACTTACTTGGACTAGGAGTCCAAGTAGGACTCCCCCCATGGCGCGCCCCATTTGGCCAGCCACCTCCTCCTCCCCCCCTTTATATACGGAGGCAGGGAACCCCAAAGGCACAGCAGACAATCTCTTAGTCGTGTGCGGTGCCCCCTCCACAGTTCAACACCTCGGTCATATCATCGTAATGCTTAGGTGAATCCCTGCGCCGATAACTTCATCATCACCATCACCACGCCGTCGTGCTGATGGAACTCTCCCTCGTCCTCACCTGGATCAAGAGCCCGAGGGACGTCATCATGCTAAACGTGTGCTGAACACAGAGGTGCCCTACGTTCGGTACTTGGATCGGTTGGATCGTGAAGACGTTCGACTACATCAACTGTGTTACTAAACGCTTTCGCATTCAGTCTACGAGGGCACGTGGACACACTCTCCCCTCTCTTTGCTATGCATCTCCTAGATAGATCTTGTGTGATCGCAGGAATTTTTTTGAAATACTGCGTTCCCCAACAGTGGGATCCGAGCCAGGTCTATGCTTAGATGATATATGCACCACTACAAAAAAAAAGACACATCCGTGACATTTTGGGCCGAACGAAATTTTTTCTATCATACATATGACACTTCTATGACGATAATTGTGACAAAACCCGGTATCATCATAGATGTGGTGGGCTCCTACTTCTATGACAAAAAATCATGACAGAAAATGGGCTTTTCATCCTGGGCGGGCCAGAGACGCAGCTGCATGACATTATTTGGGCCGTACATGATGGAAAAACCCGTGGTAGAAGCAAGGGCGAGGAAAATTTCGGGGAGTTCCCCATTACGGTGGGTGGTCGGGGGCCGAGCGACGCGCGTTTCTTTCGTACACGTACGCGCGTGTGTGTGAGGCGTTGGATCTAACTGAATCCGAGCGAGGCGTTGGGCTCTAACTGAACCCGAGCGATTGCATGCAGGCTATGCATTACTGAACCCGAGCGATCAATTCCTTCGCTACTGCTGCTAACTGAAGTCGATCGATGCTGCCTCTCTGGATGAACAGTGAGTCTTGCGGGGGGTTTGGATGAACAGTGGGCGGTGGGAGTGGATGAATAGGACCCGTGGCGTTGCCTCGGGATGAACAGGACCCCGATCGATCGAGCCGGTTGGGGCTGGATGAACAGGACCCCGTGGAGGGCTGGATGAACAGGACGACCCCGTGGAGGGCTGGACGAACAGTAGAAGGTGGAGGGGTGGATGAACAGTAGCTCGTGGAGGGGTGGTTGAACAGGAGCCCGTGGAGAGGGGTGGTTGAACAGTAGCCAGTGGAGTAGCGCACGGTGGAGGCTGGATGAACAGGAGCCCATGGATGAACAATCGCAGGTGGAGGCTGGAGGAGGTCGATGGTGGATGAACAGTAGCCCGTGGAGGCTGGAGGAGGTCGATGGTGGAGATGAACAGTATCCCGTGGAGTCCCATTTTGCGGTACGCCACACCTCTCCCGATGAACAGGACCCCCGTTTCGACTGTAGTGCTCCAACACAGGTCCGTTTCGTCCGTTTTGTGGTACGCCACACCCCTCCCGATCAACAGGACCCCCGTTTCGACCATAGGAGGTCCGTTTCGTCCATTTTGTGGTACGCCACACCCCTCCCGATCAACAGGACCCCCGTTTCGACCGTAGGAGGTCTGTTTCCTCCGTTTTGCGATACGCCACACCCCTCCCGATGAACAGGATCCCGTTTCGAACGTGGCCGGTCGAACACAAGGTCGTTTCCTCCATTCTGTGGTAGGCCAGGCCTTGTTTCCATTGCATGTTCCGTCCAAGCCCTCCCGATGAACACGACAACGCATTCCGTTTCAACCCAGCCGGTTTGCTCCCCATGAACACGACGACGATGTTGTTTCTCTGTTCCGACCCAGCCATGTACACGAGCCCTGGTCGTACGTATATATGCGCGAGTAGGCATTCGAGACCCCGCCCGTATGTACACATACGTGGCAGTATTTTCTTTCTTGCGCACTGGCCGCTGTACGTACGTGTACATGCTACGTGCGCGCCTCTACTACGACACGTGTGCGCCTCTACTACGACACGTGCGCGCCTCTACATCCACCAGTATGTACGTACACGTTCGCGACCAGAATGATAACGCTATGTACGCTTCGACCAGGTGGGTCCCAACTGTCAGGCACTTCCTTGCATGCGAAGATGTAGCTGGTGGGTCCCAGCAGTCAGGGGGGAGAATCGTTTTTTCGGATGCACTTCCTTGCGTGTGAAGATGTAGCTGGTGGGTCCCAGCAGTCACGAGGCGAATCGTTATTTTTTCTGCCCGTACGCACTTCCTTGCGTGCGAAGATGTAGCTGGTGGGTCCCAGCAGTCAGGGGGGAAACATTTTTTTCGTGAAATACAGTGGCCCATCCGGTGTGTCCCAGCTGTCAGGTGGAGGAATCATTATTTTCCGCGTAATAAGGAGGCACTTCCTTGCTGCGGCCGTGGACCCAGTTGTCAGCCTCTCCATGTACAGTGCACTTCAGATGCATGTCGGTCGTTGACCATGTTGACCAGGCCACGCCGAGAGCACCACGGCGGTGGACGACGTCAAGGCCTAGGAAGGGAACGAGATGGAGGCAGGGAAGACTCGGTAGTTGTTCCCCACGCGGAGGGGAGTATGACTGTACGAGGGTTTACTGGTTCGTCTATCGTCGCCGGAGAATAACAGCAGGTGTGGGTGAGTAGAGGGATGGCTAGGCCAGCGATGGGAGTACGATGGGGCGGTGAGGCCTGCGCGGCAGCACAGCCGGCCGCGGGGAGGAGGGAGTAGGCAGTCCTGCCGGCGCTTGTTTGAGCGGCTAGAGCAGGAAGAGCAGAGATTGAAGAAGCACGACAGCCGTTGGATGGAAATCCAACAGTCACTGCTTGTGCGTCAACCATTTTTTAGGAAAGCCTCAAATCTGTGGAAAACAGCATACAGCCCATCTACCATTATTTTAATAATTTACAGCCCATTTGCTAATTCTTAAGGTTTTCTTTGGAGCCCATATTCTTTTTGTTAGTATTACAACCCATATTGTGGCCACGATTAAAAAATTATACAAAATTTTGCATATTTCGGTGCGGTCCGAACTGTTTTTAATCCCGAAATTTCGAGTTACATTCAAACTAATTTAAAAAATAAATGTATATCAATATAAAATCCAACAAATTGTCCACGCATAAAAATCAATGCGATTTAAAATCTCGAAATGAAAAAAAGAAATTTGAAACTAATTGCCGGTTTGATGTGTTTTAAAAATGTACAGCCCATTTCTCATTATTGATAGGCCATTTTCTCGGCCAGCCGAATGAAGCTCTCCTCGTCTTGAAAGATTTGCAGCCCAACAGGCCTCACAAAGCGACTTACTTGGCAAATCACAAAAAAACTGGGCTGTGACCATGGACACAGCTGTCAGCCTCTCCACGTACAGTACTCTTCCGATGGAAGTCGGTCGTTGACCACATTGACCATGCCGCACCGAGAGCACCAAGGCGATGGACGACGGCGAGGCCTAGGAAGGGGAAGACGCGGAGCCGGGGAAGACGCGACAGTGGATGCCCACGCGGAGAGGAGTACGAGGCTTCACTGGTTCGGCTGCGGCGTGAGGCTGCCGTTGCCGCAGAATAACAGGGGGTGTGGGTGAGTAGAGGGATGCCCTGGGCCAGCGGTGGGGATAGTAGGGGCGGTGAGGCCTCCGCGGCATCACAGCCGGCCACGAGAGGCGGGAGCACGCGACACGACCGGCGCTGCTTTGGGTAGCTGGAGCAAGAAGACCAGAGGTTGAAGAAGCAGTACGGCCGTTGGATGGACATCGTACGGTCACTACAGCTAGAATCATTTATATTGACTAAGTTGACAAAGCCCTTGGTATGCATCAACTTAGTAGGCACACAGCTCGAATTTGGCAGAGAACATATAGCCCATTTGCGATTTGTAAGAATGTACAGCCCATTTTTAAATTCTAATGGAATTTACTACAGCCCATTTATAGTTTGTTAAAAGTACAGCCCAACTTCTAGCTAGGACAACGATTAATAATTTCGAACAACCGCTCAAAACAGAATTCAAAAAAAATATCAAAGAATAATCCGAAGAGGCACATTTTTTATATATAATTAACAAATTAGCGAGTTATTGCTCAAAATAAAAATGAGCGTGTTATTATTAAATTGGTCCTTAAAATCTTTGCAAGCTTTTGTACGCAATCACCAGGATTTTCCTTGCCTGTGAGTCAAAAACAACCAGGATTTTCCTTGCCAACTTCCGTTTACTTTTATAAGTTAATAACACGTGGGATGTTTTTATAATGTATATATAAGTCTCTATAAAATATACGATAATAGTAATAATATAAATATATATATTGTGGTTAGAAGGGAAAACATAAATTGGACACAACATTATTATACTTATATATAGATAAATAGAATAGAGACATGCATTTTATTAAAAAATACATTGGGCTGCCGATCTTTAAGAAAAAGCCCATAGGCCGGTATGGACCTCAAAAAATAAGTTGAAACCACTGTCTCCGTATGTCGTGGGCTACGCATGTTAAAATACAAAACCTAGGCCTAGCTGATACTTGTTCGCCCTCTAGAAAAATGATACCAGATCCCCGAGCGAACTGGATTAAAGAGGGGGCCGGCGACATGACTGAAGAAGCACATCAGGAGCAATTTTTTTTCTTCAGTGGATGGCTCTCGATAGCATTTTTTTACTTGCCTCTGCACCATACAACTTGTATTTTTAGCCTCCCAGTCTGTCGTGGTGGACCAGCAGCCCATTTGCTGGGCGGGCCAACCTACATAAACCAACACTCGATTTTTCATCAAGCCCCACAAACAACGCAGTACTATGTTTGTTTTGAGGCTGAAAACATTACGACAGGGGTTGAGCGGGGGAGAGGGGAAGACAGAGTAATAAAAAGATTAAAAAGAGCAGATGCGCCGTTGCTACCCTAACAAAGCAGGTGCAACTCTTCCCAAGAAGAAGGTGTGCCGTTGACACCCATACGTCACATACCCCATAGTAGTCATACTAACAAGTTCACACACAAATACAACAGAAAAGGTAAACATTCGTATCAAACTCAGGTTCACAGGACACGTTCATATTCATAGACAACATTCACTATCAACAACTCAAAAGATTCATATATACACAAGCTCAGCATATCTATGCATCCAAATGATTGACAGATCACACGACAATATTCATGCATAATTTACAAAAAGATTCAGATATACACATGTTCAGTATGTTTATGCATCCAAATGATTGAGATCACAGCCAATATGATCCATGGATGAACTTTAATTACCTAGGGTATAGACTGGTAAATGGTGTTCAGTCGGAGGTACTTATTGCTAAAATTAGTTCTTGTACGAGTAAACTTTCGAGTACATAAGATGCAGCACAGACAATCTGAACTTTGCTTGTAGGTTTATCCTCAAATAGTGGCCTTGTGCCAAGCGAGGTTTGAGCAACTTGGCCACTACTTTCATCTAACTAGTTACTGGCTCATCTTGGTGTTGTAGCTCGCCAAAATTCTATATTGCAGACGAGAAAGGAGGCGGTTGAGAAAATGAACCACCCAAATTTTTTGTGCAGTTCAACTGAAATGGAGCATCCCTGGCGTGCAGACTGATTAAGTGCCAGATGAATATACGCCTCAACCAATTTGTCTGGAATCTTTAGACTCCATGCCATACAGTTCGCTACCATATCTGTCGATAACCAAAAGGCACAAGTTGGGACCAAAGACTGGACTATGTTCTTCTGGGCTATGCACCAAGCAATATTTTTGGCGTTCACTCTCCTAATACTTGGGAGTTTGACAACTGGTTGACGCCGGTTGATACTCGAATGAATATAGGCACTTCTTGTCAACATCGATGCTTGTCTGAGTGAACTTTGGAGTACATAGCAGGAGCATACGTATCTGTCCATCTGATCATTTTGTGCAGTTCTACTGAAATCACCCAATGCAATGATTTGCCTGCGAGTTCAGGCTCCAAGTTACTCCTTTATAAAATCGGCAAACAATAGCACAATACCAAATTACAAATACATGACAAGCACAATAATCAGGATAAAGACCAGTACCAACCTATGTGAGGTAGCATATCAATTACTATTTCCTTTGACTGGAAGCCGAGATAAGCGAAGCGACTGACAGCAAAGGAAGAAAGCAAGCCGAGATTAGCGACTGACAGGAAAGGACGCAAGCTGTCGAGGCAATGAAGCACCCAAAGTTTTTGTGCAGTTCCACCAAAATCGAGCATCCTTGTTGGCACATATATTGAGAGAGTGAGATTACTGTAATAGTGGGACTAGTTGATGAAACATACACTAACAAATAGAAGCACCCTCATTATCTTAATGGGTAAAGTTAGCAACATAGTAGTCTTGCTTAAAGAGAGGTATTAGTTTATTTAATCAGTGCCAATTAGCTCAACACTCAAAGCATTGCCATTTATCATAGGTTGCAAAACTTTAACGTGCAAAGATAAAGGAGTTTCTCAGGACAGTAGCACGATACAAATAGAGATGACAACAAACAAATATGGATGAAGGCCTTAGGCCCGTACCAACCTGAGAAAAAAGCTTATTCATGTAGTCCCATAAGAGATGATAAAGCACTCATGGAATCACACAATAGTATATATTTTTGTGCACTTCAAATGTATCATTGAAATTACTCTTGTTTACCAGTGCTGAGATTATATCGAAAGATTATCAAGAACTTCCAGCAAAGTTAAAGCAACGGCTGGAATACAGTTCATTGTATTATCTTCTGTAGTTCCACTAAAATGTATGATTGGCACAACATGATCCCTGTTTGCACAAGTAGGAACAAGGTGAAACCTTCATTAGCTTAGTGAGAAAGGATAGGAAGACATTAGCATATTACTCAAACAGTAGCATCAAATTCATGATGGACAATACGAAAAACATTGCCTCATTGAACCAATGGCAATAAATTGACATGCAGAACAATAGCACTATTATGTCATGACACTAATAATATTCCATCCCTGCTCCACCACATGATTCACCTCCATAGACAAACATACACATGTACTCCCTCCGTCCGAAAATACTTGTCATCAAAATGGACAAAAAAGGATGTATCTAAAACTAAAATACATCTAAATACATCCCCTTTTATTCATTTTGATGACAAGTATTTCCAGACGGAGGGAGTACATGATTCAACATAGGGTCCTACTAAAGATTTGTTTAACTCCCACAGGAAATTAGGCAGCAATAAATTAGTGGTACTTAAGTACTCCTAATTAATTAAGTGAGACAGCAGAAGTGGAAGGGCTCCCTGGAGGATCGTCTCACATGTAAGTTAGTCGTTGCCGGAGCCCTAGAATGGCCTCGACTGAGGCCTCTGGCTTCAGCAAGATCGCCTTGGCACTGTTTATTCTGCTTCTTCTTCCTCTTCATGTTCTATTTCTCTTTCTCCTCACCAGTTGGTGAAACCAAGTACATGATTGGCCTTCTAGTTCAGAATTGGTTTTGTCAGTGAGGGAGTACAAGTGTACTAGTAAAAAATAGAATTATTTTCTCATGGCAGTTGGAAAATAGAGATGAACACATGCATTAAATATCATTCTTACCTAAAGGAAGGTTATGGCACCAATATGGATGATGAGGATTGGAACACAGATCTCCCTTTGTGCAGTTCCACCGAAATGAACCAACTGTTCCATTCTGACATTCTAGTTAAATAGCACAAAAGTCACTCTTTTAAGAAGAGTTTTGTGCAGTGCACCAAAAGGTCACAACAGCAACCAGGTGAATTGGATATCCCTATTTGCACAAAAAGGTACAGAGGAAACAGTCAGAGTCTCAAACAATTATAGGCAAAAACATTTGGCTAAACTTGTCATGGCTTATAACGGTGGCATGGCTTCATTTTTACCAGGGACATTAGACTAAGAATAGCTAAATATTTGGTATAAGGGCATGGGACAGTGGGTGCACCAGAAGTCCAGCACCATGTACGTAAACAGGGGCATAAAGTGGTGATTCATAGTTTGTTCCCCCAAGAAACAAACATCCAAGAAACATATCTGGGTTGGTCCCATTTTTGTTCACTCTAGCCACCTACTCCTATGTGTGGATAGCACATCTAGTCCTGGTCATACCACTATGTACAACGTTACCCCTATATTTCCCTTTTAGACCAAGATACCGGTTGGATGACCAGTCTGTACTACCTTCACCCCCTTTCCTTCCTGTTTGTACCAAGTCCGATGTACATACTAAATTCCCCCACCCCCACTTTATTTCTTGTTTGAACCAAGTACTCCCTCCGTTCGGAATTACTTGTCATCAAAATGGATGTGTCTAGAACTAAAATACATCTAGATACATCCATTTCAATGACAAGTATTTTCGGACGGGGGGAGAACAAGATTCGACTCCATGAAGTAGCTTTACCTCTAACAATAGAAGAAAAAAATAGTAGGTGATGTTGGACCATCCAATTGAGAGGGGCTGAGAGGTAGAAAATGATGCACATGCAGCGACATAGCAAGCTCGAGAAGTAGAGCTAAGGCGGTTTCGAACGAAGATATACCTGAAGGTCGTCGGGATGTGGATAGGTGGGCGGCGGGAGGCCGGAGCCGCCCACAGGCAATGACGAAGGGATCGGAGGACCTCCCGCACCGGCCCTCGGCCAGAGATAATGGTGCGGCCGGCAGTGGGTCTCCTCCCTCGCTGTCGATGATGGCCTAAACGCTGGCCCTCCTCCCCTTCACTGGCGGAGGGGGATACGTCCGGATCTGTAACCAATGGTGAGGATAGAAAGACAGTGTTTTTTGAAGGGAGAAAGACAGTGTTACTACCCCTATCTTGTTTAGATCTGGAGAGGATGAGAGTGTGTGAATAGAGCAACCGTAGCAAGGAAGCACGGAGGCTCCGGCCTATATATACGTAGTGGGGTAGTTTTCCTTTTTCACTACATCAAAACAGTCGTTTAGAATTGTGTACTACTACATGCCAGGTCGCGGTTTTTTTTAGTTGTTGATTGTTTTTTGAGATAGCTACCCGCTTGTTCCAAGTGGTGTTTCGGTGTGCCAGGTCGCACTTTGTATCGTTCAAGTCTGGTATACTACAAGTCCCTCCATTAAATGAACAACCACCCCGTCGTAAAAATTGTGAACAAGCCCACGGCTAAAATTAGCGGAAACGTGGGTTGCCCCAACATGCATTATTATTTATATTTTCTACTCCCTACATTCCTAAATATAAGTCTTTTTTATTAGCCACACCTAAGACAAGATTTTTTTTATTAGTAGTGAACCCCACATGTCATAGACACAAAAATTGTGGCAAGATTCCCTTAGGCAAGCCAAAGTGTGTCTAACAATTTGAGCAACTCAAGTTAGGCAAGTGTGGCAAGTGTGGGAAAAATAATGTGGCAACATAAGACAAACATAGTCACAATCCAAACAGCCCCGTAATTTTTTGTGACATGCATGAAAATTTGGTTAGTAACATTATAGTAAAATTTTGGCAAGGTGCATCAAATCAACACATGCAAGTATCGAAAGGAAAGTCACGGCATGCATGCATGCGTTGTACTCCCTCTGTTTCCAAATATAAGTCTTTTTAGAGATTGCAACAAGTGACTACATACGAAGCAGAATATGTCTACATTCGTATGTTGTAGTCCATTTGAAATGTGTAAAAAGACTTACTCCCTCTGTCCAGGTGCATAGGACATATTAGAGGTTGCACTGTGATTTAGGCACAAGGAGATAGGCCAACAATTTATTTGAAAATAATGGAATGAGCCTATCGTTGTTTCTCAAAAACGCAACCAAGAAAGGCATTTAATCCATGATTATAGTTGAGACAGTTCACATGACCCCGTTTAAGGTTTCACACCCAATCCTCGCTACCCTCATTGGCATGCACAGGTTACACCCATGCCCAAGTCAACCTTTAAGCATGCAACTCTATGGATGGATGAATGATGCATGCGTGGGAAGTGGAGAGAAGAGATTAATAGAGCTGCATGCGAGCCAAACCGAGGCACATTTAATTAGATCAGCCTTATACAATTGGAAATTCTAATTTCTCTTAGATGCCCAATGCACCTGGACGGAGGGAGTATATCGAGTGCAGTGCTTTGATGTGTCACGTCAACTCATACAAGACCGAGAAATTTGATTACTACAACGCCCTCTCCCTCGCGGACTGAGCTCCGGTGCCTTAACTGCACCTGCCTTTAGCTGCATGACGGGAGGGCCAACCACCTATTGGGCCCACCTGTCATAGACGCAAAGGAAGGAGCAATAAGTAGAAGCTTTTGCTACACGCTATCCCTCCCGCATGAGGTGGACGGACATGCAGCAGTGGATTCGATACTGTAGAAGTAGGAGTAACATCATTGTTTGTCTTCTCAAAGAGGTGAAGAGCCAAGCGCAACCCGAACGTGGCAGTTGCGAACGCTTGCGTGGTGCGGTGCCTTGGAGCAC
This sequence comes from Triticum dicoccoides, assembly GCF_002162155.2. Taxonomy (NCBI): domain Eukaryota; kingdom Viridiplantae; phylum Streptophyta; class Magnoliopsida; order Poales; family Poaceae; genus Triticum; species Triticum dicoccoides. The sequence goes on from NC_041389.1 coordinate 428,623,294, forward strand.
GCATATAGTAGCCAGGCTCTTGCATGAGACAAAATTTCTATTTGATCCCACTATTGTAGTACTAGTACTTGCTACTCCCTCCGTCTAGGTGAGTAAGTCGTTGAATTTGTAGCTAAGCTTCCCTCATTGAATTGTTTAACAATTAAACTCCATCATCCATTGGTTGATACTCATTCTGCATAGGTCCACGCGCTTAGCACCGTTTCCTCCTGAGGTCGCCAATGTTTATTTGCTAATTAATAGCATTGCATGCAATGAACTAGCCACTTCAACCCATTAAAAGCATGCACACCTCTCATCTCTTATTGGTTGATATGTCAAGAAACAAGAAACAAGGTAGAAGTTAATGCATCGCGCCTAAGTGTTTTGGGACTTTGGTTTTCGTAAAATGGCTTAGACTAGCCACAGTGGAAGTAACTTCAGCAGTAACATCGAGTCCAACTCAGCAAATTTGCTTATGTGGCAATGAGTTAATGAGGAGAGGGGTACTTATAGTAACTTAGCTAGTTACTGTAACATCACATGCCCCAATGCAATATGAGTCTATAACCTAATAAATGAAGCTTTGTATGTTACCACACTTATGTACCCACTATGAAGGAACTAAGAAAGTCTAGGGATATGTGTATGTTACTAGTGTATGTTACTCACCATTGTGGCTAGTCTTACACACCTAGACAGAGGGAGTAGTATAGCCCTGTAAACCAGAAAGGAGTATTTGCCTTTCTAGAGATTTTAACAAGTGACTAGACTACACCGCGTGCAGTATTCCCTCCCTTCCGGTTTATAGGGCTCAAATCTCAAATCTCATGAACCAAGGCATTTTGCGATTGGAGGAATGTATCTCATACTTTACAAAACTACCCTAATTAAACTCATGCATTAATTACGTAGTTCTCTCATTTTCCTCTCTGCCTTGGTCACGGTGCACAAGTATTGAGCAATCCTATATGACTAGCCACTCTATCTACATACATGACATTTCAAAGCATCTGGGCCCGCGTGCCATCCAGCAAATCACAGCGAGGTGCTACAGTCGAGACTCACCTGTCACCCCGGTGTGGCCATCATGACCCGTTATATCACAAAACCCACACCTTTACCAGCAGTGGTAAGGTGGCCTCCAAGTTGGACTGGACGAATCAACCATCATTTCACTGGAATGCTCGTTCAAGCCCTTTCTTCCCTTTCTTGAAGAAAACCTCACTCCAGGCTACTCACTTCTGCCATTTTTCTTCTATACCGATGAAGGAAAGGTGGGCGAATCAGTTATGTTGCTATATTTTCATTCCAAGAATCTTCTTTTTGCGAAGCACCGACCGATTCTCACATCCTATTCTTTTCCCGTTTTCATTGCGATTGTGGTTTCCTTTCGATTGCTTTTTGTTTGTCAGTTCATTGATGGATCCTGGAGCACTAGGCAAAGAGTTGCCGGCGGACAACCCACTGGAGACAGCGATCTCTAGGAAGCGAGCACCGACCAACGAGTTGACCATGTTGGCGGGCCAACCCATGGAGATAAAGAACTCCAAGAAACAAGCACTGGCCAAAGAGTTGACGATGTTGGTGGACGAACTCCTCAAAGAAAGTTGGAAGAACAGCAAGGGCCCCACCGTCCCTACCCCAGGAACTCTGATGGCCACCTATGCGAGGCTCAAGGCCGAGTTTGAGGAGATAGTCGCCGTTGAGAAGCAGTATTCCCCTTGCAAGGTGATGGCCCCCATCGAGGACGAGGAGATGGCCCCCGGAGGGATGAGATCCTCCGGTGAGCTGCACAAGGTAAAAAATAATGGCTTATTACCATAGTTGTGGTTTTTGATTATTTGCAATGTGCTTGCTAATATGTTAGGGTTGTGCAGGTGTCGGTGGACGTCCTTGATGATTTCGAATGTCGCGGCCCGTCCTGTTGGCATCGCCCCGGAGATCGATTCCGATGCCGCTGTCCATCCTGTGGACATCGCCCCAGAGATCGATTTCGATGTCGCGGTCAGTCCTGTGGACATCGCCCCAAAGATCGATTCCCATGCCGCTGTCTGTGCTGTGGTCATTGCCCGAGAGATCGATGACAAGAAATAGTTGGTCGCGCTAATCCTTCAGGGTAGTTTGCATTGCCCTGTGTTTAATTACCAGAACGATGCGTGTTATCAAACCATCTTAGGGCTAGTGCACTGTCTTGTGTGGGCGGTACTTGCTACTTTTGTTTGATAGTGAATCATGCGAACCCTCTCCGAGTTATGGAAACAGATGTATCCTCACTGGCTTTTGATGTAATATATGGCATGCTTAGATGTAAGTTTTAACTGTTTATCATATCAGCAGGGCTTGTTTGATGATTCTTGGTGTTAGTAGGCTAGCTACTGTGCGAGCTATAGTACTTGCAAAACACTCACCGAAGAGAAACGTTGGGGCTGATGAGCTCATGGTACGCTTATACTTATCCGTCATCGATCGACCAATAGCCCTAGCTCCTAAAATTGTAGGCTTAGCGATCGATCAGACAATAGTCGACACGGATACATTCAGGCCTCATTTGGTTCATAGGGTAGGAAAATTGTAGAAAAAGTACAGAGACGTACGACATAAAATCATTGCAGTGCAGAGACATACTCCCTCCGTTCCAAAATAGATGACCTAGGCGGGCTAATTGGCCTAGTGGGTTTCAGTGATATGACGTGGTACAGTGTCGTCCAGTCTTCGCGTGTGGTAGCAGTATTGTGGGTACAGTAAGTTTTCTTGAAGAAGCAGAATTCAACACAGTCATGATGGTTCCTTCGTCCGAACAACTTACAGTGGGAAAGGTTGGGCCTGCGATACGACCGGGGTAGACCAGGATAATTTTGTGCATGGCAGGTGGACCAGGATGGTCGGTGTCCCACATGTCGGCGAATGAAAGTATTCTTTCCTATATAGAGGACGGGCAATGAGTATTCATTGTTTATTTTTGATGAAAGCTATTGTCTCCACTGTTACTCCTTGACTTTCTCAATGCCTCTCTCTCCTCCACATAAGCGGGGACTACTTGCTATGCATGCGGCGGGCAGCTGGCGTCTTGAGGAGCCAAGGCAGTCCGAGCGGGCTCCGGAAGCGGTCCGGACTCCAGCATGGCCCACCTCACATTATCACCATATATTTCTTGGAGTCCGTGTGCGGCGGGCGGGCAATCTCTTCTCCCTCCCCCGTTTCTCTCATCTCAGCCGACGCCCGCCGAGCGATTAGATTTTGGCTATCGACGGTTTATTAAATTACAGTCCCACATGTCAGTGAAACTGCAAGACAACGCGTGTCCCCTCTAGTGAGCGGCGTGTGAGCCGGACTGTCGGGGGTGCAACGCGTATGAGTCGTAAGTGTGCAGCCTTTTCCTTTAGAACTTGCGAAGCGTAACATTTTTGCGCAAATGATCGATAGAAATCCAGAACAAAATGACGAGGGCGGTGCTTTCCCGCTCGTTAGGCGGGCTAGTTCGAGTGATATGATGTGCTACAGTGTCATCCACTTGCTCCATTTTTATGTAAGCAAGAGTTTACACTCTTACGCGGGAGGAGTGCGAAACACCGCGGATCTGATTTTGATTGAGGGATAACTGTTCCCTGCCAAATAATGGAGGACTGTTAGCGACTATAGCATGATAGTTAGGGCATCTCCAGCGCTGGCCCACAAATTTACACCGGCATCTGTCTGAGGACACTGATGGATGTCATCCGATGCTGCCCGCATACCTTTCGACAACTATATGAACTAACCGGACGAAATTCATGCAAACAAAGCAAATATGAAATTAACCGGATGAAATTCATTACATTTCGAAAACTTTTCCTACAAACTGGAAAAAATTCATTACATATTTCGAACAAACCGTACTAAAACCTACTGTAAACCTAATCTAAACGATCGCTGGCACACGACCACCATGTCCGGCCATGAACCCAAGAAAGACGGACATTGCCTTTGCCTCCTCCTCATCCGCCTCGATAACCTCCTCCTCCGGAGCACAAGGTTCTGAAGATTTCCACCTCCATGTCACCGTCAAGCGGCTAATCGGCCGCTGATGTTTACCCCACCAAGCTTGGCGTCGACTGAGTGGAGTAGCGGTGGCCTTCCTGGGACCAGAGCGACGGCGACCTACCGTGTACTACTCTTCCTCGCTGCCGGCTGCGCCCGTGCATGCGCGCTGGCTTCGTGGTTGTGGCGGCAGAGGGCGGCCGGGGGGGTGCTGGCGATCTCCTTCATTTGCTCCTGCGACAGTACGTCGAAGAGAGCATTGGAGCGCGCCCGAAGCGGAGACGCCGATGTCCCTCATCTGCTCCTGCGACAGTACGTTCAAGAGAGCTTCAGAGCGCCAGGAGGCCAGGGTTGGAGTGGTGCGGATAGAAGGAAGGGGCCGGAGGAGAATAAGTGTGGGTCTTTGGATATGGCTGGGAGCTGGGGCTCAAGTTAATATAGCGGGCGAATGGCAATGAGCCACAGTAGACGGATGGACAACTGGCCGGAGTAGGTTCGTCGGGCGTGAATGCGGACGCTGCTTCAGTGACTTAACTACAGATGCTTTGGGTTACTGACATGTGGGCCCTACGGGCATCTGGCCCGCATGTCAGTGACACACTGAAAGCACAAGTGCTCCCTAGGTGGTTTTGGTAATTAATGACAACATATCTCTTGTTGGACTAACACTTTTATCTAGTATGTTTCAGATAAATTCAACAGTGGAGTGGCATGGACTAAAGGATGTGGAACTCCTTCAAGATGCTAAGGATAAAGGATTGGCTCAAGCTTCAAACTCAAGACTCTTCATTTTACATTTCAGTGATCCAAGATCACATTGAGTCTATAGGAAAAGCCAATACTATCAAGGAGGGATGAGGTGTTGCTTAATGAGCCTCTTGCTTCATGTGCTTAGTGATATGCTCCAAAAACCCTCAACCATTTACTCACCTCCACATATGTCCTAAACCTAAAGTCAAACTCGGCCCCACTGATTCTTTCTATCCGGCGCCACCGAGTTTTGATGTCTTAGCCACTGCCACAAACCCTAGGCAAATCGGTCTCACCGATAGGGATCTCGGTCTCACCGAGATGGGATTGTAATCTCTCTGTGTATGTCCATTATCAAAATCGGTCTCACCGAGTTTGAGCAATCGGTACTACCGAGATTACAATGCAAACTGTCTGGTTAACTTATTATCAAAATCGGTCCCACCGAGTTTGATAATCGGTCCAACCGAGTTTTCCTAACCAACTCTCTGGTTAGCTAATTACCAAAATCGGTCCTACCGAGTTTGTGTAATCGGTCTTACCGAGATTACGTTGTGCCCTAACCCTAACCATATCGGTCCTACCGAGTTGCATTTCGGTCCCACCGAAAACCCTAACGTTCACATTATTTGCTAAATCGGTCCGACCGAGTTTAACGATTCGGTCCCACCGAGTTTGGTAAATTGTGTGTAATGGTTAGATTTTGTGTGGAGGCTATATATACCCCTCCACCTCCTCTTCATTCGAAAGAGAGCCATCAGACTGAACCTACACTTCCAACATCCTATTTCTGAGAGAGAACTACCTACTCATGTGTTGAGGCCAAGATATTCCATTCCTACCATATGAATCTTGATCTCTAGCCTTCCCCAAGTTGCTTTCCACTCAAACCCTCTTTGCACCAGATCCAAATCCTATGAGAGAGAGTTGAGTGTTGGGGAGACTATCATTTGAAGCACAAGAGCAAGGAGTTCATCATCAACGCACCATCTGTTACTTCTTGGAGAGTGGTGTCTCCTAGATTGGCTAGGTGTCACTTGGGAGCCTCCGACAAGATTGTGGAGTTGAACCAAGGAGTTTGTAAGGGCAAGGAGATCGCCTACTTCGTGAAGATCTACCGCTAGTGAGGCAAGTCCTTCGTGGGTGACGGCCATGGTGGGATAGACAAGGTTGCTTCTTCGTGGACCCTTCTTGGGTGGAGCCCTCCGTGGACTCGCGCAACTGTTACCCTTCGTGGGTTGAAGTCTCCATCAACGTGGATGTACGATATCACCACCTATCGGAACCACGCCAAAACATCTGTGTCTCAAATTGCGTTTGAATCCTCCAATCCCTTCCCTTTACATTCTTACAAGTTGCATGCTTTATTTTACGCTGCTCATATACTCTTTGCATGCTTGCTTGCTATATGTTGTGAATGTTAAACTTGTGCCTAAACTCCACTCAAACTTCAAAGAAACTTAAAAACTACAACTTTGGTACTTAGTGTCTAATCACCCCCCCCCTCTAGACACCTCTTCTCAAGGTCCTACAAGTGGTATCAGAGCATTGGTCTCCATTGCTTGGTTTAATCACCATTGGAGGAAGATGGATGAGTCTACTTTGGGGAGTCTTAGACATAGAGTGCCTATTCTTGATGGAGACTATTTTCATGAGTGGGAAAATGAGATGCTTGTAATTTTCAATCAATATCATTTGAACAAGTACATTGCTAGTCCTTGTGCACCTTGTGTTGATCCTATGCATCCTACACTTGATGAGTCAATTGACATGATTAGGAATGTTAGAACTGTTAATCTTATCACTAGAGCCTTGCCTAGAAACTTGATTATAAAACTGCCTACTCTTAAGTGTGCCTACACTATATGGAAATTTCTTGAGGAACGATTTCCTGATTATTCTTTGAAAAATCTTGATAAAATTCTTCATAAGTCTATTGCTTTGAGTAAAATGAATACTAGTGATCCTATGTTTGGTGATCGTCTATTTGAGCTTACAAACCTTATGCGTGCCAAAGGAAATGTTGGTATTATTAGTGACATTATTTCCCAAGCTATAAGAATTCATAGACAAGATTATTGTCAAACTCATTCTAATGAATCACCCTCTCTAGGATTTGATCCACCACATGACGATGTCGAACATGGATACTATGATGAGGATGATGATAGTGACTTCGATCTTGATGATGCAATGAGACATTTTGGTCTTATGGCAAATCTTCGGGGATATATGCCGGGAGGAAAGGAATGGGTCCTTGATAGTGGATGTACCGATCACATGACCGGAGATAAAGACATGTTTCGTGAGCTTGCTGATAATGATAGTCCTCGAAAGTATGTCACTTTTGGTGACAACTCAAAGGGTAAGGTGGTTGGCCTCGGTAAGGTGGCCATATCACACGATAGCTCCATACAAAATGTTATGCTCGTTGAATCTCTTGGTTATAACTTACTTTCAGTATCTAGACTTGCTGACTTTGGTTTCAATGTCTTATTTACTGAAGTTGATTGCCAAGTGTTTCGTCGAGACAATCATAAAATGGTCTTTACCGGCATACGTAGAGGTGATCTATACATTGTTGATTTCACTAAAAAGGCTCAACCTAAAACTTGCTTCATTGCTAAATCCTCAAAAGGCTGGTTAGCATAGATGATTAGGTCATGTTGGTATGCGAAACCTTGACAAGCTTATTAAAGGAAACCATATCCTTGGAGTTAATGATGTCATATTTGATAAGGATAGACTTTGTAGTGCTTGTCAAGCAGGTAAACAGGTTGGAGGAAGGCATCCCGTGAAGAACATCATGACCACGAAAAGGCCACTCGAGCTACTTCACATGGATCTCTTTGGTCCCAACTCTTACAAGAGTCTCGGTGGAAATTCTTTTGGTCTAGTTATAGTTGATGATTTTTCCAGATTTACGTGGGTGTTCTTTCTCGATGATAAATCGCAGGTCCAAAAGATCTTCAAAAACTTCGCTAGGAAGGCCCAAAATCAATTTGAAGTGAAGATCAAGAAGGTTCGCAGCGACAATGGAACGGAGTTCAAGAACGCAAATGTGGACACCTTTCTTGATGAAGAAGGGATTTCACACGAGTTCTTGGCTACATACACACCTCAACAAAATGGAGTTCTTGAGAGGAAGAACCGGACGCTCATCGAAATGGCGAGAACGATGCTTGATGAGTACAAGACGCCGAAGCACTTTTGGGCAGAAGCGGTTGAGACGGCTTGTCATGCAACAAATCGCTTGTATCTTCACAAGCTACTCGGCAAGACGACATACGAGCTCCTCACCGATAACAAACCCCAAGTTGGATACTTTCGAGTATTCGGCTCAAAGTGCTACATTCTTGATAAGCATCATCGTTCTAAATTTGCTCCTAAGTCTCATGAAGGTTTCCTACTGGGTTATGGCTAAAACTCTCACACTTACCGTGTCTACAACAATTTCACCCGAAAGGTTGAAGAGACGGTAGATGTGAAGTTTGATGAATCTAACAGCTCGCAAGTAGAGCAATTGCCAATTGATGTAGGAGACAAAGATCCTTTGGAAGCAATCCAAGACTTGTCTATTGGCAAGGTCCGTCCAACGGAGGTGAAGGAGAGTACCTCGTCTGTCCAAGTGGAAGCTTCTACTTCACGACAAGGTGAACCAAGAGTTGACACGGAAGCATCCACAAGTGGGACACACCAAGATGAAGAAAACGAGGAAGTGCATCAAGATGAACGTCAACAACCTCCTTCTCCACCACGACAAGAGAACGACAACGCCAACAATGAAGAAGGCCAAGAAGAAGAACAATATGAAGAAGATGTTCAACGAAGACCCAAGCAAAAGCTTTCACGAGTTCGGGCAAGAATTGCTAAAGACCATCCCGTCGAGCAAATCTACAATGATATTCAAACCAGGAGAATCACTCGCTCTAAAACTCGTTTAGCTAACTTTTGTGAAAGCTATTCCTTCATCTCTAGCATTGAACCTATGAAGGTCGAAGAAGCATTGGAAGATCCGGATTGGATAAATGCTATGCATGAAGAGCTACACAACTTTGAGAAGAACCAAGTTTGGACATTGGTTGAGAAGCCCGACAACAACCACAACATCATCCGTACCAAATGGGTGTTTCGCAACAAGCAAGATGAAGATGGACAAGTAGTATGCAACAAAGCACGTCTCGTCGCCCAAGGCTACACACAAGTCGAAGGTATGGACTATGGTGAGACTTATGCTCCCGTTGCTAGACTTGAGTCTATTTGCATCTTACTTGCCTATGCTAATCATCATAATATCACATTGTACCAAATGGACATTAAGAGTGCTTTTCTAAATGGTGAAATAGAGGAGGAAGTTTATGTTAAACAACCTCCCGGCTTTGTCAATCCTAAGAAACCCAATCATGTTTACAAACTTCACAAAGCTCTTTATGGTCTTAAACAAGCTCCTAGAGCATGGTATAAATGCTTGACCAAGTTCCTTATTGAAAAAGGCTTTGAAATTGGGAAAATTGATTCCACACTCTTTACTAAAAGGGTTAATGGTGAACTATTTGTGTGCCAAATTTATGTTGATGATATTATATTTGGTTCAACTAACCCTCATTTTAGTGAAAAGTTTGGGAAGCTAATGTCGGAGAAGTTTGAGATGTCTATGATGAGTGAACTCAAATTCTTTCTTGGTTTGCAAATCAAGCAAACTAAGGAAGGTACCTTTGTCTCTCAAACGAAGTACACCAAGGACTTATTCAAGAAGTTCAATATGCAAGAATGCAAAGGTATGACTACACCCATGCCTACTAGTGGACATCTTGACTTAACCAAAGATGGTGAACCGGTTGATCAAAAGGTTTGTCACTCTATGATTGGTTCATTGTTATATCTATGTGCTTCATGTCCCGATATTATGCTAAGTGTGTGCATGTGTGCACGATATCAAGCTGCTCCTAAAGAATGTCATCTTAAGGCCGTGAAAAGGATAGTGAGATACGTAATCCATACACCAAATTTTGGCATTTGGTATCCTAAGAGGGCCTCTTTCGATCTTGTCGGCTACTCTGACTCAGACTATGCCGGAGACAAGGTTGATAGAAAGTCCACTTTGGGTACTTGTCAATTTCTTGGTAGATCTCTTGTGTCTTGGTCCTCCAAGAAACAAAACTCGGTATCCTTATCCACCGCCGAAGCTGAATATATTGTCGCTGGTTCATGTTGTGCTCAATTACTTTGGATGACCCAAACTCTTAAAGATTATGGGATATATGTGAGACATGTTCCATTGCTTTGTGATAATGAAAGTTCTATCAAAATTGGTCATAATCCTGTGCAACATTCTTGAACTAAGCATATTGAAGTTCGTCATCATTTCATTCGAGATCATGTTGCTAAGGGTGACATTGATCTTAAGCATGTTCGCACCGAAAAGCAATTAGCGGATATATTCACTAAACCTCTTGATGAGAAAGTGTTTTGCAGGTTGAGAGGAGAATTGAACATCATTGATGCTTCAAACTTGGAGTAGAGACTCCATTGGATACATGCAAGACATGAGCTTATGACTAATCCTTGATATTTCTCTTATGATGAAAATCTTATGTCTTGGATATATTTGCGTCTTGCATGATATCTAACCCATGTAGGTACTTGGTTGAATCAAATTCCATGAGGTTGAAACCTACTCATATCTTGAGCAATCTCTACATCACCAAGTCTCTACACAAGGTGGCTGAAGACAAGGAAGCACGAAACCATTCAAACATATCCTTTGACAAATTCTATGTTGAGTTTCATGATTGTCATTTTTGGATATACAAGTGCTCTTCCTTGCAAGAACTAACCCATGTAGGTAGATGGACTCAAATTCCAATTGGTGCTCCAAATTCTTGATGAGCTACATCAACCTTGAGCAACCCACGCAAGTTCAACTACATGGACAACACCACCAACCAAGGTATGTTATTCCATCTTAGATAAGCTTTACTCCGAGTCATGAGTTAAAGCAACTCGACAAGATGTGAATACATCAAGATGCTTCAACGAAAAATGGCAACCCCATTTTGAGCTTAAACGATGAGTATGACCTATGATCAAGTGATCTCACTTGACTCCTAAGTCAATATACTCTAACATAGGTGACTTCGTCACCGACCATCTCTAGATGAAGTTCACTTGTGTTTTCTTCTGTGTTTTTGCATTTGTCTCATGCATTTGTGTTTCCCCTTTCAAAAAAAACTTCATCTAGATTTCTTTCTATTTTTTCTGCATTTTCTACATCCAATTCCTTGCATATCATTCAGTTAATTCCTTGAAAATCTTTGTGAGATCTTTCTAGTCTAGTGAGATGAGGTGACAAGTGTTTTCTCTGCGATGAACTCGGTTTCACCAATTTGTTGTTTTTGGTCCAACCGAAAATTTTCAGTACCACCGAAGCATACCACTCGGTGCCACCGATTTCACAACAGGAAAAACAGTTTGCCACTTATTCTGTGTAGCTCCACTCAATGAATCTTGTCCTCTACAAGCATCACCTTTTTATCATTGCTTTATGTTGTGACTCAAGGATCAAACCCATTCACGACAAATTCCAGAGGGAGAGAGAGAGATTACATCTTTATCAAGCCCTTCTTGGAAATTGATGTCAAAGGGGCAGAGAGAGATCACATCAAAGCTTATCATTTAGAGAGAGAGATCACATCTCAGAGGGAGAGAGAGATCCTTCAGGGGGAGAGAGATCTCCAGGGGGAGAGAATACTAGTAGAAACTATTTCTCAAGGATCCCAGATGCTTGGTGTTCAAGAGGGGAGATGCCAGATGTCTTCTTGAGGGGAGAGACATGTTCATATGATTTGTTGTGCTCATTTTGCATTAGCATACATTAGCTCTGAACTTTAGCTCTGATCATCTTTCATATCTTTCAGCTATGTTTTCCTTCAGCTCTGATTTTCTGTTCCCCATCTTCTCCCAGTATCCCATGTTAGATTCAGGGGGAGCAAGACATCTAAGGGAAAGAGATCCTTTAAATTCATTGCATATCTTTACTCTTGGGGACATGTCTAATCCAATGTGGTACTCAGTACTCACTCTCTACATGCCATCCCAGTCTTGGTATTCTTGTGGTTTCTTCTGTTTGCTCTGGCTAGTAGATGCATCTATGTTATCTAACCTTGTTTTCACAGGTTCATTCCATCCTAAGCCAACTCAAGACCACAAGGTAAGTATATGCATCACAATCATGTGTATAAGGAATTCTTGCTGATGTACATACTGTTTGCAAGAAGGACTCATGGGCATGAAGGTATTCTCTTTAATACTTTTTGCTCTGATGCATATAACCAAGATACATGTAACACATTGCCTGCTCTATCATGGTTATGCTCTCACATGCTTCTATATTTCATATTCACATGATTGCATACATGTAGGGGGAGCCTATGCTTGTTACATGTCTTTCCAAAGCTTTACTTCCTATTATTTATATCTTTATCTAAAGCTTTGATGTATGTTGCCATCAATTACCAAAAAGGGGGGGATTGAAAGCACAAGTGCTCCCTAGGTGGTTTTGGTAATTAATGACAACATATCTCTTGTTGGACTAACACTTTTATCTAGTATGTTTCAGATAAGTTCAACAATGGAGTGGCATGGACTAAAGGATGTGGAACTCCTTCAAGATGCTAAGGATAAAGGATTGGATCAAGCTTCAAGCTCAAGACTCTTCATTTTACATTTCAGTGATCCAAGATCACATTGAGTCTATAGGAAAAGCCAATACTATCAAGGAGGGATGAGGTGTTGCTTAATGAGCCTCTTGCTTCATGTGCTTAGTGATATGCTCCAAAAACCCTCAACCATTTTCTCACCTCCACATATGTCCTAAACCTAAAGTCAAACTCGGCCCCACTGATTCTTTCTATCCGGCGCCACAGAGTTTTGATGTCTTAGCCACTGCCACAAACCCTAGGCAAATCGGTCTCACCGATAGGGATCTCGGTCTCACCGAGATGGGATTGTAATCTCTCTGTGTATGTCCATTATCAAAATCGGTCTCACCGAGTTTGAGCAATCGGTACTACCGAGATTACAATGCAAACTCTCTGGTTAACTTATTATCAAAATTGGTCCCACCGAGTTTGATAATCGGTCCAACCGAGTTTTCCTAACCAACTCTCTGGTTAGCTAATTACCAAAATCGGTCCTACCGAGTTTGTGTAATCGGTCTTACCGAGATTACGTTGTGCCCTAACCCTAACCATATCGGTCCTACCGAGTTGCATTTCGGTCCCACCGAAAACCCTAACGTTCACATTATTTGCTAAATCGGTCCGACCGAGTTTAACGATTCGGTCCCACCGAGTTTGGTAAATTGTGTGTAATGGTTAGATTTTGTGTGGAGGCTATATATACCCCTCCACCTCCTCTTCATTCGAAAGAGAGCCATCAGACTGAACCTACACTTCCAACATCCTATTTCTGAGAGAGAACTACCTACTCATGTGTTGAGGCCAAGATATTCCATTCCTACCATATGAATCTTGATCTCTAGCCTTCCCCAAGTTGCTTTCCACTCAAACCCTCTTTGCACCAGATCCAAATCCTATGAGAGAGAGTTGAGTGTTGGGGAGACTATCATTTGAAGCACAAGAGCAAGGAGTTCATCATCAACGCACCATCTGTTACTTCTTGGAGAGTGGTGTCTCCTAGATTGGCTAGGTGTCACTTGGGAGCCTCCGACAAGATTGTGGAGTTGAACCAAGGAGTTTGTAAGGGCAAGGAGATCGCCTACTTCATGAAGATCTACCGCTAGGGAGGCAAGTCCTTCGTGGGTGACGGCCATGATGGGATAGACAAGGTTGCTTCTTCGTGGACCCTTCTTGGGTGGAGCCCTCCGTGGACTCGCGCAACCATTACCCTTCGTGGGTTGAAGTCTCCATCAACGTGAATGTACGATAGCACCACCTATCGGAACCATGCCAAAACATCCGTGTCTCAAATTGCGTTTGAATCCTCCAATCCCTTCCCTTTACATTCTTGCAAGTTGCATGCTTTATTTTCCGCTGCTCATATACTCTTTGCATGCTTGCTTGCTATATGTTGTGAATGTTAAACTTGTGCCTAAGCTCCACTCAAACTTTAAAGAAACTTAAAAACTGCAACTTTGGTACTTAGTGTCTAATCACCCCCCCCCTCTAGACACCTCTTCTCAATGTCCTACACACATCAATTGCACCTGTAGTTAAGTCCAGTGAATGCGCCATTGACATTCTGGACAGGCGGTGACCTTTTCAGGCGGGAAGCGCGCACTAGCGATGGAAGGGGTTTTTGTGTGCAATGGCACTAAGATCGGTCGCTCACGATAGTACATACTCCGTACCATACTACCAAAGTACCCTCTCTAGCTAGGGTGATTTATAGATTGTCGTTGTGATGGACGATGTACATGAGCAAGGCGCTCCGAGTATGACCGTTGGTGTTGAGTCAGGTGAATAAATGCTCGGCGTTCGCGTAGGCCTCCATCAAACGTCTAAACAGTAATGTCAGGCACCGCCGGGGCGCGCATGTGATGGGCTCGCCGTTTGCGTTGAGCCATGAGTAGGACTTTGATTTATAGGGCGACGTACATGCATTAGCATGCTTTGACAGTGTGAGTGTGAGTGTCTGACAGGAAGTATTTCATTTTCATTTGGCTGACGAGGGTGCTTGCAGCGACGAGTCCGTGATTTGATTCCCCACATACACATAATTTTGGTTTTTACAGTATTTCTTTCTCCATTGACAGGTATGCCCGCGTAGATAGATAAAGAACACAAGCTGATGAGGCACATGCGGACTGTTTGATTGGTCAACTAGACAAATACGAAGCTATACGCTGAGCCAGTGACCGTATAATCACCATATCTCGTATACAATGATCAAAGTGAGCTATCAAGACAAGTTCGATGACCGCCAATGCATTTTACTTGGTAATAAATGACCAGGATTGAAGGGGAATCGAAATTTCCTTCGTCTTCTGCCCTTGAGCTCTTGACAAACCAATGCACTATATGGTTGTCCGGCCACTCCACCCCAGACCTCTCACCAAGCGTCGTTCATGCCACCGTGCTGCACACTAACCGGTAAGGCAGTGATGGCATCCCGCCGCGCCGAGTTCCTCGCCGCCCACGACCGCACACAAAATGGTAGGGAGGCGATGGCATCCCACCGTGCCGAGTTCATCGCCGCTCGCAACCTCGCAACTATGTGGGAGGAATTTGAAGATGCGAAGGCCGAATGGGCGGTAGAGCAAGAGGCGGCCAAAGCCGCACAGAGGGAGCAGAAAATTCAGAAAGCACTCAAGAAAAGAGTGGCCCACCGCCGCAAGAAAGAAAAGGACGCACGCGCTGCTGCAGAGAGGTCAGTGGAGATCCCAGCACGGTGGGGTGTCGCTGACAAAGCCGGGAAGGAGAACAACGGCGTCTGACCAACATGTGAGAACTAGTAGTACGAGTAGTTAGTGTGTGTGTCTGTGTCTGAGTACGAGCATGTACCAGTACTGCTAGTTACTACTGTAGTTTTTAGAGCAAATTCCAGTACATTAGCCTAGACTAAATGGAAAAATTCCTGTCCTATGCATCAAATGGCATCTCTTTCTCTATAGGAATTGAGATGCATGTCATCTCACTTCCTATGATTTTCATATTCCTATAAAATTCATATCCTATGAACGAAAAGAGGCCTCTGTTGGAGTAACTACTATAGCTAGCAGTACTGCTGGTACAGTAGTTTTCATCAAGAAGCGAAATTCAATGAAGTCATGATGGTTCCTTCGTCCGAGCAACTTCAAAGTGGGAAGTGGGCCTGTGATTTGACGGCTCATTAGTCATTGTTACTGCGGCGCGACGACCAAGGTGACTCTCCCTTGGAGTTCTGCGTGCATGGCAAGTGGACCAGGATGGTCGACGTCCCACATGTTGGCAAACAAAAGTATTCTTTCCGATATCGAGGAGCAAGGAAACCGCGTGGTATAGTATCACTGCTAATTGGTTCTCAAAAAAATAGTACGCTGCAGATTTATAATTATTTTTTATTTCTGATGAATGCTAGCGTTTCAACTCTTACGACGAAGAGTGCCAAACACAGCACGTGCTGGATGTCCCACACGTCAGCGAAAGGAGTGGGACATGAACAGCGTGGTAGAGCCTAGCGTAAAAGAAAAACAGCGTGGTAGAGCGTCTCCACTTCTTCCACTTCTGGGTCGGAGACCACACGTTGTAGTACTTAGTGGTATGAACGATACAAAGTGTGACCTGGAGAGAAAGACACGTCTAGTTGGAAGGTCTCGGGGCATATACGTAAACAAATATAAAAGTTAATACGTGCCTCCAACTAATATAGTAGTAGTAGAGTACTTAGGCACGTACTCCATAACATCACCGTGCATTGCACGTACAACATTTAGTGGTAGTACGTAGTAAGAGACAAATGCCGCCCAAGAGTTCCCTTCTCGACCTACTTTTGGGTGTTTGGTAGAGTGTATGGAGGGTGCATGAGTCCACACTAGTTTAGCACAAATACACTAGAAGCATGCATGAAGAGAGCATGCATGAAGAGGGGTGTTGAGTTGAGCATGCATGAAGAGGGAACAACTATGCTAAGACGAGAACGCAACCAAACACACCCTATATGCCACGCATGTTCATACCATTTGTGCCTTTCTACTTCACTTACTGCGCTACATTACTCAGGTTCGTACGTCCACTCCTGGGTACATGTCCGTCTCGTAGTTCCAGTCCCACGTGTTCTTCATATAGATGGAACGATCCTTGCATAACACATGCACCTTGATGAACAAAGCCCACGTAAAAAATAGAGTGGAAGAACATAGATTCCTGACGACCGAGAAGGAGCAAGGAACCTCGTGTGGTGGAGTGTCTGCACTCATAATATTTAATATTATTCAGTGATATAAAATCAACCAATCATCTCCCAGTGGACTGGAAGAGTACGAAACACGACAGCCCAGTGTAGTTACATCATACTAGTACATGGCTAACCCACGCTATCACCATATTTCTTGGCTTCCGTGCGACACCTATCTCTAGTAATCCAGCAGCCTGTATCGCTTCTCCCTCCTCGTCTCTATCAAAGTGCGGCGGGCTGGCGTTTTTGCCGTCTATTGAGGTCGGTTAACTCATCACATGTTAGCGACATGCCAAGAGCATTCTAAAAAATTTTCCTTTCACGTTCCGTTTTCAAAAAGAAAAAAATCCTTTCACGTACGAATTTTACTGTATGCTTTGAGAAACTTGCATGTCCTATACTGCTCCTATTTGATACTCTAACTTAGCTAGAGGTTAGACTAACTCATGACTAACCCTATACTAACTGTAGCCAAAGAGGTGTTTGGGTGATAGGGTTAAATTGACAATAAATGCACTTGATGGAGAGAGAGAAGTGATTTTTCAGTGGTCCCAATGAGAACTATCTCCAGTTAGCACCTCTTGGGTGGGATAGTTTTTTTTGGTGGGTTCGGTGCAACTTGCTCCAATTTAAACCCTCATGCTTGGATACTTTAGGGCTATTTGAGCCCCAACTAGCTCAAACTAACTCTAACCCATGGATCCAAATAGGGCCTATGGCCAGTCTCGACGCGGAGCAGTCGCGTGCATCGGGAAGCGGCGCTCTCTCGGCCGTCGCGCCACTTCAAAGTCGGCGCTAGTGAGAGGTCGCCTCCGCTCTGGCCTGGCATTAATGCGGCACTGATGCTCCAGGGCGATGCTGACCGTTTCACGTGGGAAGTGCGCGCTGGCAAGGGAGTATAGGTTTTGAACCGTTTCAGGTGTAGTATTGGTAGTTTGCAAAACTACTCAATTATTGCACTCAGTTTCCTAAGAAATTGTGGTAAAAAAACATTACTCCACAGTCCGCTTCCCTTCTCCTTCCTCTTCCACCGCCCGTGCACGTCTGTGGGAAGCGACCGGTCAACCCTTATATAGGAGTGCTAGCACAAAAAGATGCATGCATGACCACTAAAATTTCCATATTATAGCGCCGCTCCGGCGGGAGTATGTCGTATGTTGTTACCTTCGGCCGGGCCATGGCTACCGGGCGACAGCGACCAGAGAAAAGGTGGCGGGAGGGGAATGAATGCAGCTATTGTTTGGGTTCGCCTTCCGGCTTAAATAAATGGGCAGCATCACTTCTGCTTAAGTGGGCGTCACGTAACTTGTGTGTGTGTGAGAGAGAGATTCTGAGAGACAGAGTGCGTGTGTGCGACTCTACTCTTCGGACATATACTCAACCTTTTGCATCGGGATATAAGTATAATGGTATTTACTTTAGCTAGTGATTTACGTGGCCATGTTAACGTGGTTATGTCAAAAAAATGTCACTTCCTACTCGTGATTTGCGTTATATAATTACAAGCAAGATTCTCGTGCATTGCACGGAACATCAATATGTATTTTTTTACAAAACACCTATTGTGATTGACCCATGCAGGAGTAATCCCATGTGTAAAAACTAATGATATCTCGAGAATTTTATCGGAAAACTGGTATCTCGAGAATGTCATCGAAAAAATGAAAAATGAGAGATAAGGTGAGGAGGAGTGGAGCATGGTGGTGACTGGTGGTCGGAGTGGGTGGAGGCATGGGGATGGACGGCGCCGGCGGGCGGCAGCGCCCACCATGCTAGATTGTTCCAGAGACTTCCTTTTTTAATTGCTGAGCAATGAGGTTGTGGGAGATAAGGATGTGGAGAGAGGTGCGGGTATCTTTTGTAAAATTATCATAGTTTGCTTTCTATCTGTCAGATATAGATCATACGGTTTGTATTACAAGATGGCAGGCACACCATCATCGCCAACTCATTTTTTATAAGGGTACAGATGATAAGTTCTGACTACTAAAGTAAAGTGGAATTTTTCCATGTTATGCAAGTAAATTAAGGCGATTGTTTATCATATGGGTAAAGTTGGATGAAGGGTGGTAGGAACAAATGCTCCGCCTAGAGCATGTGTGTGTGAGATGGAGTCTTAGTGTGTGTGGTGTGTGTGTGAGAGAGAGAGAGAGGGGGAGAGAGAGAGATGGAGTCTTAGTGTGTGTGTGTGTGTGAGAGAGAGAGATGGAGTCTTAGTGTGTGTGTGGGGCGGTGTGCGTGC
>NC_041389.1:428642384-428648436 GCF_002162155.2 Triticum dicoccoides
TGTGTTTGTGTGTGAGAGAGAGAGAGAGATGGAGTCTTAATGTGTGTGGGGGGGTGCGTGTGTGTGTGTGTGTGTCGCGGGGTCCTCTGTGGCGGATGTAATTTAAGTGTGCATGGCTTCATCATAGAGAGGTGATGTGTATGGCAGAGGCCACCAACGATGGGGTGCGAGAGAGAAAATGTCCGTAGAGAGGGAAGAGAAGGTGTGTGCGCGTGAGAGGAGTCGACATCGAGAGAACGTTTTTTTCGAGAGACACCGAGGAAGACTACTATATATCGATGGTGCATGTAGGCGGGAATTAAACAAAGGGATGGTCTTATTGGTTTCGGGGATATAGGGAAGAGTGAGAGGAGGGGGGTAGCTAGAAGGAGATTGTTAAGTGTGAGTGTGTGTTTTACCCATCCAGGCGGAAGTTATGTGCACACAAGAGGAGAACAATTCGCTGTGGCGTTAGGATTGAAGGTAATTAACTACCTATGGAGGCATAGAGACCTTGAACGTGCATGTGTGAGAGGTATACATGTATACGTGGGATGTGTGTGTGTGCGGGCGCGCGCATGATCGAGATAAAAGAAAGAAGACATAAGTCATAAGATCAATGACATGAGAGAGGCAGATCGGTATGACAACATGCATGCATGTGAGAATGCAGGGAAGAAGGCCCGACAATTGAGCATGTGTTTTTGTCTTTAAGAGATAGTGGCGTGGGCTAGAGCATGCATCTATGGCGAGCAGAGGGAGTGAGGCACAACGATTGTGCAAAAGAGATCAACCTATAAATGCATATGTATGGAGACACGTATATAGTGTGGGTGATAGGAAGCAAGAATCCGTGCGAGAAAAAAATGTTGACGGAGAAACTACAGATAGATACAGAGATGGAGATGCTAGCTAGAGGGACATCCGCTAGTTTGGGTGTTGGAGATGACCGCCGGGTGGTTCAGAGGGTGAAGTTATATATGTGTGTGAGAGGGCACTTGACTACATGTAGAGAGAAACATATGTAGTGTGCGTGATAGGAATCAAGAGTGAAGGCGAGAAAGAAGGTTGATGGAGAAACAGATAAATAGAAAGATAAATATGCTAGCTAGTGTGCGTTAGAGATAGGAGTCGAGTGGATCAGAAGGCTGAGTTATGTGTGTGGGTGTGAGAGAGATAGAGAGAGGGTGCATGTGAGTCACATACAAACAGATAGCAGAGAGAAATGAGATCCCGAGAGACGGAGTTTTGTGTCCGCGAGAGAGAAAGATATTTCACAACGAGAGTGATAGCTAGAGAGATATATGAGGGAATGCAAGATATCTCTAGGGAGAGAGAGTGTGTGTGAGCAACATACAAGAGAACAATGGAGAAATATGAGACCCTAGGATACAGAGTTTGTGTTTGTGTGTGAGAAAGAGATATTTAAGAGGAAGAGTCATAGGTTCTCATATCTAAGTAGCGAAAGACATCTCTGTATGAGGGGTGTGCGAGTGGCACACATGGGAATAGTAGAGAGAAATGAGACCCCGGAAGACAAAGTTTTGTGTTTGTGTGAGAGAAAGAGATTCCACATGGAGAATCATAGTTAGAGACACATAGCAGGGAGCGAGATATACTTAGAGAGATATAGAGTGATGAAGGTCGAGGGAGAGAGTGTCGTCAGTGTGTTACAATGATAAAAGATCATTGTTGACATACAGGTAGCACGAGAGATACCTGAGAGACGATGAACACATATAGGTCCAGAGAGATAGTCCTATATAAGCATGAGTGATAGCTATATGAGATGAATATATGGATTAAAGGGGATTCAAATATTTAAACTAGAGATCATGGCATCGATAATATCATAACGCAAATTGGTGTATCAAACATGCATATTCATTTGAATTTGGGCACATGTGTAACGTTATATAGTTTATCAATATTGGTGATCCTTAGATTCTTTAATTGCAAACAATCCATGGTTTATATGCAATTAATGTCTAAACGGGATTACACTATATGTTGCGTGTGTGAAACACATTATACATGTTTGAGAAGTAAAAAAACGCATGAAACATACATTAATCGGAGACAGTTAGCGAGGAATGCATACATTGGATTTCAACATAAAGTGGTTTTAAATATTTGAAAATCCAAATTGATGGATACAACCTTATGAATCTGAGATCATGCCATTTGTAAACCATATTTATGTATAAATGGTGTTGTGCTTTTGAAAGTATATATAAAAAATGATGTATATAGAATGTAATTCCAATTGAAAATGGATCCCGCCCGAAAAAAATACAATACAAACGGGATTCGAATTGAGTTGGCACGGTAAACGTGCACTCTGCAAAATTTGAACGAAGCGGGCTAAGTCGCAGTAACCGCCCGAAACCAAAATCTGCAAGATGGAAATTACTACTGCCTATCCCTGCCACGCAAAGCCTATCTGCTGGATTTCTATAGGTTTCGATAGGGGTAGGTTTGTAATTTCACCCAAACGTGACGTAACCGCCTCTCACCCGGATTCATACACGGTGGGCGCCAAAACACAGTGTGTCCTCGGCCGAAATCGACTCCCTCCCCGATTCATATTCATACACGGTGGGCGCCAAAAACAAACTCTCGTCGGCAAATATTCGGTGTATGCGAGATTACTGTCCTATCCCTAACCGACTAATATAGTTGTGATGTAGTAGGAAATTTGAAACGGGGGCTAAGTTTGTAAATTTCCTCGCATTTGAGACAAGCGCGCCCTGAATACATGGTTCCCCCTTCCTCTCTACCTCCCTTTTCCCCATTCGTACTCCGTGGGCGCCAAAACACCCTCTCCACCCCAGCCTCCTCCGTCCGCCGACGTCCGCCACCCCATCCACCGCCGTCCTCCTCTACCATGTCGGAGCTGATACCCCGACGTTGTCGTCCATTACAAGAGATTAACCTCTCTCATCCACGGCTTCGGACCGGGATCCTTGCATCCCGTCCTCTCGCTTCATCCCCGCTGTCGTCCACCTTGTCGGCGCTGCTCCTATGACCGTCTCGTCCACTGCGCCCTGCCGCCATCGTCTACCCTCCTAGATCTGCTTCCACGCCGCCGACAGCCATCGCTACCGCAGCACCGTCAAATTCTCAGCAGATGCATACACGGCACCGAACCAGAGGCGGTACTCTTTTGTATCTGCTCAACTTATTTATCGCAGCAAGAAAATAGATTGCCACTACTTTACTCTGAATTCTTGTCTTGGTTGCAAAGTTGCCTTTGTCCGGTTTGCACCTTCAGATCTGCCATGGCACGCTCAAGACTACACTCCCAATGCTTATGGTTTTCCCCTTTTATATTCCACACTAGTTAATCACAGTAGACTAAATTTCAAAATTGGGTCAGTTGATATTACAGAGCTCACCGGAGTTGGCTGGTGCAAACGAAGGGGCTTGGGTGGTTGTGGGGCCTCGCCGAACGAAGAAAACTCGACACGGGTGGGGGGTGGGGGTGGCGGAGGAACACAGGCGGTGGGGGCCGGTGGTCCGACCGGCGGCCCGTGCGGTGTTCTGTATGAGAAGAATCGGAGACGAGGAAGAAGAAGGGTTAGGAGACGTAGGATCTTCATCCAACCACCTGAAATGGTCGAGAGACGGCTGGGAGTTGCTTTCTTAATGCGCTCTGGTTCATCATGTGTGGGCACTGCGCAACCAACATTTTATTATCCAAAATCTGCTTGCTCTTCTTTACCATGTTCCTCTTCCGTTCTTCTTTAATATGCACTCTCTCCGTTCCTAAATACAAGTCTTTGTATAGATTCCACCATGGACTACATATGGAGCAAAATGAGTGAATCTACACTCTAATATGTATCTGGATACATCTGTATGTGATCCATAGTGGAAATCTCTACCAAGACCTATATTTTGGAACGGAGGGAGTATGATAGTAGTACAGTATGTTCCTTGTACTGAAGATGAGCAGGGACATTTGTAGTGTAGAGGTCTATAGGGTTGGTTGTGATGGACACTTTGAGCCTCTTTGATTCGTAGGATTTTGTAAACATAGGAGTTGGATTTGTAGTAACCTGCCCACTTGAATCCTATAAGAATAGCAAGGAAATGCGGGGAGCTGTGTCGCCTTTGAGAGTTACACTGATATTAACAGTACCGCACCTTCAGTTGAAGAGAACTGGTATCCGAAGCCTTTCTAGCCATACCGGCAATACTAGCACATATATTCCAGCAAGTTCCACTTTGCTGATTTTACTCTGATGCTTACGGTTTTCCCCGTTATATCTACACTATGATCTGTGTAGCTACTTTGTGTCGCACTAGCAGTAGTCCACTCTTGAAGCTAAACACTGCAATGACTTACAAAATTGGCACCAAGGCATTGAGTGCCATTCTGGACGCAATGAAACTCATA
The DNA here is from genome assembly GCF_002162155.2 of Triticum dicoccoides. Lineage (NCBI taxonomy): Eukaryota > Viridiplantae > Streptophyta > Magnoliopsida > Poales > Poaceae > Triticum > Triticum dicoccoides. The sequence goes on from NC_041389.1 coordinate 428,646,766, forward strand.
CGCTCCCCACCTGTTGATTCTTGTTCAGAATATCATCCTAATGACTATTCTAACCTCGAGGAGTCAAAGGCAGATGGCCTGTCCTGTTCACCCATCAAGGTGCCTATTCTAATTATGCAAGGTTTTATTGATTGTGCGTATCTTGCATATGTTGTCTTGCATTTCTTCTACTTTGTTGCACCGCCATCTGCTTAGTTTACTCATCATATAACTCGAGATGCCATGCCCATCCATTATCAATACATATTCCATCTGTCATCATACCATGTTTTCCCACTCAAATGCTGTTCTTGTGCATCAAACATCAAAAAGGAAGAGGGTGATTGCCGAACCTGAAGGAGCACCAGCAAAGTCCTTGAAAAACATGGTGGTGCCGGAGAAATCGGACAGCACCCCACTTATATTGGCTATACAACCAGTGACACAAAACGTAGGACCGACTCCAGCAGACTCTACCCATACTTCACTCGCCACACCACTAGCCCCATCACATAGGACCTGCACTCCAGCAAAAGGTATACCGATTTCATTTGCCATAGCACCAACCGTACCATAGAAAAATCCCACTCCTACAAAAAGTACAGCAAGGCCACCGGCCGAAGACCTATCCCAACTGCAGAGACGGCCAATTCCTGCAGATTGGAACCCCATTCCATTTATTCCCAGTTTAAAAGATAGTGCTTTCAATGTTGTTAGGGACTACGTGCATATATTCCCATCACGGGAAGATTATAGTGAAGACAAACACCATTTTCACATCTTCCTGTCCAACTTACGTGTAAGTGCTATTATTCATGGTTATTATTTTCCTGTTTTCTGCTGATTGAACACATCAATGATTTACATTACATTGTTGTAACTAGGCGAGGGTCAATCTGAATAGTCATGACGAGCAAAGCTTGCTTGTGATTTTCAAGGAAGCATTGCAGCAGTATCGGTGTTACCTGAGGAAAACACACTTTGATGGCAAGTCTATAAATGAATTTCTGGTGAAGTCTCCTGTGCTAAATTTAAAAGACATTGAATGGAAAAACCTTGTTATGCACTGGTCTCATTCCCAGGATGAGGTACTGTCTATGAAATCACATGACAATTTGAACTTCTACTTTTCTGCATGTGCCTTACGGATCTTTTTTGCAGGAAATCTGCTCGAAGAAGAATTCCGGTTTGAAAAGAACAACAGGATATCGCAAATATGTTGCCCGCTGCTTTGCTCTTGTTAGTACCTGTTGTCCTGTATCACTATACTTGCATACATACCTGGTTCATTATGTGACAGCAGTATGCATGATAGCTTGCTTATCAATTGTTCGCTCCAAATTATCTGATCTGTATGGATGGTTACATTAGTGTAGAATATATCCAATGCCAATGAATTTTTTTAGCTCTGTATTGTTCTTGTAACTACATGATGTCCTTTATCAGTGTACTTATATTGACAGGTAGTTGTTCATGTACCATCACTCTGCAACTTATTTTCCTTTGCCCTCCATTTTCTACACATCAGATCTATATTTACTCTTACCATAAGGTTGGTACTGAAGAAGTGTAGCTGTGCATTGCTCTTGGCTGTGCCTTTTGCATGTATCGCTGCACATACATTTATAGCTACTTGGTTATGTAGCATCACTCTTCATGTTATCTTAAATATTCTCCATTTTTTTGTATATT
>NC_041389.1:428648709-428713766 GCF_002162155.2 Triticum dicoccoides
GTCTTCACCAGTAATGTAAGTTTGTCCTTCTCAAGCCTTCAAACTTTGTTGTGTATATTTGGTTAGGCATGACTGCAACAGCTGTTTATTTTTGGTGTTTGCATCAAATTGCATGTTTAAAGTTTATTATGTAGTTCATAAACAAAAGTTTGTCCTTCTCAATTTAAGTTTTCAGTTGTACAACCAAGTTCCTTCTTCATACCATGTAAATTAAACTATATGGAGCAAGTGATCTTCTTTTGCACTGCATGTATGCTTATGTTCTTCATCCGTAATCCAGTAGTGTGGTGAACCTACCCACTATAGCACAATGTCATATTCTGCAATGTCTTAACTATGAACAATGTCATATCATTCTACTATTATTTAAACGTCTCTTTATTTGCCATTCTGAAATGGGATAAATTGACAGCACACTAACCATTGATACTTATGAGTTCTTGATCTGTAATCCAGTGGTGTTGTGAAGCTGCCAACTCCTTCACAATGTCATTTCCTGCCATGTCTTGACCTGAACAATACCATATCGCGTTAATGCAATTTTAAACTGTGTCACTTTATTCGTCAGTAAGAAATGTCATGAATTGTCAGGGCTGATACTTTTATGTGCAAAACCTATCATCTGTCTGCTTGTTTATCTTTCAGAGTGAGGAAGATATAAGTGTTGAACAAGAGTAGTCTCATCATCTTGCTCAGCTGCTTGTGCTGCAGCTCCCCAGCAGGGCTAACCTTTCTTGAACTCTATTGAAGTGATGTCGGTTTTGTATATTATTTTGTCGGCCTGTTTATTTGTAGTAGTGGCGATCTTTGATGCCCAGTGTATGTAATTTGCTGCCTGCTTGTGCTTTATTATCTTAGTGGCGAACTTTGATGCCCAGTGGATGTAATATGCCGTAATTTATTTATTGTACAATCTAGGTTTTTTCTTATTCATGATGCTGCTGTTATTTTACTGTATATATATACTGTCTTCGCAGTAAATCGGCCAAACCGTAAAATTACGGTACATAATTTGGCCGTCATGCAATCATGATGTATGATCCACATCATGGGCCCCGTCATCTTGGTCCGTTAAATGGCTAATTGGCCCACTAGTAGATAAGGTCCTTTAATAGGCCGAGTAATCCCCGGCCCTCTTTTTGCAAGAAAACTCAATGGGCTTTTAAGAGGCTGAGAAGTAGGTTGGGCCTAAAACGCGCCGAACAACTCACGGGCCGGCAGCAGCCCAAAATGGACCCCCGCCCATGATGTGCGAATCAAATCATGGGCTTTTAACTGGCCAAAATTGTCTCGGTCGTTGTTTGGCCCAATAGATATCGGCTGCGAGCAGGCCGGCCAGATGCAAACTGGGCCGTAGTTAGGCCCAACTATATGACGGGCTTTTAACATGCCAAAATTAATATAGGGCTGAAATGTTAGACGGGCCCTTAACAGGCCGAAACTAATATCAGGCCGAATTAATAAATGGGTCTTTAGCAAGTGGGCCCAAAAGCATAGCGTCCAGTTGACGGGCCGAATCTGATATGGGCCGTAATTTAGCCCAAAGCCTCTTAAATGGCCAGACCTGATCTGGGCCATAATTTGGCCCAGAACGTGGTAGGCTTTTAATGGGCCGGATCTCATATGGGTCATTATTAGGCCCGGTACGTGGCAGGCCATTAATGGACCGGATCAAATATGGGCCGGCATTTGGCCCAAAACATGGCAGCCAGTTAATGGGTCGGCCTACTTGGGTCCTCAAAATCTTGTGGGCCTACAGCTGGGCCGACCCATTAATGTCAGCGAAATCTCGTGGGCCTTTAGCAGGGCCGGCCCATTATGATCGGTAAGAATCTTGTGGGCCTTTACCTGGGCCGGCCCATTATGGCACACAAAAATCTTGTGGGCCTTTACCTGAGCTAACCCATTATGGCCCACAAAATCTTGTGGGCCTTTAGCTGGGCCAGCCCATTATGGTCCGCAAAATCTCGTGGGCCTTTAGCGGGGCCGGCCCACTATGGTCCACAAAATCTTGTGGGTCTTTAGTTGGGCCGGCCCATTTAAACTTGATGGGCCGGTCCACGTGTGAAAGTGCAACTATCCCTAGGTGGTTTTGGTAATTCATAACAACATATAGCTCATTGAGCTAATGCTATTCCAAGAATATTATTTCAGGAAAGCTCAATGAATGGCATGGCATGGATGATGAAAGTGGATCCCTCAAAATACTAAGGACAAAGGATTGGCTCAAGCTCAAAAGCTCAAGACTCTTCATTTTACATTTTAGTGATCCAAGATCACATTGAGTCTATAGGAAAAGCCAATACTATCAAGAAGGGATGAGGTGTTGCTTAATGAGCCTCTTGCTTCATGTGCTTAGTGATATGCTCAAAAACCCTCAACTACTTTCCCACATCCACAAATGACAGAAACCTAAAGCCAAAATCGGTCACACCGATTCTTTCTATCCGGCGCCACCGATTCCAAAAGTCATAGCCACTGCCACAAACCCTAAGCAAATCGGTCTTACCGATAGGGATCTCGGTCTCTCCGAGATGGGGTTGCAATCTCTCTGTTTCCCTTTGTAACGTTTCGGTCTAACCAAAGTGAGCGATCGGTCCCACCGAGATTGCAATGTAAACTCTCTGTTTCCTTTTTGTAACATTTCGGTCTAACCGAAAAGAGCAAATCGGTCCCACCGAGTTTACTTGACCAACTCTCTGGTTAGCTAATTACCAAAGTCAGTCTCACCGAGTTTGGGTAATCGGTCCCACCGAGATTACGTTATGCCCTAACCCTAACCGAATCGGTCTCACCGAGATGCATGTCAGTCCCACCGAAAATCACTAACGGTCACTAGGTTTACTAAATCGGTCTGACCGAGTTTAACGATTTGGTCCCACCGAGTTTGGTAAATTGTGTGTAACGGTTAGATTTTGTGTGGAGGCTATATATACTCCTCCACCTCCTCTTCATTCGTGGAGAGAGCCATCAGACTAAACCTACACTTCCAACTTTCCATTTCTGAGAGAGAACTACCTACTCATGTGTTGAGGCCAAGATATTTCATTCCTACCATATGAATCTTGATCTCTAGCCTTCCCCAAGTTGCTTTCCACTCAAACCTTCTTTCCACCAGATCCAAATCCTATGAGAGAGAGTTGAGTGTTGGGGAGACTATCATTTGAAGCACAAGAGCAAGGAGTTCATCATCAATGCACCATTTGTTACTTCTTAGAGAGTGGTGTCTCCTAGATTGGCTAGGTGTCACTTGGGAGCCTCCGACAAGATTGTGGAGTTGAACCAAGGAGTTTGTAAGGGCAAGGAGATCGCCTACTTCGTGAAGATCTACCGCTAGTGAGGCAAGTCCTTCGTGGGCGATGGCCATGGTGGGATAGACAAGGTTGCTACTTCGTGGACCCTTATTGGGTGGAGCCCTCCGTGGACTCGCGCAGCCGTTACCCTTCGTGGGTTGAAGTCTCCATCAACGTGGATGTACGATAGCACCACCTATCGGAACCACGCCAAAAACATCTGTGTCTCCAATTGCATTTGAATCCTCCAAACCCTTCCCTCACTACTAGGAAAAGGCCTACTAATGGCGCACCGGTTTTGCCTACTAATGGCGCACTACCGGTGCGCCATTAGTAGCACGCCATTAGAATTTTTTACTAATGGCGCACCACTAGTGCGCCATTAGTATCTGGTATACTAATGGCGCACCTGGCAGTGCGCCATTAGTATGTAACTCCAATGCGCCATTAGTATGCCTCCCGGGGGGCCATATGTAACCATGTGCTTTGTCACACTAATGGCGCACTCTGCCTTGATGCGCCATTAGTATCCTTTGGCATACTAATGGCGCACTCTGCCTTGATGCACCATTAGTATGAATATTTGGTTTTTTTTTGCTTTTCTGATTTTTGCACAGGTTACAAAATATATTATTGGACAGAATATAGACAGCAGCACACAGCAACATCAGATTTATCGAATACAATAGAAGATTAGTCTCCGAATACAATTCATCATATTAGTCTCCGAATTCAAAAGACCGAACAAAGATAAAACATTACAAGTCTCAAGACCGCGAGTATCGAGTTTGTCTTCACATTACAAGTCGACATCGATCATCTAAACTACCATCACATAAAAGAGAGTTGTGGTCATCACGATGAGCATCATCGCGATCAAACTGGTCCTCATCCGGTTCCTCCAATGCTCCCTCCTCTCTCCCGCTAGATAGCGGGCATATCTAGATTCGGCCTCCGCCCTAGTGGTGTACCCTTTGTAACTGTTACCGCTGAAACGGTGAACCTGTCTCTGACACTCCTCCCAGTCGTCATAGACTCTAGGAACCTTACCCTTGTACACGACATACGGCGGCATCTCTATGCACAAGCCAAACAACAGACAATACATAAGCAATATGTAAGTATGCAACAAAAGGATCGAAAGAGAAAAGCAAGACATTAATAGCATGATTCATGGTCCTACTAATAAATAGCATCGATTACATCTAAGTTGAACGACTGTCCAAACCAAAGAGACATACGAATTCATTAAAGTTTAATTACAACATGAGCTAATCAATGTTTCAGAACTACACATCACTACTTTCGACTCGACTCATCGGACAGGAGCGTGGATGAAGCCGCCGTCTATCGTGATGGTCATGAAATCGCGGTCGTTGTCACCCTGCATTTGTAGCGTTTCATCTATCTCATTGTTGGACGGTTGATATCTAACGAAGAACTGCCCCGAGGTATGAAGGACATCTTGATGGATGATGTCCGCAAACTTCGACTGGATGCGAAAGAATTCTTGTCTAAGGTCCGCGTCCTGGACTGCGGACAAGCTCGCGGCCCAATCTTTGAGATTATCTGGTAGCAGAAGTTGATGATGGTTCCTTACGATCGCCCGCATGTGATGGAGGGCGTAGTAGGCATCCTTCTGACCGCCAGGCGGCTGCTTGACACAGCAGAACTTCGTATTGTGTGAGAACATGTGCTTGCCGTACTTACGAACTTCCCTGGTGAAGGTGCCTCCAGATTTGGCGTAGCCGGGGAGAACATCATCAAGAACTTTCTTGACATTTGTGTAGTCTATCTTGGAGTTACGGTTCGGGTCGAAATACGTGGCCATGGAATATTTAGGGCTTAAGAGGATGAGTGTGCAATGTGTGTCACTGCACGGAACACGGAATGTTAGAAAAAAAGAACGATCAAAATCTAAGAAATCATATGTTACGGGGCGGTTAAGGGATGACTTACTCGGGAAAGTAAGCCACAAGGAAGTTATCCTTATCTGGGTTTGCCAGAATGACGCCTTCGAGGTGTGAACTCGCAACTTGGCGGTCCCCAGCGCTGTTCAAGTGCTTGGCACGCATGTAGAAGGGGTCGACTATCACGATGTCCGGGGTCTTGTCTCTAATGATCCGCATCTCCATACTCAGCGAAAATAGCCGAACGAAGGTGTAGTGCAGCGGATGAAGGTTAAACATAGCAAAGATGTCATCAAACCGCAGGACGATCGTACCCCCGATGTCGCCATCCGCAAAGCCCTTGCCCTCTGGCACCTTGGCCACGAAAACCGGGTATGCCACATCATTCTCTCTCAGACGCCGCTTCTCCAAAGAAAGAACACTGTCGTGCAGAGTCCGCATAGCACCGGTTGCAGCATTCAACATATTTGGCGGTAGCATCGCCCTACCCGCCACATGCACCCTCCTCGAGATATCCTTAGGTGAAGGTGGCCCCTCCTGAGCACGGATCGAACTCGGTGCCGGCTGGCTCGCATCGGCGCCCTTGTTAGTCTTTTGTTTCCGTCCCTTCTTCTTGATCTCCTGTAATGGGACCGAGTTCTGCTCACAGACCGCTTTCTTGAGCGTATTGGGGCTGATAATATTTTGCACCTCAGCTATCTAAGGCTCGGTGAAGGCGGGAGCTGGAGGTGTCTCCTGAGAACTAAACGGCAGACGACGCCTATTGCAATTGGATTTCTCCGCCGTACCAGCTAGATTGCGGTCGTCTTGGTTGGGTTCTTGAGAAACAGGCCCGCAGAACTCGTCAGCGTACCCATGTTCGGCAAAGTACTTATCGACTTTGGTAAATGTACCGTCGTCGTTGTCGTCGTCGTCCGGATCCTGTGCCATAGGGCTATCCGGATCCTGTGCCATAGGGATGTCCGGCAGGTCCGGTAGCGTTGCGGCGTTCTTACCATGGCTTGGCGCCAGCACGACTGGCGGTCTTGTCTGTGGGGTGGTGTCCCCCGCCCCCAAACGAATCTGGCTCTTCGGCCAAAGCAGCGGCCAGTTTATGCAGGAGCTGAGGGTCATCTCATCTTCTTCGTCGGCCCTAGCGGGTCGAACCGGAGGTAACAGCTCGTCGCAGCCTGGCAGCACGCAAACCACTTCAACCCTATACACTGTGGGTGGCATCGGATTACCGTGGAACATGCGGTTGCCCGGTTGAACGATTCTGCCCTTGGCGACATCGACCAACTCGGCGCCCACGAAGTGCAGAAGAGTGCAAGGAACATCGGCGGTGCCCTGCGAAAACATGTACAGGGCGTCAGGGATGCCCAGTCAAAGGCAAGGAGATGAAGTCATCGGCCGAGAGGCTTAGTTACCATGATCCCGTCGAGCTCGGCTAATGTCGAGGCACCGCCAACGGCGGGCATGCAACTGACGGAGGGGGAGCTTGCTGGCGAGGTGCTGGCCGGCGTACACCCGGGTGCATTAAGCTCCAATGCCCGTGCCGGCGCCGGAGACACGAATACCGCCTCCGCCGGAGACACCAATGGCACCGCCGCCGGAGACACCAATGGCGCCGCCTGCGCGTTGTGCGAGTTGCTGGCCGTGAAGCTGGGAATCGGGGAAGGCCCCTGTTGGCCGCCTGCAATCCACGTTGTCAGCCCATGAATCAACGTAGGCACCATGGCGTTGAGCTTCGTTCCCAGTTGTTGTTCCACTTGCTCTTGGATAAGCTCAGGAATCCGCGCCACTTGTGCCTTGAGTGCTTCAACCTCGCGCGTCTGGCTTTTCGAGCTGGCCTTTTTCTCGGCGACCCTCGTAGTCGACATGCATTTCGCGGCGACCCTCACGGTGACCCCATCCAGCGAGCCTGCCGAGGTGCCTGTTGACGGGCAGACCAACGGGGTTCTCGATGCCTAGATAATTTGTGCAGTAGGAGATGCACTCTTCGGTCAGAAAGCCCCTGGCTATACTTCCCTCTGGACGTGACATGTTCCAAACGTATCCTTTGATGACACCATTCATCCTTTCGAACGGCATCATGCTGTGCAGGAACGTCGGCCCGAGTTGGATGATATCCTCCACGATATGGACCAGCAGATGCACCATAACGTCGAAGAATGCAGGCAGGAAGTACATCTCAAGCTCGCATAGTATCACCACGATCTCTTCCTGTAGCCTTCTGAGTTGCCTCATGCCAATCGACTTCCAAGAGATGATGTCAAAAAAGTTGCATAGGCCAAATAGCGTTTCACGGACGTGCGCGTCCATGATCCCACAGATTGCAACTGGAAGTATCTGCGTCATCAGCATGTGACAGTCGTGAGACTTCATCCCGCTGAACTTCTGCTTCGCTGGGTCTAGGTATCTGCTTATCTTCCCCGCGTAACCGTAAGGAAGTTTTACTCCTAGGAGGCAGGTGAAAAACTGCTTGATCTCCTCCTGACTTAGAGTGAAGCACGCAGGAGGGTAGTCATTTCCGGTCTTCTTGGCCTTTTTGCCTTTGCGACGACTTTCTGTGTCCTGCTTCGCCTCATCATCATCATCATTAGCGTGAAGCTCCTGCCTGATGCCCATTGATTTCAAGTCTGCCCTTGCTTTTGGCCCATCTTTGGTCCTCTCTAGCATGTTGAGCAGGGTACCAAGCAGACTCTCACACACGTTCTTCGTGATATGCATGACATCAAGGCTGTGAGGCACACGGTGGATCTTCCAGTACGGCAAGTCCCAGAAAACAGACCTCATTTTCCATACCTTCAGCAGCTGCTCTGGCGCCTTTCGCTTTTTTCCCTGCTCTGGCGCCTTTTTTCCCGGCAGTGGGCAGTCTTTCCAATTTTTCAACAGCTCATCTATTTCCTCGCCGCTCCTCGTACACGGGCGCTTTCGGGGTTCGGTTTCACCATCGAACAGATCCTTGCGTTTCCTCCACGGGTCATCGTCGCGAAGCCACCTTCGATGTCCCATGAACACGGTTTTCAAAGACCCGAGATCTCTATCTAGCTGGCGATACGTTGTGTCATCCATGCACCTTACGCATCCAAAAAATCCGTGGACTACCTGCCCCGCGAGATATCCGTAACCGAGATAGTCGTGCACCGTCGTGAGCAGTGCGGCTCTCATAGGGAAATATTCTTTCTCTGCGGCGTCCCACGTATTGGCTGGCGTTTTCCACAGCGTGTCTAGCTCCTCCTTCAGCAGCCCTAGATACAGATTGATGTCGTTCCCTGGTTGTTTCGACCCTTCAATTAGTATACTCATGTGAATGTACTTCCTCTTCATGCACAACCAGGGGGGAAGGTTGTACATCCACACAAACACAGTCCAGGTGCTATGTGTGCTTCTCTGGCTGCCAAACGGATTGACTCCATCAGTGCTCGCGCCAACACGATGTTCCTTGGATCCTTCCCAAATTCTGGGTATTCGAAGTTCAACGCTTGCAACTGGCTCGCATCCTTAGGATGACTCAACATCTTGTCTTTTTTATTTATCTCCGGATCATTTCTGTCATCTTCCCGCTTCTTCTCCTCCCTATCCGCGTGCCAACGCAGGAGCTTTGCTACCTTAGGGTCCGCGAAATACCGCTGCAGACGAGGAGTGATCGGAAAGTACCACACCGATTTTCGAGGAGCTTTCTTCCTCTTCTTGTATCGAGTGACGCCGCACACCGGACATATGGTAGACTCCGCGTGCTCGTCCCGATAAATGATGCAATTGTTCATGCACACATGGTATTTCACGTGCGGTAAATCCAAAGGACACACGATTTTCTTTGCCTCCTCGAAACTGGTCGGGCACTTGTTCCCCTTGGGAAGACGTTCGTGCCAGAATGACATGTTCTCGTCGAAGCATGCGTCGGTCATTTTGTGTTTTACCTTCGTCTCCAGAGCCATGAGCGTTACTTTCAGGCGGGTATCCTCGGGCCTGCATCCTTCATACAATGGAGTAACCGCGTCTATCTCTAGTTGATCCAGCTTGGCTTTCTCTCGGGCGGCAGCTCTTGCGTTATCCGTCTGCTTGCGAAGCAGCTCTTGAATATGAGGGTCCTGCACCCAGCCTCCATCGTCGTCTGCTCCGGCATCTTCATCTTCATGATCATGCCCTTCGTCTTGATCTTCCTCATCATCATGTACGACATCTTCTACATGATGATTGTGTACATCATCACCGTCGTGATCATGTCCTGGAGATTCTTCATCTTCTCGCCCGCCCTCACCGCGGTGGTTGTCTTGTTGCCCTTCCTCATTTCTTGCCCGGCCCCCATGGACGACTTCATAGTCATCTTCATCACCTTGCCACCGATAGCCATCCATGAAACCACGCAAGAGCAGGTGGTCCTGCACCTGCCCGGAATCCGGGTCCGCAATAAGGCTCTTCAGCTTGCATCTTCGACACGGACATCTTATCTCCGTCTCGTTCTTTTGAAGCATCTCGTCCTTCACGGAGCTCAAAAACCTATTCACGATGCCTTCGGTCATCGTGCGGACCATGGTCGCCTGCGGGGTAGAGCAAAACGATATTTTAGAACCAAGAAAAAAATTGGCATGACCTTCCCTAAAAATAGGACCAAAAAGAATGCATAGTGCCAAAATTCTCACCGAAACGGAAATGAATCAACATTCCAGCAAAATATTGGCAACTATCGCATTTCAAATACCGGTACCTGCAAACACAAACATATATGCAACACCACAAACACAAGCAACACCACAAACATACATAGATCTAGCTAGGCCACAAAAAGTGCATGTGCACGTTGTTGGAGCGAGCTAGGGAGAAAAAAGTAGATCTACAACATGAAGATAGCTTTCCCCTTACTTACCTATCAAAAAAAGGTAATTTCACCACTTAATTTTGATGAATCTATGGTGCAAATGAGGTGAGGAGGAGGAGGCAGCCGACAAGCTTAGAGAAGGAGGTGGGGGGAATGAAGTGGGGAAAGTGAGTGTGTAGGTGTGGCTGTCCAAAAATATCTAGCTGGTCCCAGGTTACTAATGGCGCACCACTAAGCCATGCGCCATTAGTAACCCAACATACTAATGGCGCACCGCAGTGCAATGCGCCATTAGTAGTTTTGCAAAAAAGTAAAAAAAAATTATGATAATGGCGCACCGTGGCAAAGTGCGCCATTAGTAGTTTAAACTACTAATGGCGCACTTTGGCATAGTGCGCCATTAGTAGGTTTGCAAAAAAGTAAAAAAAAATATACTAATGGCGCACTGCCTTGGTCGTGCACCATTACTAGTTCTAACTAGTAATGGCGCACTTTGCCATCCATGCGCCATTAGTTTGTATGAAAAAATGGGAAAAAATCAATAGTAGTGGCGCACCTTGAGCACGGTGCGCCATTAGTGTCTTCCACACTAATGGCGCACGAGTAACCAGTGCGCCATTAGTATATAGTAGTGGCGCACTACTTACCTGGTGCGCCATTAGAATCAGTCCTATCTATAGCCCTTTTCCTAGTAGTGCCTTTACATTCTTGCAAGTTGCATGCTTTAATTTCCGCTGCCTATATACTCTTTGCATGCTTGCTTGAATTGTGTGATGATTGCTTGACTTGTCCTAAAATAGCTAAAACCTGCCAAACTCTAAAATTGGAAAAAGGTTAAGTTTTTAATTGGTCAAGCAGTCTAATCACCCCCCCCCCCTCTAGACTTACTTCAAGGTCCTACAACTGGTATCAGAGCTTGGTCTCCATTTGCTTTGATTTCCATAGCTTTTGATGGTCATAGTCTTGGTTTCACAACCTAGGAGAGTATGGCGTCTAGCGAGGGAAATTATCACCGTAGAGGTCCTTACTTTGATGGTACTAATTTTGCTAGTTGGAAGCATAAGATGAAAATGCATATTCTCGGGCATAACCCTGCCGTTTGGGCAATTATTTGTATTGGCTTGCAAGGTGAATTCTTTGATGGGAGAGAACCGAACCGTGAAGCGAATGCGTAAGAATTGAAGATGCTGCAATACAACGCTCAAGCATGTGGCATCATCTTCAACGGATTGTGCCCCGAAGAATTCAACAAAATTAGACGTCTTGAGAATGCAAAGGAAATTTGGGATACTTTGATTGATATGCATGAAGGTACCGAGTCCGTCAAGGAATCCAAGTTGGATGTGCTCCAAAGTCAGCTTGACAAGTTCAAAATGAAGGATGGTGAAGGTATCGCTGAAATGTATTCTAGGCTTGCACTTATCACAAATGAGATTACCGGCTTAGGGAGTGAAGAGATGACCGACAAATTCATCATCAAGAAGATCCTAAGAGCATTGGATGGAAAGTATGATACCGTGTGCACATTGATCCAAATGATGCCAAACTACAAAAATCTCAAGCCAACAGAAGTCATTGGAAGGATTGTTACTCATGAGATGTCACTCAAGGGTAAGGAGGAACTTCACAACAAGTCAAGTGGTGCTTACAAAGCCTCAAGTGAAGCCCCCACATCATCAAGTGAGAAACAAACCTTAAATGAAGAATTGAGCCTAATGGTGAAGAACTTCAACAAATTCTAAAAGAGTAGAAGCAAAGAAAGAAGCTCCAAGTCAAGGTCTCATCATGACAAGAGATCTTCTAGTCGAGAGCGCAATTGCTACAATTGTGGGAAGCCTGGACACTACTCCAATGAGTGTATGGCACCCTACAAAAGAAGAGAAGATTCTCCAAAAAGAAGAAGCAAAAGAGAAGAATCACCACCAAGAGAGAGGAGGAGTAGAGATGATCGTTATGAACGAAGACCCTCACGGAGAAGCAAGGATTCGGAAAGGAAGGACAAGTCATCAAGGAGCTACACAAAATGAAGACATCAAGCTCATGTTGGTGAATGGGTTTCCGGCTCCGACTCCGACAATCACTCCGAGAGAAGCTATCACTCCGACTCTGAACATACTCAAGATGAAGGTGTTGCCGGTCTAGCACTTGTGTCAACCAACTCCTACGACATATTTGATTCACCAAATGAAGGAATTGGAAGATGCTTCATGGCCAAAGGTCCAAAGGTAACACATCCCGAGTATGTTGATTTTAATAGTGATGAAGATGACTTGCTTGTGGATGATGATTTACTTGTTGACAACTATAGTGATGAATACTATGATGAAACATCAATTAATCATGCTAATCAAACGAATGACAATGATAAGGAGAAAATTGAGCTTCTAACTAAAGAACTAAACACTCTTAAGTTGGCTCATGAAACTATCTTCGAAGATCATCGAGAACTTTTAAGGGCTCGTGAGAAGTTATGCTTTGAAAAGCTCAATCTTGAGCAAGAGCATGAGTTCTTAAAAGCAATCAATGATGATCTCCGCAAGAAAAGTTCTTCTTACATTGCCAAGAATTTACTCTTATCTACTTACATGCCTCAAGTCAAGTCTAGTAACAAGTACAAGAAAGATACTTCCTCTAGTAGTAACAATAATAATGTTAAATCCAATGCTGTTGCTTCTAGTAGTTCTCTTGATTCCACTAATGATTCTCTTAGCAAGTTACACTTGAGCAAGAAAACAGTTTATTGAAGGGAATTATAGAGAAAGGTGTTTACAAGAGCCATGCTGGGAGTAAGCAATTCAAGGAAATTGTACGCAAGCAAGGAAGACACCGGAAGAATCAAGGTGTTGGTTTTGAAAGAAAGTTCAATGCCAATGGAGTTGAATGGGAAGAAGATCAATACCCCAAGACGAAGTTTGTTCCTCAACAAGAGAAGTATGATCCTACTTCCTTCAAGGGGACACAAGCTCAAGATGATCTTCCACCACAAGACCACAAGAACAAAGGCAAGGACAAGCTTCAAGAAGAGATTGATGCATTTGAAGAAGCACCTAAAGCCTCGTTCAGTTGGGTCCCCAAGACTATGTCAAGTTCTACTTCAATAAGTACAACTACAACTCCAAGGATTCCCATCAAGATGATGTGGATCTCGAAGAAGAAGAACTAGAGAGTTCTTAAGGGTGACTCCGCCAACATTCTTCACTCATATCATTTTGGCAAGAACAAGTGCAATCAACTTTCACATCTTGCACTAGTTCAAGGAGTCACAAACCCTCTTGTTCGTAAGCCAAGGGACAAGGTAACCTAATGTTTTCATGGACATCATCTTGTGTGTGCATCACTCTATGTCTATGGATATTCTTGTTTGTTCCTTGTGGGACTAACCCATGTAGGCTCACTCCAAAGGATTGCTCCAAATGAACTACATCAACTTTGAGCATCTACATCTTCAACACCTACATGAAGTCATGATCGACAAAACCCAAGGTTAGTTCATCCCTCTAAGGGGGGATCTCACATCTAGGGGGAGCTTAACTCAAAGAATTGAGTCAAAGCAACTCTAATGGTGTGAACACATTAATGCATTATGAAAAAGTGGTAACCCCACTTGAGCTTAAACGATGAGTATGACCTATGATCAAATGTTCTCATTTGACTCCTAAGTCAATATACTCATATATAGATGACCTAGTCATCGCCAATTGTTTGATAGATGCTAGAATTGGTTGTGCATGCTTTGACACATATTTCATTTGTCATCTTATTGTGTGAGCATGTTGGTGCATATTTTTACTCATTCAAGGACATCCACTTGTTGTTTTGATTGTTTGGTTCTTTCTTCTTTTGGCCAAGTGGATGGACAAGAATGCCTAAGAACCTTCTTTAGCTATCTATGCTTTTCTCGTCTCAAACTCTATTCATGCTACATCACAAAATTTGATCAAGTCAGATTCGAACCACTCTGTGTGAGGAGCACTCGGAGTCCCCGATTCATCATAGACTTAAACTTCCAAAACCTCTTTGTGATTCTCGGTCTGACCGATTCCTCCATTTCGGTCCTACCGAGATCATCAAGTTGATCTGAGTTTTCAATCTCGGTGCAACCGATTTGAACTTTTCGGTCTCACCGATTTGCTGTAACTAAACACAGTTATGCATCTCGGTGCCACCGAGTTGTTCCACTCGGTCACACCGACAGGGTCGGGCTATATATAGCCACGGGCAAAATTTTGGAAATTTCTCCGAAACCCTTCGCCCGCGCAACAGCTCGCTCTGCCATCGTGGTCTCTGGATCGACTCCTCGTCGCCAGCAGCCTCCTGTCACTGGTCATCGCCGCCGTCAATGGATTTCGTCCCCACCGTTGCCGCCGTAGCAAGTCCACTGCCAAGTTAGGGTATGGACTTGATCTTTGTGCTATCCACGTCTGATTCCTAGCACATTGTTTTCATATTGATTCTTGCCACGATTGAAACTCATCTATCCAGCCAAAGTAGTTCATAAATTAGATGTGATTCAAGTTTTTAGGGTTAGGTTTCCGCCGAAACCATCTCGGACCCACCGAGTTGAAAAACTCGGTCTCACCGATTTGGCTTATGCCATTGCACTAGTGACTCTCGGTCTGACCGAGAATTACTAATCGGTGCGACCGATTTTAGGATTCAGTGAAACCCTAGCAGTCTTAGTGCCACCGAACTGTGACTCGGTCCAACCGAGTTCATCAGTTTAGGTTCCAAAAACTGCTTCGGTATTACCGAGTTTGAAAATCGGTTGATCCGAAATGCTTTCTGTGGAAAACTAAAACTAAACTTTTGAGTCATTCTTTTGCAAAAACCTCTGCATTTTGTGATGCTCATCTTTTCTATCTCATCTATAACTCTTCACAGGGTCAGCAGTCAGCTTTTGCAGAATGTCTGATCAAAGTGACAGCGAGAACAAGTCAGTAGAGCAGATGGACTTGAGTGAGGGGACTAGTCCCTCAACTTCAGATGAAGGGAGCAGAAGTACTCCTAGTAACTTGCCTAAGGCTGCAACTAGGCAAAGGAGGAAAAGAACTTCAGATTCAGAGGATGAAGATTACAAGGCTGAGGAAGATGAGGCTACTTCCAAGAAAGTGGTGCTCAAGAAGGAAATTGGCTCAGCAAAGGATATAAAGCCAGGCATGAAGATCAAGAGGCCTGCAAGAAGGCAACCTATGCCCAAGGCCAGAGCATCAACTCAACTGCCTGAAAGGCCTAATCCCAAAGAGCCAGCTGAAGAAAGCAAGAAGAGGAAGGAAAGGGTCAAGAAGACCATAGCCAGAGTTGTTGGGCAACCTTCCATGATGGAAGAGGAAGAGCCTGTTGCACCAGCACCAAAGGCACCAAAGCTTATGGGTGATGCAATCAGATCAGGGGCTGCAACATCTAAGCCCAAGGAAGCACCCAAAGCTGCCCCCAAGGCCAAGTCTGCACCAAAGAGGAATACCAGGAGTATTCCAGCTGCTGAAAAGAACAAGGCCCCAGTGCCTGAGATTGCCGAGGAGGAAGATGAAGAAGGACAAGTTCTAAGGAAGCTTAAGCCAAAGATACCAGACCACAATGATGCCCATCCTGTGGCTGAGGACAAGAGTATCAGGAAGGACTCAGGATTGAGACTATGGAGGATGGAAGATCCATATGCCTCAAGGAGAAGAACTGTTGTTGACTACAGGTTCCACACAAAGGAACAGCAGGACTTCTATGAAACAATTCTGTTGGACAAGAAACCCATAGTCTGTGACATGAGATGGGTTGACTAGGAATTCATGAAGGAGAATGAAGAGCACTATCCTAGAGTGCAAGACAGCTTTGTTGCTTGTGGAGTTGCAGATTTTGTTGGGCAGAAGCTCACAAATTGGAATGATGAGCTTATCATGCACTTCTACTCCACAGCACACTTTTACCCAGATGGAAGAATTGTTTGGATGTCTGAAGGTACAAGGTACCAATCTACTGTTGAAGAATGGGCAAGACTGATCAAGGCCCCCAAGGAAAATGAGGATGGCCTAGACATTTATGCAAAGAAGAAGATGGGACACAATTCAATGGCTCACATGTACAAGGAAATTCCTGACAAGGAATTAGAGACTCACAAGTTTGGATCAGTTCACTTTCTGCTGTCAGGGTTGCCAACCATAAATTGGATTTTGAGGCACACTTTGTTGCCCAAGTCTGGTGACCATAACATGATCAGAGGGCATGCCATCAACATGTTGCATGTGTTTGATGTGCCATAGAAGTTCAAAGTCATGAGCCTGATCATTGAAACTATCAAGAGGACTACAATAGATCAGAAGAGGAGTTGTGGATATGCACCTCAGATTCAAGAATTGATAAACTCAAAGATGGGCACAGGAAAATATCAGTTGGATAAGGAACACTTTCCACTTTATCCAGACTTTGAGGACAATGAGGTTGTCATGAATGTAGATGATCCATCATCAGTTCAAGCTCAGGAGAAGAAGGAGAAGGCAAGGAAGGAGAAGGCTGCCAAGATGCCAACTCAAGAGGAGGCATCTGAATATTTCTTGAAGAACAAGCCGGAGCAGCTTGGTTACTTGATAGCATCATCTCTGAGGATTGAGAAGGGGTTGGCCACCTTAACTCAGAATCAGGAGAGCCTGTAGAGAATCATGGAACAAAAATTCTATGATCTAGATGTCAAGGTAACTGAGATTCAGTCAGTTGTGGAGCAGCTGCAGGATGACATGCAGGAGAGGAAGGGCAAGACTACCACAAATGTCTTTGCCAGAGTACCTAGAGCCCAGAGGTCAGTTGCAGTGCCAGTGCCAGACACTAGAGCAACATCTTCAGCACCAGCTACTGCCCCTTCAGCTCCAGTGCAACCAGCTTCAGCATCAACTCCAGCACCCTCTATATCAACTAAAGCCTTCGTCCTTGGAGCTATCAGGACACCACCACTAGAAGATCAAGCCTGAGAGTTGATCTAGCACTATGCATTTTCTATGAACTTTTTGGTAACTTGCTGCCAAAGGGGGAGAAAAATGTATAGATCATAGGCTTCGAGAGAGAGTGTGTTGCTTTTGTTCTCTCTTGCTTTATTTGATCTTTGTTTGCTTTTGGTTGAGGTACTATGCTTGTGAGACATTGATGATCATGTGGTTGATCATAAGCTACACTTATGCATGCTTGATATTATCCTATCTATCTTATGTGATCATTCACTATGCTTGGTGATGAGTGCATGTATTCATTGTTTATTATTTTGAGCGCTCCACCAAGATGTATGTGACATGGAAGAGTAACCCATGAGTCTAATTCATTGTGCATTTGCAGTCCAAAGCAAATCTAAAACTATGCACAAATTTAGGGGGAGCTCTTGCTTATCACATACTTCTCAAAGCGATGATATTATTTAAATTTTATTATCATTTGTCGAAGCTTTGATCTATATGTTGTCATCAATTACCAAAAAGGGGGAGATTGAAAGTGCAACTATCCCTAGGTGGTTTTGGTAATTCATAACAACATATAGCTCATTGAGCTAATTCTATTCCAAGAATATTATTTCAGGAAAGCTCAATGAATGGCATGGCATGGATGATGAAAGTGGATCCCTCAAAATACTAAGGACAAAGGATTGGCTCAAGCTCAAAAGCTCAAGACTCTTCATTTTACATTTTAGTGATCCAAGATCACATTGAGTCTATAGGAAAAGCCAATACTATCAAGAAGGGATGAGGTGTTGCTTAATGAGCCTCTTGCTTCATGTGCTTAGTGATATGCTCAAAAACCCTCAACTACTTTCCCACATCCACAAATGACCTAAACCTAAAGCCAAAACCGGTCACACCGATTCTTTCTACCCGGCTCCACCGATTCCAAAAGTCATAGCCACTGCCACAAACCCTAAGCAAATCGGTCTTACCGATAGGGATCTCGGTCTCACTGAGATGGGGTTGCAATCTCTCTGTTTCCCTTTGTAACGTTTCGGTCTAACCGAAGTGAGCAATCGGTCCAACCGAGATTGTAATGTAAACTCTCTGTTTCCTTTTTGTAACATTTCGGTCTAACCAAAAAGAGCAAATCGGTCCCACCGAGTTTACCTGACCAACTCTCTGGTTAGCTAATTACCAAAGTCGGTCTCACCGAGTTTGTGTAATCGGTCTCACCGAGATTACATTATGCCCTAACCCTAACCGAATCGGTCTCACTGAGATGCATGTCAGTCCCACCGAAAATCACTAACGGTCACTAGGTTTACTAAATCGGTCTGACCGAGTTTAATGATTCGGTCCCACCGAGTTTGGTAAATTGTGTGTAACGGTTAGATTTTGTGTGGAGGCTATATGTACCCCTCCACCTCCTCTTCATTCATGGAGAGAGCCATCAGACTAAACCTACACTTCCAACTTACCATTTCTGAGAGAGAACTACCTACTCATGTGTTGAGGCCAAGATATTCCATTCCTACCATATGAATCTTGATCTCTAGCCTTCCCCAAGTTTCTTTCCACTCAAAACTTCTTTCCACCAAATCCAAATCCTATGAGAGAGAGTTGAGTGTTGGGGAGACTATCATTTGAAGCACAAGAGCAAGGAGTTCATCATCAACGCACCATTTGTTACTTCTTGGAGAGTGGTGTCTCCTAGATTGGCTAGGTGTCACTTGGGAGCCTCCGACAAGATTGTGGAGTTGAACCAAGGAGTTTGTAAGGGCAAGGAGATCGCCTACTTCGTGAAGATCTACCGCTAGTGAGGCAAGTCCTTCGTGGGCGACGGCCATGGTGGGATAGACAAGGTTGCTACTTTGTGGACCCTTATTGGGTGGAGCCCTCCGTGGACTCGCGCAGCCGTTACCCTTCATGGGTTGAAGTCTCCATCAACGTGGATGTACGATAGCACCACCTATCAGAACCACGCCAAAAACATCCGTGTCTCCAATTGCGTTTGAATCCTCCAAACCCTTCCCTTTACATTCTTGCAAGTTGCATGCTTTAATTTCCGCTGCCTATATACTCTTTGCATGCTTGCTTGAATTGTGTGATGATTGATTGACTTGTCCTAAAATAGCTAAAACCTACCAAACTCTAAAATTGGAAAAAGGTTAAGTTTTTAATTGGTCAAGTAGTCTAATCACCCCCCCCCCCTCTAGACTTACTTCAAGGTCCTACAACATGTCAAAATATCATAGGCGCGTCTCGCCCATTGGATGAGTTACACCTGTGCCAACGCGGACCTGACACGTGTCTCCTCCAGCCAATGATGATTTTACACGTGGAAAATCCCCATTGGACGGGGCTGTTAACGGGTTATCAGATCCAAAAGCCGACCCGATAGCTTAACGGCATTCCGTTACGGTGGATGCCACGTGTCGGTCACCCTTGACGAAAGCACTTCTGTGACGCGAGATTTATCGTCATGGAAGTGGACACTTCCGTGATGATAATTTTGGTAATGTCATGGAACACTTCTACGACAGCACATGTATGACTATCTTGATTCTGTCATAAAATCGTCATGGATGTACATGCATGACAAAAAACACGACCTACTGTGACAAACACGTATCATCACGGAAGTGTATTTTAGTGCACAAGTAGAACACAAAGAGTTGTGGCCGATAAGTCATACTGCTTACCACCAACATCTTACTTTGATTCGGCGGTATTGTTGGATAAAGCGGCCCAGACCAACATTACATGACCGCATCCATGAGACTGGTTCTACCGACGTGCTTCACACACAGGTGGCTGGCGGGTGTCTGTTTCTCCAACTTTAGTTGAATCGAGTTTGACTACGGCCGGTCCTTGTTGAAGGTTAAAACAACACACTTGACAAAAAATCGTTGTGGTTTTGATGTGTAGGTAAGAACGGTTCTTGCTAGAAGCCCGTAGCAGCCACGTAAAACTTGCAACAACAAAGTAGAGGACATCTAACTTGTTTTTGCAGGGCATGTTGTGATGTGATATGGTCAAGACGTGATGAGATATAAATTGTTGTATGAGATGATCATGTTTTGTTAAAGTTATCGGCAACTGACAGAAGCCTTATGGTTGTCTCTTTATTGCATAAGATGCAAGCGCCATATAATTGCTTTACTTTATCGCTATACGATAGCAATAGTTGCAAAAGCAATAGTTTGTGAGACGACCATGTGACGACACGTTGATAGAGATGAAGATGATGGAGATCATGGTGTCATGCCGGTGACAATGGAGATCACGACAGTACTTTGGAGATGGAGATCAAAGGCACAAGATGATGATGGCCATATCATGTCACATATTTTGATTGCATGTGATGTTTATCCTTTATGCATCTTATTTTGCTTAGTACGGCGGTAGCATTATAAGATGATCCCTCACTAAACTTCAAGGTATAAGTGTTCTCCCTGAGTACGCAGTGTTGCTATAGTTCGTCATGCCAAGACACCACATGATGATCAGGTGTGATAAGCTCTACGTTCACATACAACGGGTGCAAGCCAGTTTTGCACACGCGGAATACTCGGGTTAAACTTGATGAGCCTAGCATATGCAGATATGGCCTTGGAACACTGAGACCAAAAGGTCAAACGTCAATCATATAGTATATATGATCAACATATATAGAGATGTTCACCATCGAAAACTACTCCATCTCACGTGATGATCGTACATGGTTTAGTTGATATGGATCACATGATCATTTAGATGACTAGAGGGATGTCTATCTAAGTGGGAGTTCTTAAGTAATATGATTAATTGAACTTTAATTTATCATGAACTTAGTCCTGATAGTATTTGCAAATTACGTTGTAGATCAATAGCTCACGTTATAGCTCCCCGTTTATTTTTTATATGTTCCTAGATAAAAATAAGTTGGAAGATGATAGTAGCAATGATGCGTACTGGATCCGTGATCTGAGATTATCCTCATTGTTGCACAGAAGAATTATGTCCTTGATGCACCGCTAGGTGACAGACCTGTTGCAGGAGCAGATGCAGACGTTATGAATGTTTGGCAAGCTCGGTATGATGACTACTTGATAGTTTAGTGCACCATGTGATATGTCCATTTCCCATCATGTTTTCTTACTGTTATTTATAATGTTTTTATCCATAATAATGCTTTTTGGAGTAATTATAATGCCCTTTATCTCATAATTTGCAAGGAACACACCAAAAGGGAGAATTCCGACAGCTGGAAATCTGGACCTGGGAAAGCTATGTGAGGCCACCTATTCTGCATAACTCTAAATGAGTTGAAACTTCACAGAGTTTTTTTATGGATTATTTAAGAAATATTGGAGCCAATAAACATGCGAGGGGCACCACCAGGCGGGCACAACCCACCTGGGTGCGCCAGGCCCCCCAGGCGTGCCCTGGTGGGTTGTGGCCTCCTCGCCCCACCTCCGATGCCCATCTTTTGGTATATAAGTGATTTTGACCAAGAAAAAAAATAAGGAGAAGGTTTCCGGGACGGACCGCCGCTGTCTCGAGGTGGAACTTGGGCAGGAGCACTTTTGCCCTTCGGTGGAGCGATTCTGCCGTGGGAACTTCCCTCCCAGAGGGGGAAATCATCGTCATCATCATCACCAACAACTATCCCATCTTGGGGAGGGCAATCTCCATCAACATCTTCACCAGCACCATCGCATCTCAAACCCTAGTTCATCTCTTGTATTCAATCTTGTTACCGAAACTATAGATTGGTGCTAGGGGTTGACTAGTAGTGTTGATTACATCTTGTAGTTGATTACTATATGGTTTATTTGGTGGAAGATTATATGTTCAGATCCATGATGCTATTTAATACTACTCTGATCATGAGCATGTTTATTATTTGTGAGTAGTTACTTTTGTTCCTGAGGTCACGGGAGAAATCATGTTGCAAGTAATCATGTGAACTTGATATGTGTTCGATATTTTGATAGTATGTATGTTGTTATTCCCTTAGGCCTTGTACAATGTAAGGTGCTTAGGGAAGGTGCTTAGAAAAATAAACCACGCTTTCCTTAAGCACCGGTGCTTATTTGTACAGGATAGACGCTTAATTAAGCGTCTCTCCTATAGAAATAGGCACCGGTGCTTCAGAAAAATTCGGTTTATTTTTCTAAGCACCTCCCTAAGCATCTCCCATTGTACAAGGCCTTAGTGGTGTCATGTGAACGTTGACTACATGACACTTCACCATATTTGGGCATAAGGGAATGCATTGTGGAGTAGCAAATAGATGATGGGTTGCGAGAGTGACAGAAACTTAAACCCCAGTTTATGCGCTATTCCGTAAGGGACAGATTGGATCCTAGTGTTTAATGCTACGGTTAGAATTTATTCTTAATACTTTTCTCGTAGTTGCGGATGCTTGCGGGAGGGTTAATCATAAGTAGGAGGCTTGTTCAAGTAAGAACAGCACCTAAGCACCGGTCCACCCACATATCAAATTATCAAAGTAGCGAACACAAATCAAACCAACATGATGAAAGTGACTAGATGAAATTCCCGTGTACCCTCAAGAACGCTTTGCTTATTGTAAGAGACCGTTTTGGTCTGTCATTTGCCTCAAAAGAATTGGGCTACCTTGCTGCATACTTTTCACTATTATCGTTACTTGCTCGTTACAAAGTATCTTGCTATCAAACTACTTGCTACTTACAATTTCAGCACTTGCAGACATTACCCTACTGGAAACTACTTGTCATTTCCTTCTGCTCCTCGTTGGGTTCGACACTCTTAATTATCGAAAAGAGATACAATTGATCCCCTATACTTGTGGGTCATCAAGGCTATTTTCTGGCGCCATTGCCAGGGAGTGAAGCGCCTTTGGTAAGTGGAATTCGGTAAGGAAACATTTATATAGTGCTGAAATTTATTGTCACTTGTTACTATGGAAAACAATCCTTTGAGGGGTTTGTTCGGGGTATCTTCACCTCGTCCGGAACCACAATTTGCTAGCCCTTAACCAACTGCACCTACTGAAAATATTGAATATGAAATTCCTTCGGGTATGATAGAACAACTGCTAGATAATCCTTATGCAGGAGATGGAAGTGAACATCCTGATATGCACTTGATATATGTGGAACAAATTTGTGGATCGTTTAAGCTTGCAGGTTTACCCAGGGATGAAGTGATGATAAAGGATTTCCCTTTATCTTTGAAGGGAAAAGTATTGGCATGGTATAGGCTATGCAATGATATTGGATCATGGAATTGGAATCGTTTGAAATTGGAGTTCCACCAAAAAAATAACCTATGCATCTATTTCATCATGATCAGAATTATATATATAATTTTTGGCCTCGTGAAGGAGAAAGTATCGCTCTAGCTTGGGGGAGGCTTAAGTCAATGTTATATTCATGCCCCAGTCCTGAGCTCTCAAGAGAAATTATTATTCATAATTTTTATGCTCGGCTTTCTCATAATGATCAAACAATGCTGGATACTTCTTGTGCTGGTTATTTTATGAAGAAGACTATTGAATTTCGGTGGGATCTTTTGGAAAGAATTAAACACAACTCTGAAGATTGGGAACTCGATGAAGGTAAAGAGTCAGGTATTAAGCTTAAGTATGATTGTGTTAAATCTTTTATGGATACCGATGCTTTTCAAAAATTTAGCACTAAATATGGACTTGACTCTGAGATAGTAGCCTCCTTTTGTGAATCATTTGCTACTCATGTTGAACTCCCTAAAGATAAGTGGTTTAAATATCACCCACCTATTAAAGAAGAAATTAAAGAACCAGTACCAGTTAAATAAGAAATTATACTTTATAATGTATATCCAGTTGTTCCTTCTGCTTATATAGAGAAACCACCTTTTCCTGTTAGGATAAAGGAACATGCCAAAGTTTCATCTGTGGTTAACAAAAGCTATGTTAGAACACCTAAACCAGATGAACAAATTAGAGTGGAACCTAATATTGCTATGGTTAAAGATCTCTTAGAAGAGGATGTGGATGGGCATGTTATTTACTTCTGTGTAGAAGCTGCTAGAATTGCCAAACCCGAAAAAAGGGATAAACATAGACCAGTTGTTGGCATGCCTGTCATTTCAGTTAAAATAGGAGATCACTGTTATCATGGTTTATGTGACATGGGTGCTAGTGTGAGTGCTATTTCTTACACTTTATATCAATAAATTATGAAAGACATAGCACCTGCAGAGTTAGAAGAAATAGATGTTACTATTAAACTTGCTAATAGAGACACCATATCACCTTGTGGGATTATTAGAGGTGTTGAAGTCTTGTGTGGGAAAATAAAATACCCTACTGATTTTCTTGTTCTTGGTACCCCGCAACATGACTTTTGTCCCATTATCTTTGGTAGACCTTTCTTGAACACAGTTAATGCTAAGATAGATTGTAAGAAACAAATTGTGGGTGTTAGCTTTGGTGACGAGTCTCATGAGTTTAATTTTTCCAAGTTTAGTAGAAATCATCATGAAAAAGAATTGCCTAGTAAGGATGAATTAATTGGTCTTGCTTCTATTGTTATACCACCTACTGATCCTTTAGAACAATATTTGCTAGACCATGAAAATGATTTTCATATGCATGAAAGAAATGAAATAGATAAGATTTTCTTTGAACAACGTCCTCTGCTTAAACATAATTTGCCTATTGAAACTCTTGGAGGTCCACCACCACCTAAAGGTGATCCTATGTTTGAATTAAAACAATTGCCAGATACTTTGAAATATGCTTATCTTGATAAAAAGAAGATATATCCTATTATTATCAGTGCTAACCTTTCAGAACATGAAGAAGAAAGATTATTGAAAGTTCTAAGGAAGCACCGGGCTGCTATTAGATATACTCTTGATGATTTAAAGGGCATTAGTCCCACTCTATGTCAGCACAAAATTAATATGGAACCTGATGCTAAACCCGTTGTTGATCACCAATGTCGGTTAAATCCGAAGATGAAAGAAGTGGTAAGAACGGAAATATTAAAACTTCTGGAAGCAGGTATAATCTACCAGAGGTTGCTGATAGTAGATGGGTAAGTCATGTTCATTGCGTCCCTAAGAAAGGAGGTATAACTGTTGTTCCTAATGATAAGAATGAACTTATTCCACAAAGAATTGTTACAGGCTATAGAATGGTAATTGATTTTAGAAAATTAAACAAAGCAACTAGAAAAGATCATTACCCTTTGCCTTTTATTGATCAAATGCTTGAAAGATTATCTAAGCACACACACTTTTGCTTCCTTGATGGATATTCTGGCTTTCACAAATACCTGTTTCTCAACCTGATCAAGAAAAGACCACTTTTACTTGTCCATTTGGAACCTATGCTTATAGACGTATGCCTTTTGGTTTATGTAATGCACCTGCTACCTTTCAAAGATGCATGCTGGCTATATTCTCTGACTTTTGTGAAAAGATTGTTGAGGTTTTCATGGATGATTTCTCTATTTATGGGAAGTCTTTTGATGATTGTTTGAGCAATCTTGAGCGAGTTTTGTAGAGATGTGAACAAACAAATCTTATCTTGGATTGGGAGAAGTGTCACTTTATGGTTAATGAAGGCATTGTCTTGGGTCATAAAATTTCTGAAAAATGTATTGAAGTGGACCAAGCTAAGGTTGATGCAATTGAGAAAATGTCATGTCCTAAGGACATCAAAGGTATTCGTAGCTTCCTAGGTCATGCTGGTTTCTATAGGATATTTATCAAAGACTTCTCTAAAACTTCTAGGCCTCTTACTAATCTTTTGCAAAAGGATATTCCTTTTATTTTGGATGATGATTGCCTTGAAGCCTTTGAAACACTCAAGAAAGCCTTAATTTCTGCACCTATTGTTCAACCACCTGATTGGAACTTGCCTTTTGAAATTATGTGTGATGCTAGTGATTATGCTGTTGGTGATGTTCTAGGACAAAGAGTTGACAAGAAATTGAATGTTATTCATTATGCTAGTAAAACCCTAGACAGTGCTCAAAGAAATTATGCTACTACTGAAAAAGAATTCTTAGCAGTGGTGTTTGCTTGTGATAAATTTAGACCTTATATTGTTGATTCCAAAGTAACTGTTAACACAGACCATGCTGCTATTAAATATCTTATGGAAAAGAAAGATGCTAAACCTAGACTTATTCGTTGGGTTTTCTTGTTGCAAGAATTTGATTTACATATCATTGATAGAAAAGGAACTGAGAACCCCGTGGCTGATAACTTGTCTAGGCTTGAAAATGTGCTTGATGACCCACTAATGGTACTCCTTGGTATGCTGATTATGCTAATTGCATTGTTGCTAAATATTTACCACCTAGCTTTACATACCAACAAAAGAAAAAATTCTTCTATGATTTAAGACATTACTATTGGGATGACCCACATCTTTATAAAGAAGGAGTAGATGGTATTATTAGACGTTGTGTACTTGAGCATGAACAGGGACAAATCCTACAGAAATGTCACTCCGAGGCTTATGGAGGGCATCATGCGAGAGATAGAACTACTCATAAGGTATTGCAGTCTGGATTTTATTGGCCTACTCTCTTCAAGGATGCCTGTAAGTATGTCTCATCTTGTGACGAGTGTCAAAGAATAGGTAATATCAGTAAGCGTCAAGAAATGCCTATGAATTATTCACTTGCTATTGAACCATTTGATGTTTGGGGATTTGATTACATGTGACCTTTTCCTTCCTCTAATGGGTATACACATATTTTGGTTGCTATTGATTATGTTACTAAATGGGTAGAAGCTATTCCAACCAGTAGTGCTGATCACAAGACCTCTATTAAAATGCTTAAGGAAGTTATTTTCCCAAGGTTTTGAGTCCCTAGATATTTAATGACTGATGGCGGTTCACACTTTATTCATGGTGCTTCACTAGCACCATCGTGGGGAGGGCAACCTCCATCAACATCTTCACCAGCACCATCTCATCTCAAACCCTAGTTCATCTCTTGTATTCAATCTTGTTATCGGGACTAGATTGGTTCTAGGGGGTGACTAGTAGTGTTGATTACATCTTGTAGTTGATTACTATATGGTTTATTTGGTGGAAGATTATATGTTCAGATCCATGATTCTATTTAATACTCCTCTGATCATGAGCATATTTATCATTTGTGAGTAGTTACTTTTGTTCTTGAGGTCACGTGAGAAATCATGTTGCAAGTAATCATGTGAACTTGATATGTGTTAGATATTTTGATAGTATGTATGTTGTTATTCCCTTAGTGGTGTCATGTGAACGTCGACTACATGACACTTCACCATATTTGGGCCTAAGGGAATGCATTGTGGAGTAGCAAATAGATGATGGGTTGCAAGAGTGACAGAAACTTAAACCCCAGTTTATGCGCTATTCCGTAAGGGACCGATTGGATCCTAGAGTTTAATGCTATGGTTAGAATTTATTCTTAATACTTTTCTCGTAGTTGCGGATGCTTGTGGGAGGGTTAATCATAAGTAGGAGGTTTGTTCAAGTAAGAAAAGCACCTAAGCACCGGTCCACCCACATATCAAATTATCAAAGTAGCAGACACAAATCAAACCAACATGATGAAAGTGACTAGATGAAATTCTCGTGTACCCTCAAGAACGCTTTGCTTATTATAAGAGACCGTTTTGGCCTGTCCTTTGCCTCAAAAGGATTGGGCTACCTTGCTGCATACTTGACACTATTATCGTTACTTTCTCGTTACAAATTATCTTGCTAACAAACTACTTGGTGCCTACAATTTCAGCACTTGCAGACATTACCCTACTGAAAACTACTTGTCATTTCCTTCTGCTCCTTGTTGGATTCGACACTCTTACTTATCGAAAAGATCTACGATTGATCCCCTATACTTGTGGGTCATCACCATGCTTTACGGCTTAGAATCGGGACTTCAAAAATGTTTTGAACGCCATGGAGCATATGAGATGTTCCAAGAGCTGAAATTGGTATTTCAGACTCATGCCTGAGTCAAGAGGTATGAGACCTCTGACAAGTACTTTGCCTACAAGATGGAGGAGAATAGCTCAAATAGTGAGCATGTGCTCAGAATGTCTGAGTACTACAATCGCTTGAATCAAGTGGGAGTTAATCTTCTAGATAAGATAGTGATTGATAGAGTTCTCTAGTAACTATCATCAAGTTACTGGAACTTTGTGATGAACTATACTATGCACGGGGTGACAAAAACACGATTCCCGAGCTCTTCGTGATGCTAAAATCGGCGAAGGTAGAAATCAGGAAAGAGCATCAAGTGTTGATGGTTAACAAGACCACTAGTTTCAAGAAAAGGGGCAAAGGAAAAGAAAAGGAACTTCAAGAAATAATGGCAAGCAAGTTACCACACCCGTGAAGAAACCCAAAGCTAGACCTAAGCCTAAAACTGAGTGCTTCTACTGCAAAGGGAATGGTCACTGGAAGAGAAACTACCCAAAATACTTGGCGGATAAGAAGGATGGAAAAGTGAAAGGTATATTTGATATACATGTTATTGATGTGTACTTTACTAGTGTTCATAGTAACCCTTTGATACCGGTTCAGTTGCTATGATTAGTAACTCGAAATAGGAGTTGCAAAATGAACATAGACTAGTTAAGGGCGAGGTGACAATGTGTGTTGGAAGTGATTCCAAGGTTGATAAGATCACCATCGCACACTCCCTCTATCTTCGGGGTTAGTGTTGGACGTAAATAAATGTTATTTGGTGTTTGCGTTGAGCATGAATATGATTGGATCATGTATACTACGATACGGTTATTCATTTTAAGTCAGAGAACAATTGTTGTTTTGTTTACATGAATAAAACCTTCTATGGTCATACACCAATGTAAATGGTTTATTGAATCTCGATTGTAGTGATACACATATTCATAATATTGATGTAAAGTTAATAATGATAGTGCAACTTATTTGTGGCACTGTCGTTTAGGTCATATTGGTGTAAAGCGCATGAAGAAAGTTCACGTTGATGGGCTTTTGAAATCACTTGATTATGAATCACTTGATGCTCGAACCATGCCTCATGGGCAAGATGGCTAAGACTCCATTCTCTGGAAAATTGGAGCGAGCAACTGACTTACTGGAAATAATACATACTAATGTATGCGGTCCAATGAGTGTTGAGGCTTGCGGCGGGTATTGTTATTTTCTGACCTCCACAGATGATTTAAGCAGATATGGGTATATTTACTTAATAAAGATAAGTCTGAAACATTTGAAAAGTTCAAAGAAATTCAGAGTGAAGTAGAAAATCATCGTAACAAGAAAATGAAGTTTCTACGATCTGATCATAGAGGCGAATATTTGAGTGACGAGTTTTGTCCTTCATTTAAAACAATGTGGAATAGTTTCACAACTCACGCCACCTAGAACACCACAGCATAATAGTGTGTCCAAACATCGTAACCGTACTATATTGGATATGATGCGATCCATGATGTCTCTTACCGATTTACCACTAACGTTTTGGGGTTATGCATTAGAGACAGCTGCATTCATGTCAAATAGGGCACCATCTAAATCCGTTGAGATGACACCATATGAACTATGGTTTGGCAAGAAAACTAAGCTGTCGTTTTTTAAAAGTTTGGGGCTGCGATGCTTATGTGAAAAAGCTTCAACCTGATAAGCTTGAACCCAAATCGTAGAAATATGTCTTCATAGGATACCCAAAGGAGACTGTTGGGCACACCTTCTATCACAGATCCGAAGGCAAGATATTCGTTGCTAAGAATGGATCCTTTCTAGAGAAGGAGTTTCTCTCGAAAGAAGTGAGTGGGAGGAAAGTAGAACTTGATGAGATAATTGTACCTTCTCCCGAATTGGAAAGTAGTTCATCACAGAAATCAGTTCCAGTGATTCCTACACCAATTAGTGAGGAAGTTTATGATGATGATCATGAAACTTCAGATCAAGTTACTACCAAACCGCGTAGGTCAACTAGAGTACGATCCGCACCAGAGTGGTACGGTAATCCTGTTCTGGAGGTCATGTTACTTGACCATGACGAACCTACGAACTATGGGGAAGCGATGATGAGCGCGGATTCCACGAAATAGCTTGAAGCCATGAAATCTGAGATGGGATCCATGTCTGAGAACAAAGTGTGGACTTAGGTTAACTTGCCCGATGATCGGCAGGCCGTAGAGAATAAATGGATCTTCAAGAGGAAGATGGACGCCGATAGTAGTATTACTATATACAAAGCTCGACTTGTCAAAAAGGGTTTTTCACATTTCAAGGTGTTGACTACAATGAGATTTTCTCACTCATAGCGATGCTTAAGTCTGTCCGAATCATGTTAGCAATTGCCACATTTTATGAAATCTGGCAAATGGATGTCAAAAGTGCATTCCTTAATGGATTTCTTAAAGAAGAGTTGTATATGATGCAACCAGAAGGTTTTGTTGATCCTAAAGGTGCTAACAAAGTGTGCAAACTCCAGCAATCCATCTATGGACTGGTGCAAGCATCTCGGAGTTGGAATATACACTTTGATAAGGTGATCAAAGCATATGGTTTTATACAGACTTATTGTGAAGCCTGTATTTACAAGAAAGTGAGTGGGAGCACTACAGCCTTTCTGATAAGTATATGTGAATGACATATTGTTGATCGAAAATGGTGTAGAATTTTTAGGAAAGTATAAAGGAGTGTTTGAAAGGAGTTTTTCAAAGAAAGACCTCGGTGAAGCTACTTACATATTGAGCATCAAGATCTATAGAGATGGATCAAGACGCTTGATAAGTTTTTTCAATGAGTATATACCTTGACAAGATTTTGAAGTAGTTCAAAATTGAACAGTCAAAGAAGGAGTTCTTGCTTGTATTGCAAGGTGTGAAGTTGAGTAAAGACTTAAAACCAGACCACGACAGAAAATAGAAAGAGAATGAAAAGTCATTCCCTATGCCTCAGTCATAGGTTCTATAAAGTATGCTATGTTATGTACCAGACCTATTATGTACCTTGCCATGAGTTTGGCAAGGGGATACAATATGATCCAGGAGTGGATCACTGGACATCGGTCAAAGTTATCCTTAGTGGAATAAGGATATGTTTCTCAGTTATGGAGGTGATAAAGAGTTTGTCGTAAAGAGTTACGTTAATGCAAGCTTTGACACATATCCGGATGACTCCGAGTCTCAATCTGGATACATATTAAAAGTGGGAGCAACTAGCTAGAGTACCTCCATGCAGAGCATTGTAGACATAGAAAATTTGCAAAATACATACGGCTCTAAATGTGACAGACCCATTGACTAAGCTTCTCTCACAAGCAAAACATGATCACACCTTAGTACTCTTTGGGTGTTAATCACATAGCGATGTGAACTAGATTATTTACTCTA
This sequence comes from Triticum dicoccoides, assembly GCF_002162155.2. NCBI lineage: Eukaryota > Viridiplantae > Streptophyta > Magnoliopsida > Poales > Poaceae > Triticum > Triticum dicoccoides. Next base: position 428,679,986 of record NC_041389.1, read on the forward strand.
GTAAAACCATTTGGGTATTATTCACATGGCGATGTGAACTAATCACATAAAGATGTGAAATATTGGTGTTAAATCACATGATGATGTGAACTAGAATATTGACTCTAGTGCAAGTGGGAGACTGGAGGAAATATGCCCTAGAGGCAATAATAAAGTTCATATTTATATTTCCTTATATCATCATAAATGTTTATTATTCATGCTAGAATTGTATTAACCGGAAACATGATACATGTGTGGATACATAGACAAAACAAAGTGTCCCTAGTATGCCTCTACTTGACTAGCTCGTTAATCAAAGATGGTTAAGTTTCCTGACCATAGACATGTGTTGCCATTTGATGAACAGGATCACATCATTCACATCATTAGGAGAATGATGTGATGGACAAGACCCATCCGTTAGCTTAGCATAAAGATTGTTAAGTTTTATTGCTATTGCTTTATTCATGACTTATACATATTCCTCTCACTATGAGATTATGCAACTCCCGAATACCGGAGGAACACCTTGTGTGATATCAAATGTCACAACGTAACTGGGTGATTATAAAAATGCTCTACAGGTGTATACGATGGTGTTTTTTGAGTTGGCATAGATCGAGATTAGGATTTGTCACTCCGTCTATCAGAGACGTATCTCTAGGCCCTCTCGGTAATGCACATCACTATAAGCCTTGCAAGCAATGTGATTAATGAGTTAGTAACGGGATGATACATTATGGAACGAGTAAAGAGACTTGCCGGTAACGAGATTGGACTAGGTATGATAATACCGACGATCGAATCTCGGGCAAGTAACATACCGATGACAAAGGGAATAACGTATGTTGTTATGCGGTTTGACCGATAAAGATCTTCGTAGAATATGTAGGAACCAATATGAGCATCCAGGTTCCGCTATTGGTTATTGACCGGAGATGTGTCTCGATCATGTCTACATAGTTCTCGAACTCATAGGGTCTGCACGCTTAATGTTTGATGATGATTTTTATTATGAGTTATGTGATTTAATGACCGAAGTTTTTTTGGAGTCCCGGATGAGATCACGGACATGACGAGGAGTCTCGAAATGGTCGAGAGGTAAAGATTCATATATTGGAAGGTTACATTCGGACGTCGGAATGGATCTGAGTGATTCGGGTATTTTACTGGAGTGCCGAGGGGTTACCGGAACCCCCGGGGGGAAGTATTGGGCCTATTGGGCCATATTGGAGGAGAGGAGAAAGTCCACGTGAGGAGGGGCGCGTCCCCCTTGCCAAACTGAATTAGACTAGGGGAGGGGGCGGCCCCCCTCTTTCCTTCTCCATCTCTCTCCCTTCCCTTTTTCCTCTCCGGTGGAAGGAAGGACGGGGGGGGGGGGGCGAATCCTACTTGGGCTATGAGTCCAAGTAGGACTTCCCCCATGGCGCACCACCTTTGGCCGGCCACCTACTCCTCCCCCCATTATATACGGAGGCGGGGGCACCCCAAATGCACAACAGACAATCTCTTACTCGTGTGCGGTTTCCCCCTCCACGGTGCAACACCTCGGTCATATCGTCGTAGTGCTTAGGTGAAGCCCTGCGCCGGTAACTTCATCATCACCGTCGCCACGCCGTCGTGCTAACAGAACTCTGCCTCTTACTCAACTAGATCAAGAGCTCCAGGGACGTCATCATGCTGAACGTGTGCTGAACACGGAGGTGCCGTACGTTCTGTACTTGGATCGGTTGGATCGTGAAGACGTTCAACTACATCAACCAAGTTACTAAACGCTTCCGCTTTCGGTCTACGAGGGTATGTGGACACACTCTCCCCTCTTGTTACTATGAACCTCCTAGATAGATCTTGCGTGATCATAGGAAATTTTTTGAAATACTGCGTTCCCCAACATCGTCATGGTCAAGTAACATGACCTCCAGAATAGGGTTACTGTACCACTCTGGTGCGGACCACTCCGGTTGACCTATGAGGTTTGGTAGTAATTTGATCTAAAGTTTCATGATGATGATCATTAGCTTCCTAACTAATTCGTGTAATAATCACTAGAATTGATTTTTTTGATGAACTACTTTCCAATTCGGGAGAAGGTACAATTATCTCATCAAGTTCTACTTTCCTCCCACTCACTTCTTTCGAGAGAAACTCCTTCTCTAGAAAGGATCCATTCTTAACAACGAATATCTTGCCTTCGGATCTGTGATATAAGGAGTACCCAACACTCTCCTTTGGGTATCCTATGAAGACACATTTCTCTGATTTGTGTTCAAGCTTATCAAGTTCAAGCTTTTTCACATAAGCATCGCAGCCCCAAACTTTAAGAAATGATAGCTTAGGTTTCTTGCTAAACCACAATTCATATGGTGTCGTCTCAACGGATTTAGAAAGTGCCCTATTTAACGTGAATGCAGCCGTCTCTAAAGCATAACCCCAAAACGATAGCGGTAAATCAGTAAGAGACATCATAGATCGCACCATATCTATTAAAGTACTGTTATGACGTTCGGATACACCATTACACGGTGGTGTTCCAGGTGGCGTGAGTTGCCAAACCATTCCACATTGTTTCAAATGAAGACCAAACTCATAACTCGAATATTCACCTCCACGATCAAATCATAGAAACTTTATTTTCTTGTTAATATGATTTTCCACTTCATTCTGAAATTCTTTGAACTTTTCAAATGTTTTAGACTTATGTTTCATTAAGTAGATATACTCATATGTGCTCAAATCATCTATGAAGGTAAGAAAATAATGATACCCGCCGTGAGCCTCAACACTCATCGAACCGCATACATCAGTATGTATTATTTCCAATAAGTCAGTTGCTCGCTCCATTGTTCCGAAGAAAGGAGTCTTAGTCATCTTGCCCATGAGGCATGGTTCACAAGCGTCAAGTGATTCATAATCAAGTGATTCCAAAAGCCCATCAGCATGGAGTTTCTTCATGTGCTTTACACCAATATGATCTAAACGGCAGTGCCACAAATAAGCTGCACTGCCATTATCAACTTTGCATCTTTTGGCTTTAATATTATGAACATGTGTATCACTACAATCAAGATTCAACAAAAATAGACCACTCATCATGGGTGCATGACCGTAAAAGATATTACTCATATAAATAGAACAACCATTATTCTCTAATTTAAATGAATAACTGTCTCACATCAAACAAGATCCAGATATAATGTTCATGCTCAACGATGGCACCAAATAACAATTATTTAGGTGTAAAACTAATCCCGACGGTAGATGTATAGGTAGTGTGCCGACTGCGATCACATCGACTTTGAACCATTTCCCACGCGCATCGTCACCTCGTCCTTAGAAAATCTTCGTTTAATCCGTAGCCCCTATTTTGAGTTGCAAATATGAGCAACAGAACCAGTATCAAAACCCAGGTGCTACTACGAGCATTAGTAAGGTACACATCAATAACATGTATATCAAATATACCTTTCACTTTGCCATCCTTCTTATCCGCCAAATACTTGGGGCAGTTTCGCTTCCAGTGACCAGTCCCTTTGAAAATAGAAGCACTCAGTCTCAGGCTTAGGTCCAGACTTGGGTCTCTTCCCTTGAGCAGCAACTTGCTTGATGTTCTTCTTGAAGTTCCTCTTCTTCCCTTTTCCCTTTTTCTTGAAACTAGTGGTCTTGTTAACCATCAACACTTGATGCTCCTTCTTGATTTCTACCTCCGCAGCCTTTAGCATCGCGAAGAGCTCGAGGATTGTCTTTTCCATCCCTTGCATATTATAGTTCATCACGAAGCCTGTATAGCTTGGTGGCAGTGACTGAAGAACTATGTAAATGACACTATCATCAGGAAGATTAACTCCCAGCTGATTCAAGTGGTTATGGTACCCAGACATTCTGAGTATGTGTTCACTGACAGAACTATTCTCCTCCATTTTGCAGCTATAGAACTTGTTGGAGACTTCATATCTCTCAACTCGGGCATTTGCTTGAAATGTTAACTTGAACTCCTGGAACATCTGATATGCTCCATGACGTTCAAAACGTCTTTGAAGTCCCGATTCTAAAACGTAAAGCATGGCACACTGAACTATCGAGTAGTCATCAGCTTTGCTCTGCCAGACGTTCATAATGTCTGGAGTTGCTCCTGCAGCGGGTCTTGCACCTAGCGGTGCTTCCAGGACGTAATTCTTCTGTGCAACAATGAGGATAATCCTCAAGTTACGGACCCAGTACATGTAGTTGCTACCATCATCTTTCAACTTAGCTTTCTCTAGGAACGCATTAAAATTCAAGGGGATGGTAGCACAGGCCATTGATCTACAACAACATAGATATGCAAAAAACTATCAGGTACTAAGTTCATGATAAATTAAAGTTCAATTAATCATATTACTAAAGAACTCCCACTTAGATAGACATCCCTCTAGTTATCTAAATGATCACGTGATCCGTATCAACTAAACCATGTCCGATGATCACGTGAGATGGAGTAGTTTTCAGTGGTGAACATCACTATGTTGATCTTATCTATTATATGTTTCACGTTCGACCTTTTGGTCTCAGTGTTCCGAGGCCATATCTGCATATGCTAGGCTCGTCAAGTTTAACCTGAGTATTCTGCACGTGCAAAACTGGCTTGCACCCATTGTATGTGAAGGTAGAGCTTATCACACCCGATCATCATGTGATGTCTCGGCACGACAAACTGTAGCAACGGTGCATACTTAGGGAGAACACTTATACCTTGAAATTTAGTGAGGGGTCATTTTATAATGCTACCGCCGTACTAAGCAAAATAAGATGCATAAAGGATAAACATCACATGCAATCGAAATATGTGACATGATATGGCCATCATCATCTTGTGCCTTTGATCTCCATCTCCAAAGCACCTTCATGATATCCATCGTCACCGGCTTGACACCTTGATCTCCATCGTACCATCATTGTCGTCTCGCCAACTATTGCTTGTACGACTATCACTACTGCTTAGTGGTTAAGTAAAGCAATTACATGGTGATTGCATTTCATACAATAAAGTGACAACCATAAGGCTCCTGCCAGTTGTCGATAACTTATAAAAAACATGATCATCTCATACAATAGTTTATATCTCATCACGTCTTGACCATATCACATCACAACATGCCCTGCAAAAACAAGTTAGACATCCTCTACTTTGTTGTTGCAAGTTTTATGTGGATGCTACGATCTTCTAGCAAGAACTGTTCTTACCTACGCATCAAAACCACAATGATTTTTTGTCAAGTGTGTTGTTTTAACCTTCAAAAAGGACCGGCCATAGTCAAACTCGATACAACTAAAGTTGGAGAAACAGACACCTGTGTGCGAAGCATGTCGGTAGAACCAGTCTCATGAACGCGATCATGTAATGTCGGTCCAGGCCGCTTCATCCAACAATACCGCCGAATCAAAGTAAGACGTTGGTGATAAGCAGTATGACTATTATCGCCCACAACTCATTGTGTTCTACTCGTGCGTATAACATCTCCGCATAGACCTGGCTCGGATGCCACTATTGGGGAACGTAGTAATTCAAAAAGATTCCTATGATCACGCAAGATCTATCTAGGAGAAGCATAGCAACGAGACAGGAGAGTGTGTCAACATACCCTCGTAGACCAAAAGCGGAAGCATCATGTAACGCAGTTGATGTAGTCGAACATCTTCATGATCCAACCGATCCAAGTACTGAACGTACGGCACCTCCGTGTTCAGCACACGTTCAGCATGATGACGTCCCTCGAGATCTTGATCCAGTAGAGGGTCGAGGGAGAGTTCTGTCAGCACGACGGCGTGGCAACGGCGTGGCGACGGTGTTGGTGATGTGATCCGCGTAGGGCTTCGCCTAAGCACTACGACAATATGACCGAGGTGGTAAACTGTGGAGGGGGCACCACACACGGCTAAAGAACAATAGATGTGCCTTTGGGGTACCCCCTGCCCCCTTATATAAAGGAGGAGGGGAGGAGGCGGCCATCCTAGGGGGTGCGCCAAAGAGGGGAGTCCAACTAGGACTCCCAGTCCTAGTTGGACTCCCTTTCCTTTTCCGAAGGGGGGAAAGAGGGAAGGGAGAGGAAGAGGAGAAGGTAAGGGGGGCGCCCCCCTCCCTAGTCCAATTCAGACTCCCTATAAGGAGGGTGCGCAGCTACCCCTTGTGGGATGCCTCCCGTCTCCCCTATGTCCCATGTAGGCCCAATATTCCCCCGAGGGGTTTCGGTAACCCCTCGGTACTCCAGAAAAATTCCCGAATCACTCGGAACCATTCCAATGTCCGAATACAACCTTCCAATATATGAATCTTTACCTCTCAACCATTCTGAGACTCCTCGTCATGTCCCTGATCTCATCCGAGACTCTAAATAAACTTCGGACATCTAATCAGATAACTCATAATACAAATCGTCATCGAACGTTAAGCGTGCGGACCCTACGGGTTCGAGAACTATGTAGACATGACTGAGACACATCTCCGGTCAATAACCAATTGCGGAACCTGGATGCTCATATTGGTTCCTACATATTCTACGAAAATCTTTATAGGTCAAACCGCATAACAACAAATGATATTCCTTTTGTCATCGGTATGTTACTTACCCGAGATTCGATCGTCGGTATCATTGTACCTAGTTCAATCTCGTTACCGGCAAGTCTCTTTACTCGTTCCGTAATGCAATCATCCCACAACTAACTCATTAGTCACATTGCTTGCAAGGCTTATAGTGATGTGCATTACTGAGAGGGCCTAGAGATACCTCTCCGATACACAGAGTGACAAATCCTAATTTCGATCTATGCCAACTTACCAAACACCTTCAGAGACACATGTAGAGCATCTTTATAATCACCCGGTTACGTTGTGACATTTGTTAGCACACAAGGTGTACCTCCGGTATTCGGGAGTTGCATAATCTTATAGTCATAGGAATATGTATAAGTCATGAAGAAAGCAATAACAATAAAACTAAATGATCATAATGCTAAGCTAACAGATGGGTCTTGTCCATCACATCATTCTCTAATGATGTGATCCCGTTCATCAAATGACAACACATGTCTATGTTGGGTAATGCAGTAATTTCAAAAAAATTCCTATGCAAACGCAAGATCATGGTGATGCATAGCAAAGAGAGGGGAGAGTGTTGTCCACGTACCCTCGTAGACCGAAAGTGGAAGCGTTAGCACAACGCGGTTGATGTAGTCGTACGTCTTCACGGCCCGACCGATCAAGCACCGAAAGCATGCCACCTCCGAGTTCTTGCACACGTTCAGCTCGGTGACGTCCCTTGAACTCCGATCCAGCAGAGTGTCGAGGGAGAGTTCCGTCAGCACGATGTCGTTGTAGCGATGATGATGTTCTACCGATGTCGGGCTTCACCTAAGCACCGCTACGGTATTATCGAGGTGGACTATGGTGGAGGGGGGCACCGCACACGGCTAAGAGATCCAAGAGATCAATTGTTCTGTCTATGGGGTGCCCCCCTCCTCCATATATAAAGGAGGAGAGGAGGGGGCCGGCCAGGAGGAGGAGGCGCGCCCAAGGGGGGAGTCCTACTCCCACCGGGAGTAGGACTCCTCCTTTTCCTACTTGGAGAGGGAGAGGGAAGGAAGAGGAAGGAGGGAGGAAGGAAAGGGAGGCGGCCCCCCTCCCAATTCGGATTGGGCTTGGGGGGGCGCCCCCTCCCTTGATCCTTTCCCCTCCTTTTCACTAAAGCCCATTAAGGCCCATATACCTCTTGGGGTGTTCCGATAACCTCCCGGTGCTCGGTATTATCCCGATCTCACCCGGAACCATTCTGATGTCCAAATATAGTCATCCAATATATCAATCTTTACGTCTCGACCATTTCGAGACTCCTCGTCATGTCCATGATCACATCCGGGACTCCGAACTACCTATGGTACATCAAAACACATAAACTCATAATATAACCGTCATCTAACTTTAAGCGTGCGGACCCTATGGGTTCGAGAACTATGTACACATGACCGAGACATGTCTCCGGTCAATAACCAATAGAGGAACCTAGATGCTCATATTGGCTCCCACATATTCTACGAAGATCTTTATCGGTCAAACCGCATAACAACATACGTTGTTCCCTTTGTCATTGGTATGTTACTTGCCCGAGATTCGATCGTCGGTATCTCAATACCTAGTTCAATCTCGTTACCGGCAAGTCTCTTTACTCGTTCCGTAATACATCATCCCGCAACTAACTAATTAGTTGCAATGCTTGCAAGGCTTATAGTGATGTGCATTACCGAGTGGGCCCAGAGATACCTCTCCAACAATTGTAGTGACAAATCATAATCTCGAAATACGCCAATCCAACAAGTACCTTTGGAGACACCTGTAGAGCACCTTTATAATCACCCAGTTACGTTGTGACGTTTGGTAGCACACAAAGTGTTCCTCTGGTAAACGGGAGTTGCATAATCTCATAGTCACAGGAACATGTATAAGTCATGAAGAAAGCAGTAGCAACATACTAAACGATCAAGTGCTAAGCTAACGGAATGGGTCAAGTCAATCACATCATTCTCCTAATGATGTGATCTCGTTAATCAAATGACAACTCTTTGTCCATGGCTAGGAAACATAACCATCTTTGATAAACGAGCTAGTCAAGTAGAGGCATACTAGTGACACTTAGTTTGTCTATGTATTCACACATGTATCATGTTTCTGCTTAATACAATTCTAGCATGAATAATAAACATTCATCATGATATAAGGAAATAAATAATAACTTTATTATTGCCTCTAGGGTATATTTCCTTCAGTCTCCCACTTGCACTAGAGTCAATAATCTAGATTACACAGTAATGATTCTAACACCCATGGAGCCTTGGTGCTGATCATGTTTTGCTCGTGGAAGAGGCTTAGTCAACGGGTCTGCAACATTCAGATCCATATGTATCTTGCAAATCTCTATGTCTCCCACCTGGACTTGGTCCCAGATGGAATTGAAGTGTCTCTTGATGTGCTTGGTTCTCTTGTGATATCTGGATTCCTCTGCCAAGGCAATTGCACCAGTATTGTCACAAAAGATTTTCATTGGACCCGATGCACTAGGTATGACACCTAGATCGGATATGAAATCCTTCATCCAGACTCCTTCATTTCTGCTTCCGAAGCAGCTATGTACTCCGCTTCACATGTAGATCCCGCCACGACGCTTTGTTTAGAACTGCACCAACTGACAGCTCCACCGTTCAATATAAACATGTATCCAGTTTGCGATTTAGAATCGTCTGGATCAGTGTCAAAGCTTGCATCGACGTAACCATTTACGACTAGCTCTTTGTCGTCTCCATAAACGAGAAACATATCCTTAGTCCTTTTCAGGTATTTGAGGATGTTCTTGACCGCTGTCCAGTGATCCACTCATGGATTACTTTGGTACCTCCCTGCTAAACTAATAGCAAGACACACATCAGGTCTGGTACACAGCATTGCATACATGATAGAGCCTATGGCTGAAGCATAGGGAACTTCTTTCATTTTCTCTCTATCTTCTGCAGTGGTCGGGCATTGAGTCTGACTCAATTTCACACCTTGTATTACAGGAAAGAACCCTTTCTTTGCTTGATCCATTTTGAACTTTTTCAAAACTTTATCAAGGTATGTACTTTGTGAAAGTCCAATTAGGCGTCTTGATCTATCTCTATAGATCTTGATGCCCAATATGTAAGCAGCTTCACCGAGGTCTTTCATTGAAAAACTTTTATTCAAGTATCCTTTTATGCTATCCAAAAATTCTATATCATTTCCAATCAATAATATGTCGTTCACATATAATATTAGAAATGCTACAGAGCTCCCACTCACTTTCTTGTAAATACAGGCTTCTCCAAAAGTCTATATAAAACCATATGCTTTGATCACACTATCAAAGCGTTTATTCCAACTCCGAGAGGCTTGCACCAGTCTGTAAATGGATTGCTGGAGCTTGCACACTTTGTTAGCATTCTTTGGATCGACAAAACCTTCTGGTTGCATCATACACAACTCTTCTTACAGAAATCCATTCAGGAATGGAGTTTTGACATCCATTTGCCAAATTTCATAATCATAAAATGCGGCAATTGCTAACATGATTCGGACAGACTTAAGCATCGCTACGGGTGAGAAAGTCTCATTGTAGTCAACCCCTTGAACTTGTCGAAAACCTTTCGCAACAAGTCGAGCTTTGTAGACGGTAACATTACCATCAGCGTCAGTCTTCTTGAAGATCCATTTATTCTCAATGGCCTGCCAATCATCGGGCAAGTCAACCAAAGTCCACACTTCGTTCTCATACATGGATCCCATCTCAGATTTCATGGCCTCAAGCCATTTTGCGGAATCTAGGCTCATCATCGCTTCCTCATAGTTCGTAGGTTCGCCATGGTCAAGTAACATGACCTCCATAATAGGATTACCGTACCACTCTGGTGCGGATCTTACTCTGATTGACCTACGAGGTTCGGTAGTAACTTGATCTGAAGTTTCATGATCAATATCATCAGCTTCCTCACTAATTGGTGTAGTCAGCACAGGAACCGTTTTTTGTGATGAACTATTTTCCAATAAGGGAGCACGTACAGTTATCTCATCAAGTTCTACTTTCCTCCCACTCACTTCTTTCGAGAGAAACTCTTTCTCTAGAAAGGATCCATTCTTGGCAACGAATGTCTTGCCTTTGGATCTGTGATAGAAGGTGTACCCAACAGTCTCCTTTGGGTATCCTATGAAGACACATTTCTCCGATTTGGGTTCGAGCTTATCAGGTTGAAGCTTTTTCACATAAGCATCGCACCCCCAAACTTTAAGAAACGACAACTTTGGTTTCTTGCCAAACCACAGTTCATAAGGCATCGTCCCAACGGATTTTGATGGTGCCCTATTTAACATGAATGCGGCCATCTCTAAAGCATAACCCCAAAATGATAGCGGTAAATCAGTAAGAGACATGATAGATCGCACCATATCTAGTAAAGTACGACTACGACGTTCGGACACACCATTACGCTGTGGTGTTCCGGGTGGCGTGAGTTGCGAAACTATTCCGCATTGCTTCAAATGTAAACCAAACTCGTAACTCAAATATTCTCCTCCACGATCAGATCATAGAAATTTTATTTTCTTGTTACGATGATTTTCAACTTCACTCTGAAATTCTTTGAACTTTTCAAATGTTTCATACTTATGTTTCATTAAGTAGATATACCCATATCTGCTCAAATCATCTGTGAAGGTGAGAAAATAATGATACCTTCCGCGAGCCTCAACATTCATTGGACCACATACATCAGTATGTATGATTTCCAACAAATCAGTTGCTCGCTCCATAGTTCCGGAGAACGGCGTTTTAGTCATCTTGCCCATGAGGCATGGTTCGCAAGTACCAAGTGATTCATAATCAAGTGATTCCAAAAGTCCATTAGTATGGAGTTTCTTCATGTGCTTTATACCAATATGACCTAAACAGTAGTGCCACAAATAAGTTGCACTATCATTATCAACTTTGTATCTTTTGGTTTCAACATTATGAAAATGTGTATCACTACTATCGAGATTCATCAAAAATAGACCACTCTTTAAGGGTGCATGACCATAAAAGGTATTACTCATATAAATAGAACAACCATTATTCACAAATTTAAATGAATAACCGTCTCGCATCAAACAAGATCCAGATGTAATGTTCATGCTCAACGCTGGCACCAAATAACAATTATTTAGGTCTAAAACTAATCCTGGAGGTAGATGTAGAGGTGGCGTGCCGACAGCGATCACATCGACTTTGGAACCATTTCCCACGCGCATCATTACCTCGTCCTAGCTAGTGTCCGCTTAATCCGTAGGCCCTGTTTCGACTTGCAAATATTAGCAACAGAACCAGTATCAAATACCCAGGTGCTACTGCGAGCTCTGGTAAGGTACACATCAATAACATGTATATCACATATACCTTTGTTCACCTTGCCATCCTTCTTATCCGCCAAATACTTGGGGCAGTTCCGCTTCCAGTGACCAGTCTGTTTGAAGTAGAAGCACTCAGCCTCAGGCTTAGGTCCAAACTTGGGTTTCTTCTCTTGAACAGCAACTTGTTTGTCATTCTTCTTGAAGTTCCTCTTCTTTTTCCCTTTGCCCTTTTTCTTGAAACTGGTGGTCTTATTGACCATCAACACTTGATGCTCCTTCTTGATTTCTACCTCCGCAGCCTTTAGCACTGCGAAGAGCTCGAGAATTGTCTTATCCATCCCTTGCATATTATAGTTCATCAAGAAGTTCTTGTAGCTTGGCGGCAATGATTGGAGAATTCTGTCAATGACGCAATCATCCATAAGATTAACTCCTAGTTGAATCAAGTGATTGTTATACCCAGACATTCTGAGTATATGCTCACTGACAGAACTATTCTCCTCCATCTTGTAGTTGTAGAACTTATTGGAGACTTCATATCTCTCAATTCGAGCATTTGCTTGAAATATTAACTTCAACTCCTGGAACATCTCATATGCTCCATGACGTTCAAAACGTCGTTGAAGTCCTGGTTCTAAGCTGTAAAGCATGGCACACTCAACTATCGAGTAGTCATCAGCTTTGCTCTGCCAAACGTTCACAACGTCTGCAGTTGCATCTGTAGCAGGCCTGGCACCCAGCGGTGCTTCCAGGACGTAATTCTTCTGTGCAGCAATGAGGATAATCCTCAAGTTATTGACCCAGTCCGTGTAATTGCTACCATCATCTTTCAACTTTGCTTTCTCAAGGAACGCATTAAAATTCAACGGAGCAACAGCACGAGCCATCTATCTACAACAACATAGACATGCAAAATACTATCAGGTACTAAGTTCATGATAAATTTTCGTTCAATTAATCATATTACTTAAGAACTCCCACTTAGATAGACATCCCTCTAATCATATAAGTGATCACGTGATCCAAATCAACTAAACCATAACCGATCATCACGTGAAATGGAGTAGTTTTCAATGGTGAACATCACTATGTTGATCATATCTACTATATGATTCACGCTCGACCTTTCGGTCTCAGTGTTCCGAGGCCATATCTGCATATGCTAGGCTCGTCAAGTTTAACCTGAGTATTCTGCATGTGCAAAACTGGCTTGCACCCGTTGTAGATGGACGTAGAGCTTATCACACCCGATCATCGTGTGGTGTCTGGGAACGACGAACTTTGGCAACGGTGCATACTTAGGGAGAACACTTTTATCTTGAAATTTAGTGAGAGATCATCTTATAATGCTACCGTCAATCAAAGCAAGATAAGATGCATAAAGGATAAACATCACATGCAATCAATATAAGTGATATGATATGGCCATCATCATCTTGTGCTTGTGATCTCCATCTTCGAAGCATCGTCGTGATCATCATTGTCACCGGAGCGACACCTTGATCTTCATCGTAGCATCATTGTCTTCTCGCCAACTATTGCTTCTACGACTATCGCTACCACTTAGTGATAAATTAAAGCAATTACAGGGTGATTGCATTGCATACAATAAAGCGACAACCATATGGCTCCTGCCAGTTGCCGATAACTCGGTTACAAAACATGATCATCTCATACAATAAAATATAGCATCATGTCTTGACCATATCACATCACAAAATGCCCTACAAAAACAAGTTAGACGTCCTCTACTTTGTTGTTGCAAGTTTTACGTGGCTGCTACGGGCTGAGCAAGAACCGTTCTTACCTACGCATCAAAACCACAATGATAGTTCGTCAAGTTAGTGTTGTTTTAACCTTCTCAAGGACTAGGCGTAGCCACACTCGGTTCAACTGAAGTTGGAGAAACTGACACCCGCCAGCCACCTGTATGCAAAGCACGTCGGTAGAACCAGTCTCGCGTAAGCGTACGCGTAATGTCGGTCCGGGCCGGTTCATCCAACAATACCGCCAAACCAAAGTATGACATGCTGGTAAGCAGTATGACTTGTATCGCCCACAACTCACTTGTGTTCTACTCGTGCATATAACATCAACGCATAAAACCTAGGCTCGGATGCCACTGTTGGGTAACGCAATAATTTCAAAAAAAAAACCTACACACACGCAAGATCATGGTGATGCATAGAAACGGGAGGGGAGAGTGTTGTCCATGTACCCTCATAGACCGAAAGCGGAAGAGTTAGCACAACGCGGTTGATGTAGTCGTACGTCTTCACGGCCCGACCGATCAAGGACGGAAAGCACGGCACCTCCGAGTTCTTGCACACGTTCAGCTCAATGACGTCCCTCGAACTCCGATCTAGCCGAGTGTCGAGGGAGAGTTCCGTCAGCACGACAGCGTGGTGATGATGATGATGTTCTACCGATGCAGGGCTTCGCCTAAGCACCGCTATGATATTATCGAGGTGGACTATGGTGGAGGGGGGCACCGCACACGGCTAAGAGATCCAAGGGATCAATCGTTCTGTGCCCCCCTCCTCCATATATAAAGGAGGAGAGGAGGGGGCCGGCCAGGAGGAGGAGGCGCGCCCAAGGGGGGAGTCCTACTCCCACCGGGAGTAGGACTCCTCCTTTTCCTACTTGGAGAGGGAGAGGGAAGGAAGAGGAAGGAGGGAGGAAGGAAAGGGGGGCCGGCCCCCCTCCCAATTCGGATTGGGCTTGGGGGGCGCCCCCTCCCTTGCTCCTTGCCCCTCCTTTCCACTAAAGCCCATTAAGGCCCATATACCTCCCGGGGGGTTCCGATAACCTCCCGGTGCTCCGGTATTATCCTGATCTCACCCGGAACCATTCCGGTGTCCAAATATAGTCGTCCAATATATCGATCTTTACGTCTCAACCATTTCGAGACTCCTCGTCATGTCCATGATCACATCCAAGACTCCAAACTACCTTCGATACATCAAAACACATAAACTCATAATATAATCGTCATCTAACTTTAAGCATGCGGACCCTACGGGTTCGAGAACTATGTAGACATGACCGAGACACGTCTCCGGGCAATAACCAATAGCGGAACCTGGATGCTCATATTGGCTCCCACATATTCTACGAAGATCTTTATTGGTCAAACCGCATAACAACATACGTTGTTCCCTTTGTCATCGGTATGTTAATTGCCCGAGAGTCGATCGTCGGTATCTCAATACCTAGTTCAATCTCGTTACCGGCAAGTCTCTTTACTCATTCCGTAATACATCATCCCACAACTAATTAGTTGCAATGCTTGCAAGGCTTATAGTGATGTGCATTACCGAGTGGGCCCAGAGATACCTCTCCGACAATGTGAGTGTCAAATCCTAATCTCAAAATATGCCAATCCAACAAGTACCTTTGGAGACACCTGTAGAGCACCTTTATAATCACCTAGTTACGTTGTGACATTTGGTAGCACACAAAGTGTTACTCCGGTAAACGGGAGTTGCATAATCTCATAGTCACAGGAACATGTATAAGTCATGAAGAAAGCAGTAGCAACATACTAAACGATCAAGTGCTAAGCTAACGGAATGGGTCAAGTCAATCACATCATACTCCTAATGATGTGATCCCGTTAATCAAATGACAACTCTTTGTCCATGCTAGGAAACATAAACATCTTTGATAAACGAGCTAGTCAAGTAGAGGCATACTAGTGACACTTAGTTTGTCTATGTATTCACACATGTATCATGTTTCCGATTAATACAATTCTAGCATGAATAATAAACATTCATCATGATATAAGGAAATAAATAATAAATTTATTATAACCTCTAGGGCATATTTCCTTCAGTCTATGGTCAGGAAAGTTAACCATCTTTGATTAACGAGCTAGTCAAGTAGAGGCATACTAGGGACACTCTGTTTGTCTATGTATTCACACATGTACTAAATTTCCGGTTAATACAATTCTAGCATGAATAATAAACATTTACCATGATATAAGGAAATATAGATAACAAATTTATTATTGCCTCTAGGGCATATTTCCTTCATTCACCACCATTGAGTGTTTGTACAAGTTCTGTAGGGCAGGGTGGCAGTGTTTGGACCACAATACTTGCGATAACCCAATGCCGAAGACACTGCTCGGATCCTAGCACAGAATGTAGCAAGAGGATTTCCTGGGATGCTTGGAAGTGTCGACTACATGCATTGGCCATGGAAAAACTGTCCATTTGCTTTGCAGGGGACGTACAAAGGTTTTCAAGGAGGTTGCGGTGTGGTACTTGAGGCAGTGGCCACACAGGACCTCTGAATTTGGCACTCCTTCTTTGGTATGCGAGGAACTCACAATGACATCAACGTACTGCAGTGCTCGAATGTCTTTACCAAGCTTGTTGAAGGTCATGCTCCTCCGGTGAACTTCGAGGTCGATGGGTGCCACTACAACAAGGGATATTACCTAGCAGATGGCATGTATCCGAGATGGTCCACTTTTGTGAAGACTATCTCAAACCTTGTGTCAGGAGGCAAGAACTCCTACTTTGCCAAGTGTCAGGAGGCTTGCAGGAAGGATGTCGAGCGGGCGTTTAGTGTGCTCCGATCTCGATTTGCTGTTGTCCGGTACGCCGCTCTGACCGGGTCGAAAGATCAAATGTGGGAGGTCATGACTTGCTATGTCATTTTGCACAACATGATCATTGAGAGCGAGCAGGAAGAGCCAGTGTTTGACACTGAACCATATTACAGGCAGGGTCCTGTTGCACAAGGTGGTCTCCCGTGGCGCCAGTCATGCCTGGATTTATCCTTTAGAGCTCTCGGTCAGAGTCAGAGTTGCGATGTCTGGCCGCAGGTGGCTGAGCTTGGGCGCAGATATTCATGCAGCTTTACGCGTCCGCTATGGTGTGGGTTGAGTTGACGATTGTCGATGTCAAAACCGGCAGATCTCGGGTAGGGGTCCCAAGCTATGGATCATGGATCGATGGGTAACAGGAGACGGGGAACACGGTGCTTACCCAGGTTTGGGCCCTCTCTAAGAGGTAAAACCCTACTCCTGCTTCATTATATTCGATGTATATGGTTACAGAGTTGATCTACCTCGAGATCATATGTTGTGGTCTAACCCCTAAGGGTATGATGAATAATGTCATAATCATCTATCGACTAGCCTAGCCTCGGCTTATATAATGCACCAGAGGCCTAGGATAACAAGAGTCCTAGTCGAATACATCGGTGGAGAGGAGTCCTTGTCTTGATCATCAAGTCTTGTGGAATCTTCCTCATGTATGTCATCGGCTGTCCGAACTGGCCCATGAGTGAACGGCCATGGGGGTCCTCGGCCCAATCCAACTGATCGGGAGACGACGTGGTGAGTACCCCCTAGTCCAGGACACCGTCAGTAGCCCCCTGAACCGGTCTTCAAGTTGGGGACGCTCCTCGGTTCTTCTGAACTGTTCTTCGTCTTTGGTCGTCGGTCTTGAAAACTGGTTCAATAAATCTTCCCATCTTCGATCTTGAGGATTGCCGAGCTAAATCTGAAGATTTCACATGTCGCGTATCCGAGGAGCCCTTTAAGTCTTTGGCCTTTATCATTGCCTTGTTATTTTTATGCCACACCTCGGGTTTGAAATGTTTCCCGTGCGGCTGTGTCCTCTCGCGATCGAGCTCCAACGCTGGATTGCATTCGAGATGTCTTTTGGTAGCTGAGCTTCAATGTTGAACTATATCTGAGGTCCAACATTGGATTGTGTCCAAGCTCCAACGATGGACTGTATCCGAGCTCCAACGTAGGACTATATCCGAGGTGTCATAGATCACCTTGGTTCAAAACAGTTGAAGGAGTTTAGACGAGCTTAATGCCGGAAATGCCCTCTAAGGACCAGCCACTTGCATCCAAGCTGTATGCCGGACTACATCCGAGGTGGTTTAGCATCTTGGTCATGAGCTGGTTTTTTATAGAATTGTTTCCGATCGGTGCAATTTATTCACTGCCGATATGTATAACCAGTAGCCCTCAAGGTGTGTGTCAGTCTAAAACCTGAGATGCACCTGATGGAAAACATGAAACCGCTGAGCCTAGTAGCCCCTGAGACTCTGGCCTATTCATGAAATCAGCCTAAGGATCAACTCCTAGCTCGGCAGCATACATAGGAATAGAAACACAGTGTAATATATTAGAGGTAATTGTGGCCTTTGACAGAGGGTCGTGAGAAGTCGCCGTGATATATTAGCTTGATGCCGGGTAAGTCCTAGATGGTACTTATTGTTGTCTGAAGACGCGCTCGTCCATAGTTCAGTCATGCCGAACACTGAGCACTTTGAATTTTCTGCATTGAATAGGCAATGCATTAGCCCCCGAGCCACTGGCCGAGTGGCAACACCAGATCAAGGGATAGATGTGCCCCTTTAATATTTACAAATAATGAGCGCGAAGCCCAGTAGCCCCGAGCCTTAATGTGAGCACGGGTGGCCGAATTAAGGATCGATATCCATTTGACAGAAAAATTGGTTGTGTTTAACACAAACTTCTCGAAAAGAGAATAAAGATCTGCTAGAGCTAGTGAAAGCTGAGCTCGTCAAGGTCGGCCCCAAGGGGCTTAATAGATAGGAAATCAAGGCCAAATAGGGAATGAGAGTGTTATGTCAGCCGCTCGGATGTCTCAGCGAGATTGTGCCCTTAACTTTTAGAAGGGCTGCAATAAATTTACTTTTGCTCGCAATTTACGTGTAATGATTCTATGTACCCAAGTACTTTACATCATTAATGCTCGGATCTGTATTGTACAAAACTTTGTTGACCGACCATCGGCTTCAATCTCCTCAGCTTGAAATATTATTATTTTTATGTCAATATTAAACTTTTCTCTTGAATCTTTTGGATCTGAACAATCATGCCACAATAAATAAAAATACATTGAGAATTATGTTAGGTAGCATTCCACATCAAAAATTCTGTTTTTATCATTTACCTACTCGAGGACGAGCAGGAATTAAGCTTGGGGATGCTTGATACGTCTCCAACGTATCTATAATTTTTTATTGTATCATGCTATTATATTACCTGTTTTGGATGTTTAATGGGCTTTACTATAGACTTTTATATTATTTTTGGGACAAACCTATTAACCGGAGGCCCAGTCCATTTTTTTGTTTTTTGCCTATTTCAGTGTTTCGCAGAAAAGAAATATCAAACGGAGTCCAAACGGAATGAAACCTATGGGAGAGTTATTTTTGGAACAAACGCAATCCAAGAGACTTGGAGTGGACGTCAATAAGCAATTGAGGTAGCCACGAGGCAGGGAGGCGCGCCCTAGGGGGTGGGCGTGCCCCCCACCCTCGTGGGCCCCTCGTGGCTCCCCTGACCGACTTTCTTCGCCTATATACACTCATGTACCCTGAAAACATCTAGGAGCACCACAAAACCCTATTTCCCCCGCCACAACCTTTTGTACTTGTGAGATCCCATCTTGGGGCCTTTCCCGGCGCTCCGCCGGAGGGGGAATCGATCACAAAGGGCTTCTACATCAACACCATAGCCTCTCCGATGAAGTGTGAGTAGTTTACCACAGACCTTCGGGTCCATAGTTATTAGCTAGATGGCTTCTTCTCTCTCTTTGGATCTCAATACAAAGTTCTCCTTAATCTTCTTGGAGATCTATTTGATGTAATTCTTTTTGCGGTGTGTTTGTCGAGATCCGATGAATTGTGGGTTTATGATCAAGATTATCTATGAACGATATTTGAATCTCCTCTGAATTCTTTTATGTATGATTTGTTATCTTTGCAAGTCTCTTCGAACTATCAGTTTGGTTTGGCCTACTAGATTGATCTTTCTTGCAATGGGAGAAGTGCTTAGCTTTGGGTTCAATCTTGTGGTGTCCTTTCCCAGTGACAGCAGGGGCAGCAAGGCACATATTGTATTGTTGCCATCGAGGATAAAAAGATGGGATTTATATCATATTGCTTGAGTTTATCCCTCTACATCATGTCATCTTGCCTAATGATTTACTCTGTTCTTATGAACTTAATACTCTAGATGCATGCTGGATAGCGGTCGATGTGTGGAGTAATAGTAGTAGATGCAAAATCCTTTCGATCTACTTGTCACGGACGTGATGCCTATATACATGATCATGCCTAGATACTCTCATAGCTATGCACTTTTCTATCAATTGCTCGACAATAATTTTTTCACCCACCGTAATACTTATGCTATCTTGAGAGAAGCCACTAGTGAAACCTATGGCCCCCGGGTCTATTTTCCATGATATAAGTTTCTGATCTACTTTATTTTGCAATCGTTACTTTCCAATCTATATCATAAAAATACCAAAAATATTTATTTATCTTATTATCTCTATCAGATCTCACTTTTGCAAGCGGGCGTGAAGGGATTGACAACCCCTTTATCGTGTTGGTTGCAAGTTCTTATTTGTTTGCCTAGGTACGAGGGACTGGATTGATACCTTGATTCTCAAAAATGAGGGAAATACTTACTCTACTTTGTTGCATCACCCTTTCCTCTTCAAGGGAAAACCAACGCATGCTCAAGAGGTAGCAAGAAGGATTTCTAGCGCCGTTGTCGGGGAGGTCTACGCACAAGTTAAGACATACCAAGTACCCATCACAAACCCTTATCCCTTGCATTACATTATTTGCCATTTGCCTCTCGTTTTCCTCTCCCCCACTTCACCCTTGTCGTTTTATTCGCCCTCTCTTTCCCGTTCGGCTCTTTTTCGCTTGCCTCCTGTGTGCTTGTGTGTTGGATTGACTGTCACAATGGCTCAAGATAATACTAAATTGTGTGATTTTTCCAATACCAACAACAATGATTTTCTTAGCAATCCGATTGCTCCTCTTACCGATGCTGAATCGTGTGAAATTAATGCTGCTTTGTTGAATATTGTCATGAAAGATCAATTCTCTGGCCTTCCTAGTGAAGATGCTGCTACTCATCTAAACAACTTTGTTGATTGGTGTGATATGCAAAAGAAGAAAGACATGGATAATGATATTGTTAAATTGAAGCTATTTTGGTTTTCGCTTAGAGATCGTGCTAAAACTTGGTTTTCGTCTTTGCCTAAAAATAGTATTGATTCATGGAATAAGTGCGAAGATGCTTTTATTTCTAAGTATTTTCCTCCCGCTAAGGTCATCTCTCTTAGAAACGATATTATGAATTTTAAGCAACTTGATCATGAACATGTTGCACAATATTGGGAGAGGATGAAATTAATGATTTGCAATTGCCCTACACATGGATTAAATTTATGGATGATCATACAAAAAATTTATGTCGGATTGAATTTTGCTTCTAGAAATCTTTTAGATTTGGCTGCGGGAGGCACGTTTATGGAAATCACTTTAGGAGAAGCTACTAAACTCCTAGATAATATTATGGTGAATTATTCTCAATGGCACACCGAAAGATCTACTAGTTAAAAGGTTCATGTGATAGAGGAGATTAATATTCTGAGTGGAAAGATGGATGAACTTATGAAACTGTTTGCTAATAAGAGTGATCCTATTGATCCTAATGATATGCCTTTGTCTATTTTGATTGAGAATAATAATGAATCTATGGATGTGAATTTTGTTGGTAGGAATAATTTTGGTAACAATGCGTATAGAGGAAACTTTAATCCTAGACGTTTCCTAGTAATTCCTCTAATAATTATGGTAATTCCTACAACAACTCTTATGGAAATTTTAATAAGATGCCCTCTGATTTTGAGATTAGTGTTAAATAATTTATGATTTCTCAAAAGAATTTCAATGCTTTGCTTGAAGAAAAATTGCCTAAGATTGATGAGTTGGCTAGGAACGTGGATAGAGTTTCTCTTGATGTTGATTCTTTGAAACTTAGATCTATTCCACCTAAGCATGATATCAATGAGTCTCTCAAATCTATGAGAATTTCCATCGATGATTGCAAGGAAAGAACCGCTAGGATGCGTGCTAAGAAAGATTGCTTTATAAAAGCGTGTTCTTCCAGTTTTCATGATAATAGGGATGCAAATCTAAAAGTGATTGATGTGTCTCCTATTAAATCTTTGTTTTGCAATATGAATCTTGATAATAATGGGACTGGAGATGAGTCAACTTTAGTTAAGAGGCATCCCAATGATTCGGAGTTTTTAGATCTTAATGCAAAAATTGGTAAAAGTGGGATTGAAGAGGTCAAAACTTTACATAGCAATGAACCCACTATTTCGGATTTCAAGGAATTTAATTATGATAATTGTTCTTTTATAGATTGTATTTCCTTGTTGCAATCCGTGTTAAATTCTCCTCATGCTTCTAGTCAAAATAAAGCTTTTACTAAACGTATCGTTGATGCTTTAATGCAATCTTATGAAGAAAAACTTGAATTAGAAGTTTCTATCCCTAGAAAACTTTATGATGAGTGGGAACCTACTATTAAAATTAAAATTAAAGATTATGAATGCTATGCTTTGTGTGATTTGGGTGCTAGTGTTTCCACGATTCCAAAAACTTTGTGTGATGTGTTAGGTTTCCGTGAATTTGATGATTGCTCTTTAAACTTGCACCTTGCAGATTCCACTATTAAGAAACCTATGGGAAGGATTAATGATGTTATTATTGTTGCAAATAGGAATTATGTGCCCGTAGATTTTATTGTTCTTGATATAGATTGCAATCTTTCATGTCCTATTATTCTTGGTAGACCTTTCCTTAGAACGATTGGTGCAATTATTGATATGAAAGAAGGAAATATTATATTCCAATTTCCATTAAGGAAAGGCATGGAACACTTCCTTAGGAAGAAAATCAAATTACCTTATGAATCTATTATGAGATCCACCTATCAATTGAATACCAAAGATGGCAATACTTAGATCTATTCTCGCTTTTATGCCTAGCTAGGGGCGTTAAACGATAGCGCTTGTTGGGAGGCAACCTAATTTTATTTTTGTTCTTTGCTTTTTGTTCCTATTTAGTAATAAATAATCCATCTAGCCTCTGGTTAGATGTGGTTTTATGTTTTAGTTAGTGTTTGTGACAAGTAAAACCTTTAGGATAACCTACGGTGATAGTTAACTTGATCTTGCTGAAAAAACATAAACTTTTGCGCACACGAGAATAATTTTCATAAATCACAGAGACGTGATTTTTAGTTGATTCTTTTTGAAGAATATTAATAGACTAATTACCTAGAACTTACCAATTTGGTAGGATTTTTGAGGTTCCAGAAATATTCGAAAGTTACAGATTGCTACAAACTATTCTGTTTTTGACAGATTCTGTTTTTCGTGTGTTGTTTGCTTATTTTGATGAATCTATGGCTAGTATCGGGGGGTATGAACCATAGAGAAGTTGGAATAAATTAGGTTTAAAACCAATATAAATAAAGAATGAATTCACTACAGTACCTTAAAGTGGTGGTTTGTTTTCTTGTACTAACGGAGCTCATGAGATTTTCTGTTGAGTTTTGTGTTGTGAAGTTTTCAAGTTTTGGGTAAAGATTTGATGGATTATGGAATAAGGGGTGGCAAGAGCCTAATCTTGGGGATGACCAAGGCACCCCAAGGTAAAATTCAAGGACAACCAAAAGCCTAAGCTTGGGGACGCCCCGGAAGGCATCCCCTCTTTCGTCTTCGTCCATCGGTAACTTTACTTGAGGCTATATTTTTATTCACCACATGATATGTGTTTTTCTTGGAGCGTCTTGTATGATTTGAGTCTTTGCTTTTTAGTTTCCACAATCATCCTTGTTGTACACACCTTTTGGAGAGACACGCATGAATCGGAATTTATTAGAATACTCTATGTGCTTCACTTATATCTTTTGAGCTAGAAAATTTTGCTCTAGTACTTCACTTATATTTTTTAGAGCACGGTGGTGGTTTTATTTAATAGAAATTATTGATCTCTCATGCTTCACTTATATTATTTTGAGAGTCTTTTAGAACAGCATGGTAATTTGCTTTGGTTATAAAACTATTCCTAATATGATGGGCATCCAAGTTGGGTATAATAAAAACTATCATATAAAGTGCATTGAGTACTATGATAATTTGATACTTGATAATTGTTTTGAGATATAAAGGTGGTAATGTTAGAGTCATGCTAGTTGGGTAATTGAGAAATTGAGAAATACTTGTGTTAAAGTTGGCAAGTCTCGTAGCATGCACATATGGTAAAAGTTGTGTGACAAATTTGAAGCATGGGGTGTTCTTTGAGTGCCTTCCTTATGAGTGGCGGTCGGGGACGGCGATGGTCTTTTCCTACCAATCTATCCCTCTAGGGGCATGCGTATTAGTACTTTGCTTCGAGGGCTAAACTTTTGCAATAATTATATGAGTTCTTTATGACTAATGTGAGTCCATGGATTATACGCACTCTTACCTTTCCGCATTTTGCTATGCATTGCCCTTTCTCACCTTGAGAGTTGGTGCAAACTTCGCCGGTGCATCCAAACCCCGTGATATGATACGCTCTATCACACATAAACCTCCTTATATCTTCCTCAAAACAGCCACCATACCTACCTATTATGGCATTTCCATAGCCATTCCGAGATATATTGCCATGTAACTTTCCACCGTTTCGTTTATTATGACACGCTTCATCATTTCATATTGCTTTTGCATGATCATGTAGTTGACATCGTATTTGTGGCAAAGCCACCTTTATAATTCTTTCATACATGTCACTCTTGATTCATCGCATATCCCGGTACACCGCCGGAGGCATTTACATAGAGTCATATTTTGTCCTAAGTATTGAGTTGTAATTTTCTTGAGTTGTAAATAAATAGAAGTGTGATGATTTCCATTACTAGAGCATTGTCCCATGTGAGGAAATGATGATGGAGACTATGATTCCCCCACAAGTATGGATGAGACTCCGGACTTTATGAAAAATAAAAGAGGCCAAAGAAGCCTAAAGAAAAAAAGGCCAAAGAAGCCCACCAAAAAAATGAGAGAAAAAGGGAGAAGGGACAATGTTACTATCCTTTTACCACACTTGTGCTTCAAAGTAGCACCATGATCTTCATGATAAGAGAGTCTCATATGTTGTCACTTTCATATACTAGTGGGAATTTTTCATTATAGAACTTGGCTTGTATGTTCCAATGATGGGCTTCCTCAAATTGCCCTAGGTCTTCGTGAGCAAGCAAGTTGTATGCACAACCACTTAGTTTCCTTTTGATGAGCTTTCATACATTTATAGCTCTAATGCATCCATTGCTTGGCAATCTCTACTCCTTGCATTGACATCAATTAATGGGCATCTCCCTAGCTCGTTGATTAGCCGCGTCAATGTGAGACTTTCTTCCTTTTGTCTTCTCTCATAACCCCTATCATCATATTCTATTCCACCTATAGTGCTATATACATGGCTTGCGCTCATGTATTGCGTAAGAGTTAAAAAGGCTGAAGCGCGTTAAAAATTATGAACCAATTGCTCGGCTTGTTATCGGGGTTATGCATAAGGGGAGCATTTTGTGTTACGAAAATGAAGCATGGCCAAACTATATGATTTTGTAGGGATAAGCTTTGTTTGGCTATGTTATTTTGATAAGACATGATTACTTTGTTAGTATGCTTGAAGTATTATTATTTTTATGTCAATATTAAACTTTTATCTTGAATCTCTTGGATCTGAACAATCATGCCACGATAAAGAAAAATAGATTGAGAATTATGTTAGGTGGCATTCCACATCAAAAATTCTGTTTTTATCATTTACCTACTCGAGGACGAGCAGGAATTAAGCTTAGGGATGCTCGATACGTCTCCAACGTATCTATAGTTTTTTATTGTTCCATGCTATTATATTACCTGTTTTGGATGTTTAGTGGGCTTTACTATACACTTTTATATTATTTTTGGGACTAACCTATTAACCGGAGGCCCAGTCCAAATTGTTGTTTTTTGCCTATTTCAGTGTTTCGTAGAAAAGGAATATCAAACAGAGTCCAAACGGAATGAAACCTTCGGGAGAGTTATTTTCGGAACAAACGCAATCCAGGAGACTTGGAGTGGACGTCAAGAAGCAATCGAGGAAGCCATGAGGCAGGGAGGCGCGCCCTAGGGGAGTGGGCGCGCCCCCCACCCTCGTGGGCCCCTCGTGGATCCCCTGACCGACTTCCTACGCCTATATATACTCATGTACCCTGAAAACATCCAGGAGCACCACGAAACCCTATTTCCACCGCCGCAACCTTCTGTGCCCGTGAGATCCCATCTTGGGGCCTTTTTCGGCGCTCCGCCGGAGGGGGAATCGATCATGGAGGGCTTCTACATAAACACCATAGCCTCTCCGATGAAGTGTGGGTAGTTTACCACAGACCTTCGGGTCCATAGTTATTAGCTAGATGGCTTTTTCTATATCTTTGGATCTCAATACAAAGTTCTCCTTAATCTTCTTGGAGATCTATTTGATGTAATTATTTTTGCGGTGTGTTTGTCGAGATCCGATGAATTGTGGGTTTATGATCAAGATTATCTATGAACAATATTTGAATCTCCTATGGATTCTTTTATGTATGATTTGTTATCTTTGCAAGTCTCTTCGAATTATCAGTTTGGTTTGGGCTACTAGATTGATATTTGTTGCAATGGGAGAAGTGCTTAGCTTTGGGTTCAGTCTTGCGGTGTCCTTTCCCAGTGACAGCAGGGGCAGCAAGGCACGTATTGTATTGTTGCCATCAAGGATAAAAAGATGGGGTTTATATCATATTGGTTGAGTTTATCCCTCTACATCATGTCATCTTGCCTAATGCGTTACTCTGTTCTTATGAACTTAATACTCTAGATGCATGCTAGATAGCGATCGATGTGTGGAGTAATAGCAGTAGATGCAGAATCCTTTTGATCTACTTGTCGCGGACGTGATGCCTATATACATGATCATGCCTAGATACTCTCATAACTATGCACTTTTCTATCAATTACTCGACAGTAATTTGTTCACCCACCGTAATACTTATGCTATCTTGAGAGAAGCCACTAGTGAAACTTATGGCCCCCGGGTCTATTTTCCATCATATAAGTTTCCGATCTACTTTATTTTGCAATCTTTACTTTCTAATCTATATTATAAAAATACCAAAAATATTTATTTATCTTATTATCTCTATCAGATCTCACTTTTGAAAGTGGCCATGAAGGGATTGACAACCCCTTTATCGCGTTGGTTGCAAGGTTCTTATTTGTTTATGTAGGTATGAGGGACTTGCGTGTAGCCTCCTACTGGATTGATACCTTGGTTCTCAAAAACTGAGGGAAATACTTACTCTACTTTGTTGCATCACCCTTTCCTCTTCAACAATACAACCCTTAGTCGACGTCTCAGTGCCCGAAGGCGGTTGTGTTTAGCGGAAACGAGGCATCATATATGCGGGCTCTATAACTTTCACTTAGTCATAGGAGTTTAAATTTTGGGGCCAGTTACTAGCCCCCGGTTAGTGTTCGGCGTCGGCCGAGGTTAAGTTGTTAACACTTTGGCCAGTTTTATGGAAGGTCCATCATTTAACACGGTCGTCGGATCGTTGACCAGTTTACGCTCATCATGACAGTCAGTTTTCGGCTTTCTCCACTGAGGTCTTGACCAGCTTAACCGGAAGTACAATCGCAGTGGTTCTTCCTTTGCACACCTAGCCAAACAAAGCGTAACATAGGAGGCAAGCACAGGAGCCGGGCAACCCAATTATTGGCCGAAGACACAATTCGAAACTCATGCATATAAAGCAATATCCGAAAACATTTTGCCGAGGACTCCTCAGAGTACCTTGGCTTTTGGTGGGTTCGGCTCAAGTCGCAGCCCCCCGTTGATGTTGTCGATGCTTAAAAAGTTTCCAGCAATGTGCTGCGGGATTTATGCTCGGACCCAACACCGAGGTGCAGGTCGGCAGGAAAAATGCTGAACTATGGGTCGAAAAAGATTTCCCAAGCTGGATTATTACGTAGGGTACCTTTGTCAAGAGGATGTCCCACCTCATAAAAGAAAAACACACAAATAGATTAAAAGTGCCATAAGCTTAAAAAACCAAAAAACTTATGGGAAAACTTTACGTCCGAACTAAATCAAGTTTTTTTTTGTGCCAATCCGAAAATTGGTCTTAAAATTAGTTTGTGCTTCTGTCGTGCTTTAACATGACACATCCGATCTCAAGACTTCGAGTGGGTCAGGCTTCGGCTTCAACCTCCTATCCCAAAGGCAGAGTGCTTCTCAGGCAGTTTAGCAAACTAAACTCGAGCGGCTTTAGAGAGAAAACAGGCTATCCGGCTATTGACCACACACTCGAGTCGAGGAAGGAGCGATAAAAAAAAGACTTTGCATGAACAAGAAGAAAACACATTTATTATAAAAGGGCTCATATAAATTTTAAGAGCCCCCAGTTAACATGGGTAAAGGGAGTTTCTTTTAACAAACAACTCATGTGAGCATGGTCGAACCGAACACAAATTAAAATTTTAAAAACTTTGAGCATGAAAGTGACTTAGCTGATTAATGTGTTCGGCATTGATGACGCGGGTTGAGCTTGCAGCGGGTCGAGGTCCCAGCCCCCAAGCCAGTCCCGAGGTGCCCGAGAAAAGAGCCCGGCTTGATGAAGTGGCGATTCCGCATGGTCGATGTGGCGAGTCGAAGCCCCCAGTCCAGCCGAGGTGACGAAAACCCTCATGACCGAGGTGTCAAAAAAAATAAGTGTTCAACAATAGGTCACGAAGCCACTCTGCTTCAACAGTGGCAGTGTCTAATGTTGTGAGTTCTGCTTCCATAGTTGACGTCGTTAAGATGGTCTGCTTGCAAGACTTCTAGGAAACAGCGCCACCACCAAGTGTAAAAACATAACCACTTGTGGCCTTAATCTCATCAGCATCAGATATCCAGTTCGAGTCACTATAACCCTCCAGTACCCTTGGATACCCGGTGTAGTGAATCCCATAGCTCGCAGTGCCTTTCAAGTAGCGCATAACTCTCTCAAGCGCACGCCAATGATCATCTCCCAGTTTTGACACAAACCGACTCAGCTTGCTCACGGCAAAAGAGATGTCAGGCCTCGTGGCACTCGCCAGATACATAAGCGAGCCAATAATCTGAGAATACCTCAGTTGATCTCTAGCAATACATCGATTCTTTTGAATCAACACACTAGCATCATATGGAGTTGGAGAAGGCGTGCAGTCGCTATACCCAAAACGACTCAAGATATTTTCCACATAATGAGACTGAAGCAGTGTGATCCCACCATTCTCATCTCTCAACAGCTTGATGTTCAAGATAACATCAGCTACTCCTAGATCCTTCATCTCAAAACAGCGAGACAAGAAATCCTTAACCTCCTTGATTAGATCAAGTTTGGTTCCAAAGATCAATATGTCATCGACATACAGACAAGGAATAACTCCTTCGCCCCCACCATGGCGATAGGTCGGGGAAGAAGTCGTCGTTCGCGAAGTCGTCGCTGCCAGCAGTCGCGCGAGTGCGCTCCCCAAAAACCTGATCGCCCCTCTCTCATACAGGATCACGAGAGGCGGGGTTCCGGAGGCCTGCTGTCCCTTCTCCCGCTGAAAGGAGGGATGGAGAAGACTTGCTTGGCGGTGCAATGATCTGGAACGGTGGTGAGAAACCATACGAAGTGGCGGCGGCTAGGGTAGACGTCTGCCAGACTATATAGTGCGGGTCGGGTAGGTCGTGGGAGTAAACTCCACGTCCGAGTCGTCACGATCCAAAAGAATCAGAAACGATTCAGTAATTAACGCGTCCATTAATTATTAATTAATGACTCATTAATTTTTCCCGAGCAGCAAAAATATAGACAACGTGCATAGCTCTGTCCTCGGCTCGGCTCAATCCTGCAACCGGCGGCGCGTCGTGACGAGGCATGGCGTGGCGAGGTGAGCGAGGAGGAGGAGCGCGCGTGTAGGTCTCCTCTTCTCATGCTCATACAAGTGGTAGAAGAGCTCACCTTATAAAGAGGTGCAACTTTCTCTCAACTTCCGAGGTGGGACTAAACTTTAGTCTCACTCACTCCACTCACATGTGTGCATGAATGGGCCAAGAGAATTTCAGAATTTTAGTTGGGCTTTGGGCCAAAGGCCTACTAGCAAATTCCAACAATTGTCATATACCCAATTCCGCACTATTCCACTAAAGCAATCGTCAAACCGACGCTCAAGGAGGCGGTGACGGCGGATACAAGTTCGATGTCCAAAAAAGTAGCACGGTCGCACGAGGGCAATGTTGACGTTGAGCCCCCGGGCTCCATGGATGATTCCTCCATGATCTTGATAGAGATCGGAGTTTGATGATGACGAGGACATATGTCTGATCTTGACGATCAGAAGAGGAGCCTGGTCCTCAGACCAGCCGAGGTGACCAGTCGAGCCGGCGATGAAGACGCCGACGTCGCAGTTGATCTGCAGACCAGCCATTGATCCATTGCCGATCACACAGCGGAACTCTCAATGAAAGCACCATTATCGGTGTCAAAACCGGTAGATCTCGGGTAGGGGTCCCAAGCTATGGATCATGGATCGATGGGTAACAGGAGACGGGGGACACGGTGTTTACCCAGGTTCGGGCCCTCTCTAAGAGGTAAAACCCTACTCATGCTTCATTATATTCGATTTATATGGTTACAGAGTTGATCTACCTCGAGATCATATGTTGTGGTCTAAGCCCTAAGGGTATGATGAATAATGTCATAATCATCTATCGACTAGCCTGGCCTCGGCTTATATAATGCACCATAGGCCTAGGATAACAAGAGTCCTAGTCGAATACGTCGGTGGAGAGGAGTCCTTGTCTTGATCATCAAGTCTTGTGGAATCTTCCTCATGTATGTCATCGGTTGTCTGAACTGGCCCATGAGTGAACGACCATGGGGGTCCTCGGCCCAATCCAACTGATCGGGAGACGACGTGGTGAGTACCCCCCTAGTCCAGGACACCATCAACAATCGCATGAGGTGAAGTCAGAGTCACTTGCTCAGATTTTAGGGATGGCGATGACGCCTTTAGGGGAGGAGTGATGACGATGATGCATGTGTGTCGTCTGCATGTGGCCCTCTTTGGAGTGGTGTGTGTGGGGTATCTTATGTGTGTCGCTCAACGGTTGTGATGGTTTTTGCTCGGTTCTCCATAATTAACTAGGCAATCTGGTTTTCACTCGGTTTCCCTAATTAACCGAGCAACTCTCTTCTGCTTATTTAATCGATGAGGCAAAACTTTTGCCTCCGTTTCAAAAAAATAGGGAAAAATTGTGATGTGACAAATAAGAAGGGTGTTATCCCTGAATCTTCTTCCTCAAAGGGTTCCTGGATAGAAGCACACTTTTTCCTTAAGGAAGAGGAGAAGACTTTCCCCCCACACCCGCAGAGGAGCTACCTTTCTTATCCTCGTTTAACCCCTGCATTTCATTTCTTATGCGTACTACTGGGTCCAGAAGTAGTGGTTACAACAACTTTTGCTCTCTCGGGATCTCTGACGACAATTTGGTCAATCCCAAAAATGAAGTCATAGAAATAACCTCCCGGGACAGCCTCGGCTATTGGACGAATTTTAGTAACATCACAGAAACCAAGTTTCACTCTAGCAGAACCAGGCGATGAAGAGTATAGCACTATCAATTTCCAAAGGAACACCCACTAGCGACGAGACATAATCCAAGTTTCGCTCATTGGTAGAGCTCCAACGGTAGGTCCAACGATGGGGATTGGGGGTCATATGATTTGCATGTGCTTTTCGTGTAGAAGAAGATGGTGGAATGAGACAACTGGGGAGGGGGGCATGTGATCTCTCCAGCGGTTGATTGTGCCGGACGACGTCGGGAGGGCGGGTACGATGGACGAGTCTTGCCTGCTCCCTGCGACATGCTCCCATCCGTGCTCCACTCCGTTTATGAATGTGTACGCCGTCCTTGTTTAGGTATGCTTGAACAACTTTCGGCATCAACGCGAGTATGGTCGATGATGTTTGTTCTGCCGGCCACACAGTTATGCAAGCCACGGTCATGAGCGCGTACGCCATCGTTGCACGGGTCAGCTTGAGTAACCTCCCGCATCGATGTGAGGACCGTCGATGCCGCCTGTCATGTCGGTCTCTTTGCTCGGTCCAGCTCAAATTACCTCCGGCATCAACGCAAGGCGGCGAGGACCGCCGCCGGGGACTGTCGTGCCGGTCACGTCGCCGTGCACGCCACGGCCGTGAATGTGTACGCCGTCTTTGCGCGGGTTAGATCGCACGGGCTTCCCTCTGCAAGAGAAGGAAATACGGTGGTTGTTTCAGTACTACAGGGAAAGCGGAGGAAAATACAGATTTGTGTTGTCTCTTGGGTGAAAAAGGGACGTGGAGGAGAAAAATTGGTGTGGCCGTTGGTGGATGGAAAATAAGTGAAGGTACTTTCCTAACGTGGATCCGAGGGGCCGGCTCTTACCATAAATGGCCTGCCGCTATCTTTCCCTAGCTTCCAAGTTCCCCGGATACAAAACTCCTGGTAGCCGCCGCCGCCCGCCGTGCACATCCCCATGGCCGCTTCCCCTCCTCCGACAAAAGAGCAGTCTAACTCGATCGATACGCTCAACCGCTGCCTGCTCGATTCAACCGGGGACACCGAGATCACACCGAGCGAGACTGAACTCGGCAATATGGAGATGGCTGGAGACAAAGGTTGCTCCGCCGACACCCACTTGATTCCGCCAACGGAGATCAAGGTCGCCGGCGCTGAAGACGGGAATTCCACCTCCGCCAACCCCAAGATCCAGCCGACAGAGGCCGAAGTCGGTGAAGAGAAGGCCGGCGCCATGGGTTCAACGTCATGGCTTGGCAGCTTTGGCCAGCTCTACTTGGCCCTCCGTTCACTGCTCATCCGCGCCTCGCCGGTGAAGACCGAAACCGATGCCAGAGACGGGAATTCCTCCGCCGCCAGTCCCAAGATCCAGCCGCCGCACACCGCAAGTGCCTGTGGGAAGACGTCCTGGTTCTACGCCGCCCTTCTTTCACTGGTCGTGAGCAAGCAGTGGCTCGAGGGCTTCTATAAGCTCAACCCCGTCCTCCAGGCAGCGATCGTCCGCGCCTTCGTGACCATGTCTTCCTTGCTGATCCTGGCCTTGGCCGTTCCCACCCTGTTACTGGTGCACTTCCACGGGCAGGAGATGGCCCAGGTGTGGGTCATGTCGCTCACCCTCTGCTCATACGCCTTCCTCGCCTCGCTCTTCATCTGGAGGGACTGGTGGTTCTACACGGACCTCGTCCGCCTCTCCTACGGCCCTCGCACCGCCATCTTCATCCTGCACTGGAGCACGGTGTGGGCCGCCGGGTACCTGGGCCGCTCCATCGCCTTGCACCGCCTGCACGAGGGGACCGAGAGGGACATCGACGAGCTGCCTCGGCCGTCGTGCTCGTGCCCTAGCACGTACACACTGTTAGACTATGTATAGCTTCTGTACCTATGTACGTATATGGTACATATTGTAACACAACCATTATATATAATGAGATAAGCCACCCCTAGAGGGTTGTGCTGGTTCCCCAAAACTTATTGTTTTACATGATATCACGCTAGGTTACGATCGCTTCCGCTACTAATTTCTAAACCCTAATACCCGCACCGCCGCCGCAGCCGCAGCCGCCTTCACCGCCGCCGCCGCGCCACCGATCGCGCCGCCGCCATGTCGAGCGCCGCCACCACCGATTCCACTGCTGCGGGCTTTCTCCCGGCCTCTCTTGCGGCTCTGCTCAATCTCCCGCTCGATGCCGTCTCTGTTCCGGCTCCGATCGGGACAAGGAGCATCGGCTCCGTCTTCTCCACGCCGCCGGCGCCCTCACTTGGGCGTGACCTCGTGGTCCACACCGCGGCGCCGCCGTCCGCTGCGGACTCCGCAGGCGTCGTCCCGCCGCTCCTGCCGCAAGCGGATCA
>NC_041389.1:428714792-428720551 GCF_002162155.2 Triticum dicoccoides
CTCCAAGTGTCATAAGCGCTTCCAGCGAAGCTTCCTTGGTCTTGGCAATGACGGCAAAGATACATGCAACAATGCCCGTCAGGTCGCCATGGCTGATCGTCCCGCGCCGCAGAAGCAACAGGGACACACTCAGTCCTACTCCATCGATCCACACTGGTACATGGACTCTGGGGCGACAGAGCATCTAACCAGCGAGATGGGGAAGCTTCACACTCGTGAACCCTATCATGGCTCCGACAAGATCCACACCGCCAATGGAGCAGGTATGCACATCTCTCATATTGGTCAAGCATCTCTTCTCACTAGACATGCCAATAGGAGTCTTCAGCTTCGCAATGTTCTTCGAGTTCCATCTGTGACCCGTAATCTTCTTTCAGTTCCTAAACTCACACGTGATAATAATGTGCTTTGTGAATTTCACCCTTTTGATCTTTTTATTAAGGATCGGGGCACGAGGGACATTCTTCTTAGTGGGTGGTTGTGCCAGGGCCTCTACCGTCTGGAGCATCCTGGTGTCGCTCGTGTTTTCAGTGGAGTTCGGGTCTCTCCGTCACAGTGGCATGCTCGTCTTGGTCACCCGGCCACACCTATTGTCCGTCATATTTTGCGTCGTCATGAGCTTCCTAGTTTGTCTAGTCATAAAGATGTAGCAGTGTGTGATGCTTGTCAGCAGGGGAAGAGTCATCAACTTCCTTTTTCGGAGTCCAGTCGTGAGGTGAAACATCCTTTAGAACTTGTGTTTTCAGATGTATGGGGTCCTGCTCAGACTTCTGTCAGTGGTCATAATTACTATATCAGTTTCGTTGATGCTTATAGTCGCTTTACCTGGCTTTACCTTATTAAACGCAAATCTGATGTGTTTGATATTTTTGTTCAGTTTCAAAAACATGTTGAACGTCTTCTCAAGCACAAAATTGTTCATGTCCAGTCAGACTGGGGGGGCGAGTATCGCAACCTCAACTCTTTCTTTCAGTCGCTTGGGATAGATCATCGTTTAGCATGTCCACATACACATCAGCAGAATGGTTCAGTCGAACGTAAGCATCGTCATATTGTTGAAGCTGGTCTTACTCTTTTGGCCCATGCATATGTTCCATTTCGTTTTTGGAGTGATGCTTTCACCACTGCATGCTTTCTCATCAACCGTACTCCTACTCGTGTTTTAAACATGAAGACTCCCATTGAGGTTCTCCTTAATGAACAACCTGATTATACCTTTCTCAAGGTATTTGGGTGTGCTTGCTGGCCGCATCTTCGTCCATATAACAAGCGCAAGCTTGAGTTTCGTTCTAAGAAGTGTGTTTTTCTTGGCTATAGATCTCTTCATAAAGGTTACAAATGTCTTCATGTTCCCACTAATCGTGTCTATATATCTCGGGACGTCGTGTTTGATGAGCATGTTTTTCCCTTTGCCAACCTTCCTGTGTCCACTGTCGAACCACCATCCCTGCATTCATCCTCTGTTGCTTCTGACCAATTTGATGATGTTGCATATTCTCCTTTGCTGTTACCTAACCATGGTGCAGGAACCGGACGTGGAGCTCGTTTGGAGCTGTTGGAGGATTCACCATCATCATCGTCGTCTTCTGGTGGGCACGTCGATCGCCCTATGTTGCATGGCATCGATTCGCGTGCCCATGCATGGTCACCCGACGAGCCCGTCGCGCCGAGCATCTCCACTGCTCGGTCCGTTTCGCCAGCGGCCGCCGAGTCGCCCGCGGCTCGGCCCGTCACGCCGTCTTCGCCTGCAGCTCGGCCCGCCATGCCGTCTTCGCCCGCGGCTCGGGTCCTCACGTCGCCTTCATCAGCGGATCGGCCCGCGACACCGGCCGCGCCACGGCCCACTATGCCGAGCTCGCCATCGGCCCGGTCTGTGATGTCGGAGTCGCCAGCTGCTTCGTCTGCTCTGCCGGTTTCGCCGGTGGGTCGGCCTTCTTCGCCAACCGAGTCTGAGGCTACCGTGACTGGCTCCTCGTCACCGGCTGACTCGTCAACGTCGCCGTCCTCCAGCCCGTTGCAGGCTGCTCCGTCGACCTCGGTGGTTCCTGTGTCCCGACCACATACACGCAGTCGCAGTGGCATTTTCAAACCTAAGGAACGTAAGGATGGTACGGTTGCTTGGTTGGCTGCTTGTTTGGCTGCTGCTGTTGCGGATCCATCTTCTGAGCCTCGCTCATATCAGGCTGCCCTGCGCATTCCACATTGGCGAGAGGCTATGGAGCAGGAGTTTCATGCTCTTCTTCGTAACAAGACATGGACTCTCGTTCCTCCACCACCACGGGTAAATGTTATTGACTCAAAATGGGTATTCAAAGTGAAGAAGCATTCGGATGGATCTATTGAGCGTTACAAAGCGTGACTTGTTGCTCGCGGTTTTCGGCAGCGTCATGGTCTTGACTATGAGGACACCTTCAGTCCTGTCGTCAAGCCTACCACTATTCGGCTTCTTCTCTCCATTGCTGTTTCTCGTGGTTGGTCACTTCGTCAACTTGATGTGCAGAATGCTTTTCTACATGGATTTTTGGAGGAAGAGGTTTATATGAAACAGCCGCCTGGTTTCTCTGATCCTGATCGTCCTGACTATATCTGTCATCTTTCCAAAGCACTATATGGTTTGAAGCAAGCTCCTCGTGCCTGGCATGCCCGCCTTGCCTCTGCCCTTCGTGCTCACGGGTTTGTGCCGTCTACTGCTGACACTTCGTTATTTCTTCTACAGAAGCCAGAAGTCACTATGTATCTTTTGGTATATGTCGATGATATTATCCTTGTCAGCTCTTCTCAGTATGCTGCTGATGCTCTTGTCTGCTCTCTTGGTGCTGATTTTGCGGTCAAAGATCTTGGGAAGCTTCACTACTTTCTTGGAGTTGAGGTCACTTCTCGTGCTACTGGTCTTGTCCTTACGTAGAAGAAGTACTCCTTGGAGTTGTTACAGAGAGCTGGCATGCTGAAGTGCAAACCGACCACCACACCCATGTCGTCTACCGACAAGATAACAGCTGTTGATGGTGAGCTTTTGTCTCCTGCGGATGCCACAGAGTACAGGAGCATTGTTGGTGGACTTCAGTACTTGACGATCACGAGACCAGATATCTCTTATGCTGTTAACAGGGTTTGTCAGTATCTTCAGGCTCCCAGAGATACTCATTGGGCTGCTGTTAAATGCATTCTTCGTTATGTTCAGTTCACCCTGACATTTGGTATGCATATTCGGCCGACTTCCTCTCGGGTCCTTTCGGCCTTCTCTGATGCAGATTGGGCTGGTAGCCCAGATGACAGGCGATCCACGGGGGGTTATGCAGTATTCTTTGGCTCTAATTTGATCGCCTGGAGTGCTCGGAAACAGGCTACTGTGTCACGTAGCAGTACTGAAGCTGAGTACAAGGCTGTGGCTAATGCTACTGCAGAGATTATTTGGGTGCAGTCTTTGCTTCAGGAGTTGGGTTTGTCTCAACCACAGCCTCCTATTCTTTGGTGTGATAACATCGGTGCTACATACCTTTCTGCAAATCCAGTATTTCATGCCCGAATGAAACACATTGAAGTTGACTATCACTTTGTACGGGAACGTGTATCACAGAAGCAACTCCAGATCAAGTTTATCTCATCTAAGGATCAACTTGCAGACATCTTCACTAAGCCTTTACCGCTGCCACAGTTTGAGGCTTGTAGGCGCAATCTTACCCTTCTCAGTTCTTTAGAAAGTGGTTAAGATTGAGGGAGGGTGTTAGACTATATATAGCTTCTGTACCTATGTACGTATATGGTACATATTGTAACACAACCATTATATATAATGAGATAAGCCACCCCTAGAGGGTTGTGCTGGTTCCCCAAAACTTATTGTCTTACACACACCCAAAGAACTCGCCCACTTGGTCTATGTCATAGCATTCATCATCTCGGTGGGCTGGACGATGTACATGGCGGTGATGATCTACGGGCTGAACATGACTCAGGAGCTGTATGTTGTCTTAAACCTCTCCATCATTGGCTGGCCCTATGCCGCCCTCTGGCTATGCCATGCCTCTAGTAGTCTCACGCGCGGAGTTCTCCTTAAGGGGCCGATGGATGCACTTCCCTATCTGGTCCCATGTGTGGCGCTCGCTCCTACCATCATGTTCCTGTCTGTTATCCTCGCCGTATTGTTCAATTGGCTGTTGCTCATGGTCTTGGTTGGCTTCCTTGGGTACCATCTCGCTGTTTACTCACGCTACTTGCACACCGCCGCCGCACCATGGTATGTACTGTGTGATCTACAGCTTAACTCCTTCATTTAATTAATTGTTCTATCCACTAGCTAGGGTATGTATGTATGTATATTCTCCATATACATGTTCTACAACTTGGGTGCGATTTTTGTGTCTATGAAATTTGCTACGTTTTCATACCAATTAAGTTGACATTTGGTGCAAGTGATTTAATGCCTAATTTGATAGGAAACCTTAGTATGGTCTTTAGTAATCAATATCTAGAGTTAACGATCAGTAAAAATACCACTACGGTCCCTTGTTTCCTTGGGTAAAATGCATGCAGAAAATGAATTTCAATTATTCAGGAAGATACCAGGAATAATTAGGCTTTGTTTCATGTTTGATGACACAAGTTTTGATCAAGTCAGTGGTACATGAGCAATTACCCAACTCTATTTATATATGCATCAAGTGTCTCATGCAACTTGCATGCATTTATCTATAAGACATCACAGTTGATCCCATATGTGGGTAATATAAACATCGCAAATTGTAACACTAAAACTTCGTAAAATTGATCATCAGTGTTACCTTTTCAATTTGTGATTGCTGCTAACAAGGCGAAAAAACCACCTCCCCTTTAGTTTATGCAAGCTGTGGTGACCATGGTATGTTCTGAACCAAGTTCCATTTAGGCATGGTTTGAAGAAGTATATGTAGTTGTTTTGCAGTAAACCAAACTATTAGTGTGTAAGAATGCAGGCTAGGATGAAGACTATTGATTTAATGAGTAGTGGCAAAGTACTAGCATAAGCTGTAATGTGGTGGTTTCCCAACAACTCAATCAGGTCGCTGATTGGTTTCTCACCTATTAATCTTATATCCAAACTTATTCATACACTAGACAATGGTATAGAACTATCGATAATTGTTATGGCTCTGCTAGAAGGAGGGCGTGAGAGGGCCGGCCGAGGGTCTTTTTGCCCACGGCCGGGCAAGAGGGAAGTGATTTCCTTCTTAATTCTTGCTTGATTAGATTGATACATCTCCTCTTTTTATATAGAGAGGTTTACTTGACTCCCAAGCAAGGCTTACTTGACCCCTAAGCAAGCGACCCTTATCTCTAATTAACCCTAAGACTAATGGGCCCATTAGGCCCATTACGTACTCTAACACTACACCCCACCTGGACATGCAACTTGTCCTCGAGCTGCAGCCTAACCAACTTATAACCATGACTCGACGCAATACAAACCTAACACCTAAAAACAAGCCTTTTACATCTCGGCTTGTTTTATTATTCTCAACCTGAAATGGACTGGGACACTTTATTTTGAACCCCTTAGCAAAACGTGGACACCATCCGCACATCGGACGTGCACGTGTACAGCCACCTGGATCCCATGGACACCACAAGAGTGACCAGCAGAGGCGCCCTCGTGGCGGCCGGTGGCGGAATGCACTGGTGCTACGCGGTGCGCTGTTGTTGATGACACCATGCCTTCTCCCTGCCGGACGGCTGTTGGATTGCACCGCACAGAGAAGAGTGAAGGGTTTGCGATGGAGAAT
>NC_041389.1:428720687-428721271 GCF_002162155.2 Triticum dicoccoides
CCGATGTCGCAGACTTTGAGGTCGCTGCCTGTGAGGAAAACAGCATGCCCGCCGCCCGTGGCGGAAACCGCATGCCCAAGATCCCCGACGCAGCGGATGAGATCGAGGTCCTTTGCGCAGCGAAGGGCAACTTGGAGGACCGGCAGCTGCAGACCGCGCATCTCCCGCACACGCCGACGCGCTAGGAGGCCGCGCGCAGCAGCCTGCAGCCTCACCGCCGTCGACACGTGGCGGGTAGCGATCCAAGACGGAAGCGGTGACGGCGACGGCGGGGACTGGACTTGGTGAAGCGGGACTCCCGCTGGCGCGGTCGATGCGGGGCCGGAGCTGACCGGCGATGGCTGCTGCAGCTGCTGCGGCGGAGGCCGCCAGGAGCGGCGGCTGCCATTGCAGCCAAGGCTGGGCGATGATGGCG
The DNA here is from genome assembly GCF_002162155.2 of Triticum dicoccoides. Taxonomy (NCBI): domain Eukaryota; kingdom Viridiplantae; phylum Streptophyta; class Magnoliopsida; order Poales; family Poaceae; genus Triticum; species Triticum dicoccoides. The sequence goes on from NC_041389.1 coordinate 428,721,103, forward strand.
ATGGATGGCAGCTGCAGTGGCCCAGCGAGCGCGGCGAAGGCCGCCTGGTGCGGCGGCTGCCACGGTAGCCACGGCGGCGCGGGGGCGGCGATGCGCGCTGGAGGCGTGGCGGGAGCCGGCGCCGGCCACAGCGGCCACCGCGGGACGGCGGCGGGTGGCGGCGGCAACT
>NC_041389.1:428721579-428749678 GCF_002162155.2 Triticum dicoccoides
CAACTGCAGCTGGGGCTGCAGCGTCCCAGTGAACGCCGCGGAGGCCCCTGGATGCGGCGAGTACCACGGCAGGGCCGGCGGCTCGGTGGCGACTGTCGGCGGCAGGGGCGGCGGCGGCCCGTAGGGGCTGGCCAGGTATAGCCGGATCCCCTGGACGGCTGTGACGAGGTCGTTGAGGACCCCGGTGATCTCCTCCGGGGTGTAGGCGGCGGCGGGTGGTGCGGTGGAGGGCGCCGGCATCTCGGCGGTGGCGGCGCCAGAGGATGCGACCAGCGGCGCGGACGGGGAGGGCAGCGGCGCGGTGGTGACGATCGGCAGCGGAAGCGACGGGGTGGGCGACGGCGAAGACATGATCAGAACTGAGCTACCTGATACCAAATTGTTATGGCTCTGCTAGAAGGAGGGCACGAGAGGGCCGGACGGGGGTCTTTTTGCCCATAGTCGGGCAAGAGGGAAGGGATTTCCTTCTTAATTCTTACTTGATTAGATTGATACATCTCCTTTCTTTATATAGAGAGGTTTATTTGACTCCCAAGTAAGGCTTACTTGACCCCTAAGTAAGCGACCCTTATCTCTAATTAACCCTAAGACTAATGGGTCTATTAGGCCCATTACGTACTCTAACAATAATTGTCTGGTTTCCCTTTTCTCTTCAAGGCTAGTAAATTGCTATGTTGTCTTTCTTTGGTTCAAAATCGTAGGAAACTTGGGAGAAGATGGTCAAAATAATAAATACTCCCTCCGTCCGGAAATACTTGTCTCGAAGATGTATTTTAATTCTAGATACATCCACTTTTATCCATTTCACCGCAAGTATTTCCGGACGGAGGGAGTATGTTTTTACAATGCCTGCGTTCTTCTCTTAATATTCTAAAGATGTTGCTGCCAGCTATTCATGACCGTTCTCGTGCTCAGGTGCTTCTTATTTTATGAAATGTGTCTTTGACCAAGTCTTTTTTTGCCGCAGACCAACAACGGTATGGAGGGCCTGGAGATTATTTTGGTGTATGTTCATCGAAAGATGGCCCCTTAAACTCTATGTAAGACAATGTGCACTGCCAGCTTTTTATGTGTTTGCATTGAGATATTATGTACTTTTACTGTTGGGGTGTTGGATAGTATGTACTTCCACTGTTGGGTGTTTGAGCATAACTGTCCAGCTCGCCGCAGGACAATATATACTTCTAATTTTATACTCCCTCCCTTCCTTTTCATGTGGTCATTTGTGTGTGCATGTGAGGTACTGATTTGATGATAATTTCGGACTAAGAGCGTGTTCAGATTCACTCCGCTCCGAACACTACTACTCCGCAAAGTCAAAAGAGCGGAGCAGAGCAGACTGTAGTTCAATCCGGCAGAGTCGCTGCAACCGAGCTCCGTGTGCCACTCCCTGGCCTCTTGCGCAAAACTTAGGGGTTCGCTTGATCCTATTTTCTCGCTAGCGCAGCAACTACCTGAACCTCACACCCCGTGGAGTTAGTTAAGAAACGTGATATCTACTTCCGATTTTTGGGGGCGGAGCCAACAATCCAAGAGCAGGGAGCGGAGCCAAGGATAGGTAACTCTCCCATAATAGTGACAATGATGCTACACGGTGGCTACACGTCGTGCTAGGCATTGACCTTATCAGAAGGTAATATACTGATTGACAAAAAATAAAAATAGAAATAGAAATCGAAGATATACTGATTCACATCACAACACTCCTGCACAACAGCTTCTTCTTTTTTCCTGAATGGTACTGTACGAACATATGGACATTTGTCATCGAGACTGCAAGGTGTCCTCCGGCTAATCCGAATTGCACCGGATGGAAGTTCGGTTTATACAGAGCAACAACATCACCAGTGCAAATAAGCTACAAAAATGAAAACCAGACGTAATCTCTCTCCAACTGAATCCCCTATGTTCAGTGCTTCATGCCTCGTGACATCTTTCCAGCTTCTCATCTGTAGAAGTTCCCACATCGACAAAAACTTATGGTATACATGGTCATCCAACTGCTCCACCCACCCTGATTATCACACCAAGTTCACTTTGTTCATTCCTTACTTCGCTACAGGCGTTCATAAGCTGTGAGAATTTGAATTTCAGTGGAAGGATGAAAGAATGATTTGGCACTTCCGCTGCTAAGACATGTATGTTCTGGTCTCACTGTCGTAGTGCACGTATACTATACAGCAGCAGTACATCTCCAAGGCCATGAAGAATCGAGTTTGCACTACCTAGCATCAGGTCTAGTATAGTATCAGCTTTCCATGTACAATATGAATATCTTGGTCTAATTTAACTTGATGTGCCAATTGATAGATGACGGTGTGTTCCACCTCTAGATCATGACATGTGATGTCAATTCCATGATTGAGGAGGGGAGATAACAATACTTTGATATGGTTCAACTGAGATGATCCAATTGTAACATCATACAACTGGTAGAACCGTGGGATACCAGGTCGGTGGTGGCAAGAGATCAGGCCATTTAAGATAGCGTGAGTGGGGAGTATAATATGTGCATATGATTTCCTAGGACATCTGCAAAGAATCGATGAGAGAATCAATCCATCATGTGTGTTACAATCAATGTGCTTGGAATCTGCAAGAGAAGCTATTTCTACTTGGTAAGAAAGTAGAATAGGAGTACATTACCTCGTATAAGCTCCAATTGATGGACTAATCCTCAGATCTCGTTAAACATGGAGGACTAGCGACATAGCACATGTCCCACATGGGCCACATCATTGAGTTTGAGAAACAATTTCGGAAGCCGAAAGGCAAAGGATGTTGTTCAGGTATTGTTCACCATTTTAATTAGGAAAGCAGTCTCCGTTGCTAATTCCTTGGTTTCCAAATACTTGCTTTCTTCCACAACATCTGTTGTCAAGTTGAGAATTACAGGCCGCTCCGGATCATATTGAGTAAGTTCACGGACTTTTGCAACCCATTTAGCTGCTTCCCATACACCAAACCTACCGTTGTCAAATGCAATAATTGGTTTAGTCAAACACAGTAACTGGAGGATCAGAGCAGAATAGTCCATATGCAGACAATTTACAATAGCTTCTAGTAAAATACTCCAAATGCAGGTAACTTACAATTTAATCTCTGAGTGTAGTATACTACAGATGCAGATAACTTGAGCAAAATGGAATTAAGTGCAGAGCATCACAAGGTTTTGACCTAGGAGTGGAGTGCGGACTATGATGCTGGAAGGTACTGAGTAATGACTAGCAAGTTTGGCCAAGTATACTGCAGATCCTAATGGTCCAGGCATAACTCTGTACCCAGGTAATGCATACCTTGTATTGAATGATGATGTCACAAACACAGCTGGGTAAGGAACATCCTTCTGGATATTATCATAGGGAGAATACTTCTTGATTGAAAGGAATTCTTCATGGTCCACAGGAAATCCAAACTCTTCATAATCAATGGCTGTAAGAGGTAGAATAGGATGGAGCAGTGTGTTGCAAACATCCAAGAAAGGGACCTGAGAAAGATAAAATGTAAGTTGTGGTAATGAACCATCAATAATAGGAACAAAAATAGATGCGGTAATAGCACATCTTGGAGATCACCAAGAATGGATGACTAATATGGCCATTCCAAGCTCAGCAAACAATTCGAGAACATTAACTTGCCTGCAGGCAATCCATTACTAAAAATGGTCATTAGTTGCTTTTACCTATCATATTTAGTGACAAAGAAAACAGCACTGAAAGGGCTTTAAAAAAATCTCTAGGTTATTCTGCACGTAAGTTTGAAATGTGTGGGCCGCTTGGTTTGTGATTAGCAGATATTTAGGCTGCATTTGGCATTGCGGTGGATTATCATTATCGCATTTACCCCACCGCTTTTGCATATTTTAGCGTTTGTTTGACCAGCTTTTGCCTACTTTTGTGGTTATTTCAACAGCAGATTATAAAATAAGCACAGCCCAGAACAGTTCAGCAAACCAAACTGAGTCTAGCTTTGTTTGAAACTTTAGCATGGACATATAATTTTGGGGAACATGGAGTGACATACTGATTGCTACACATAAATCATGCATACCTTTAAAACAGCGGCACGGAACAAATCTGGACGAGTATTGATTGCCGAAGCCACCAGAAGTCCTCCAGCACTGTATCCCCATCCAGCAAGCTTATTTTCTTGTATGATACCTTTTTCAAGAAGAAATTCACCACAAGAGACAAAATCATATATAGAATTCATCTTTTTGGTACGTGCACCATCCCGGTGCCACTCCTTGCCATAACCTCCACCACCCCTGAAACCATGTATTTTCAAGTCAATACAAATGTGGCCTGTAAAAACTCTAAAGGCAAAAGCAGGCATGTTTTTGAAGATGGCATAAGCTCCCATGAACCAAAATCAGTCAAACTCATTAGATATCCATTTCTCACTGAAAATATTGTCAATGGGACAACGGAAGTCTCCATGGTATCTTTTCAGAAAGAATACTGTTGTTTCAGGAGGTAAAGACGCCTTTTTCCAGAAAGTAGGCTATGCGTACCTAACATCAGCAAATGCAATCACCCAACCACGATCGAGTAGGCTCTTTAACTCACTACGCCAACGCTTATCCAGAATCTCACCATAGGCACCATGCCCATGAAGTAATCCTGGATTCCCCTCTTGCTTGTGCTTTCGTGAATATACCAAGGTGAGTGGAATCAAAACTCCGTCCTTCGATGGAACATCATAGTACTCACATGCATAGTATTCAGAGAGCTCGTTCCAGTCACAATCTCCCAAATCTTCACTTGACAAATCAGCTCCATCTGAAGACAGCTTGCCCGCACTAGAAGCAAAAGCATTCCCATACAGTACCTTTGTTCTCTCATGAAGCATGTTTTGCTGTTGCACCATTTGCCACTTTCCACTTAGTAAGTTGTAATCAACAACTGCATCTGGCATCTAATTTGAAAGATTAGGTTACTGCTAAGAAATAAAATGCACTGACAAATACGAATTTTAACTAATCCATTTTAGTTCCCTAGATTACATGATGGCAAAACAAGAAGATCCACAAAGATAGTTGACAGCGGTGTAATGCTAAGGTGCCACATACCTTCCAAGATGTCGAGTGGTATTGTGGTAACAGTTTAATAGTTGGTTGCACGAAACTTAAGGACAATAGAGGAAAAGGTTTTAAAGTAGTATAGTAGATATATAACAGGTTGCTTGTTAATTACCATGAAAATATTTAAAAAAAAAAAGCCCGGCTAATGAATAATGTTGAACTTTTTGTTCCATTTGGTTTTGTTATATGGATAACAGCAACATCGTGTATGAATGCACCTTTCCATATAGGCGACCAGGCAACAATTACATAAGTTAATTAAATCAAGATACAGAGTTGTAGAAGAAACAAAATCAAGATACAACCATAGTCAGCCCTTTAGATATCAGAAAAGAACGATAAGAAACAATAACAAAATGTACTAGTGAACAACTGCGCAAGCAGATTATCACAAGAGATACTAAGTTGCTAGCACTTAACCACCCTGTAAAGGGAATAAGGCATAGCACTGAATTCACAAAAGAAAAAGAAAATATAACATTGGAAACATGGTAGGAGATGATTTAAATTGCAATGTAGATAAAATACTGTGTACTGTTGGGAAGGAGGGTATATCAGAGTGGAAAGTGGCTTCCAAGGATATGTTTTCTTCTACAGTAAGTTTGTAACATCATTCATCTGTTGTGCTACTTTATAAATGAAGACCTTCAATGACACTCAGAACCAAAGGATATCTAGGACTAATAAATCTTAAGTTTTCATGTAAATGATTTCTCTTTACAATCTGGATAGTATTTACATAAACTAATGAAGATGAGTTAACTCAACAAAATAATGGGATGTCCAAAATCCACATTTCCATACATAAGAAGATGGTGTTACTGCATAAAAATAGAAAAACAGTACAGGTAACCAATTCGGCTCTGCTGTGCAAAGCAAAACGAAAAACAACTGTCCCAGTGTCGATGGTGTACAAGGATGAAACAATGAGCTAAGACAAACAGCAGACAGATATGCATACCACGGGTGATGATATTGTGAAACGCATTGTTGAGGAATAGTAGTCATAATTTGGGCCAGATAAAATCTGACACACATGATTGGGAAGAGGCAAGTCAAGTGGGTGAAAATCTGATAGATGAGCAGGTACCTGAGAAGTGTGAATACGAATATGTAAGTTATAGTTCTATAATGTACAATTATGATTGCAGCATATAAATAGCCCATAACAGGAAAATATGCTAAAAATGATGAGAATCATAGCTCAGTTTCAGATATCCAAAGGCTATATGACCACGGACTGAGTAAATTTAGTGAACAACAAAGATTTGCAATGTTGTCGCTCCCGAACAGAGTAACAGTATAATTATTCATTTCTCAACTTAGACTCTTGTATATAACATCATATGAAAAGAAAATTGGCTTACTTGAATATTTTCAGGTAGAGGCAGATTAACTGAACAAAGTCTGAGTTTTCTGCCTTGTCTCAGAATAAGCACCATATGAGTATTGCAAAAGTCAACATCTTCAAGAATAATACCTGGTTCCTCAAGGAAAACATTCTGAATTCAAACATCAAAAGAGTGTCAAATAGACCACACAAAGTCACTTATCTGAATTAACTCAGAGCATAATATTTTTCGTGACAGCTGGGCTTATGGTGCATTTGCCTAAAATATATTAGAAAGTGCAACTGCTATTTCCGAAGGATTCATTTCATAATTTGTGAAGATAATGCATGCATATCTAGAGAACAGGTGCACTCGGACAACTTTGACATGACATAGTAGATGTATAGCACAAACCTTCCAACTCTTTGGCCCAGGAGATTCCACATCACACTGCATTAGGTAATGTGAATTAACACAGACACCTTCTCTTGCAGCATCTGTGAATAAATACAGGCGTCCATGATGATGCTCCACAATGCAATGAACTTGGGATTCACCTTCCCATACCAGTGTCATTCTGGACAAGGGGTCAGAAGCCCTTATTAAATATACCTGCAAAAGGATAATCTTCCATGAGTAACAAACAGGGGACCAACTATGAATAATACAGATAAGGTGTATGAAAGGCAGAACCTTTGAGTGCGTGTCTGAAAAGACATTTAATGTTATAAACCGAAAATCCTTCGTATGTCTGATATTCAAATAAATATTCTCATCAGGTTCTTCCAATATAAGAATATCATCCTTGTTTGATCCAATAATGCTGCAAAACAGCCTAACCAAAGAAAAACTTCAGTTACGATGCAATACAGCACAGCATAGATGAACCAACACAAGAAAAACAAATCCACCAACCTATATGGTCTTCTATCCTCATTTGTAACAATATAAACCAGTGCTTTCCCATCCATAGCCCATGAAATATTTGAGACCCGATCAGCACGAGGTTTATCACATAGTGTGCCCGTCACCAGATCCCTGACCATTAAAGTGAAAGAATCCTTATCTTTGTCATACATGGTGTACGCAATGAAGCGGTGATCTGGAGAAACTTCTGATAGCTCCTCATATGAGTATCCTGCATAATATCGATAGTCTTTAGCTTTTGTAATCTGGATAATCAGAACTAAAAAATGGACTAACTACCTTCGAGCGCCCACTTCAGGACCAAAAGGATTTAGCAAGTGTATTCCTCCAAAGATGTACTCCCTCTGTAAAGAATGTTTAGATCACTAAAGTAGTGATCCAAATGCTCTTATATTTCTTTACGGAGGGAGTAGTATTTATGTCTGTATTCTCTAGTGTGGAGTTGGAAAAGCGCATAAAGCATAAAAAATGGCAGGATGGGGATGCACCAGAGTATCTTTACTAGTCTTTGATTTGATATTTGGTATAAGTGTAGAATATTTGTACTAATTTAGATCACAAGCCGATACAAGAACAATACAGCAAGATCATAGAATTAAAACAGCAAAAATGAAATAAAAATCAAGTACTATCATGATTGTGGAGAATAATTTAGGACCGCAATATCTGGCAAACGTTCGCTGGGAGGGTTGGCATTTGCGAACGTTTTAGATTGCAAGTTTAGTTGTATGGGTCAGTTTCTTCACAAACGCATGGCAATTTCTGGAAACAAGAGAAATTTTGCAGCAAAAAAGGGCAGGATTTGCCATCTCCTACCAGCTAAAGTTGCCACAAAAAAAGTTTGCTTGCCATCCCCCTCCCAGCTGACGTTTACCAGTTAGCATTGCCAATAATTTATGGCACATCAATGATCAACTGCAGTAGCATTATGCAATTACAACCTAGCAAACTTATTTGGCACTAACTAACAAATGCCCAAACTTCTGGTAATTCTAAGGTAAAACGCGGCAGATGCCTAGATGGTAAAAAGGTACTGTACTAAGTAACAAGGATAGGAGCAAGTCAAGAAAAAAAATTGTCCTGTTAACAAATGCATATACCAATGATAAAATCAAATATAAACAACAGCTACAGCAATTAAACACCAAACCTCACATTTGCTTCACCAGGATATCAAACATCTTAATATATCCAGTCCATAAAACAGAATGTACACAATAATAGCAATGAATTATTAAGAAATATAAATAGCATTGAGCCATTGGCACCGCACTTTGAAAGGTAAAAATAACAATAACTGTGTAACAGAAGCCCTCATGCTCGAGACGACTGGATTCGTAGCAATGCCAAAATTAATCTCGGTGTTACCTCCGAATCGCTCGGCTTCCTTGTTGTAATCCACCAATTTCTGTTCGATGCGCTTCCCAGCGGTGAAGTCGAACCCCGCGGAGGGGTCGCTGTAGGAGACGAACTCCCCATGGAGGGCGGCGGAGCGGCGGCAGAGCACGGGGTACTGCTTGCCCTCGTCCGCTCGGCGGTAGTAGAGCCAGGGGCCCCAGCGGGCGGGCGGCGTGCAGGCGTCGGAGGCGAGGCGGGAGGCCATCTCGAGCTGGAGCTTGCGGGCGAGGCGGTCGGCGCCGGCGGCGGCGAGGCAGGCCTCGGCGTACTTCTCCTCGGCCTCCATGTGGACGTCCATGTGGCGCATGGCGGCGGCGTCGGAGAGCGAGCCCATCCAGGCGTAGCTGTCGTGCCACGTCTCCCCGTGGATGGTGACGGGCTCGGGCTTCTGCGGCGGGCGCGGCGGGTTGGGCGGCGGGGGCGGGGGCGGCGAGGCCCCGGGACTGGCGCGGCGGTGGACGTGGCGGCGGAGGAGGAGGCGGGGGAGCAGGTCGAGATGACGGCGCATGGTCGCCGTCGCCGGTGGTGGTGGAGGCTAGCGAGGTTTTAGGTGGGGTTTTGCCGTTTTGGCTCGCCGGATTTGGGGAAGGCGAATGATTTGGGAAATGGGGACGACCGAAATGGGCTTCTGCTGTTCGGTGCTTTGTCGGGCCGGTAAAGGAGGATGGAACAGCCCAGCAGGCCGTATGGCTCTTCACAGTAACGCACTGTCGAGTGCCTGGTTGTTGGCCCACCACAACGGACGGTCAGCAGAAACCAGTCCAGATTCTTTTTTTTTAGAAACTAACCCGTCCAGATTCAATGGCACGCGACAACGCTGGAGCCACAAAGCTCACTCGCCGACGAGGGCCCCGGCCTCGAATCACATACGGCGGCATCTCCGGTCCCAAAACGAGTAGGAGTAATGACCAAACCGAAAGCAGTTTCCCACAATGACGGGCGGGCCAGCGACGCACCCGGGCCCACCCGTCATCCACCCTAACCCGCGCACGCCCCCACCTGGCAGTCTCGTCTCGCCAAAAGGCGCCGCACAGCGGGTGGCGGCGCGACGCACGCACGCACGGCTCCTCCTGTCCTGCTCACTCGACCGGCTCGGCAGCCTCATGAATCTGGCCGCCCTCACCTCCACGGCCGTCCCTCCCCATGCCCATGGGCTCATGCCATTAAACCTCGCCTCCGCCTCCTCCTCCTCGCTCCGTCGCTCCCTCTTCGCCTCCCTCCGGAAGAAGATCTCCCCGATGGCATCCGCCCCCGCCTCCGCCTCCGCGGCCCTCTCCACCGCCGCCCCCGCCGACAACGGCGCCGCCAAGCCCGCGGAGCAGCGGCCCGTGCAGGTCCGTGCGCGTCGCCCTCCCTTTTTCTTCCTGCCGCCTCGCTAGGTGTCAGCCCGCGGCTCTGTGTGGCTACTCACGGCCGGGAATCAAAATTAGCTTACCTCTGAACTCTGAAGCGTATTGCCAGTGTCCTATCTATCGAACTACTGTTGCTGCAGAGTGGACTGGAGATCAGATGATTCTGATATTAGGTTTTGAGCTGGCCTTTTGCTTCGGTTTGGCAGCTCCTGCCGTGAATAACCATGTGAACTGAGTTTAGGAGTAGCTCCAGTGTAGGACTTATTTTGTCACATGCAAGCTGCATTGCTGGAAAAGCAAAGTAATCTTGGGGCTAGTTACAACTTCAGCTTGGTGTGCCACCACGTTTGCTGTTGTGAATGGTGTGCTTACCTGTATGCAGAAGGGAAACATTTGTTGAACCCATTTAACTAGGAAAGGGGAAACCTAACTGCCGGACAGTATTCAGTGCAATTTTAGCTTCTTTATACTGGTGCGGTTGTAGACCTGAGCCATATGAAGTTAGTTTAGTTATTTGTGTAGCATGTTGCTAAGAAGCATATAGCAAGCTAGTGCAAGAACGTTCGCAGCTTTTGCAGTGCAGAAAGTAACCACTGAGGTTTTCTTCCAGAATTGAAGAACGTCAGAAGGGGGATAAAAATAACTGTTTGAGAGAAAAGGATCGATATCTTAATATACCTGTTGACTCTATTGGCCATGTTTTTCACGGGATGATATAAACTTGTAATGGAATCCCTTGTCGTGCAATTATTCAAGTAGAGAAGTGACAGCATATACCATCCCAAAATATTTTTCAGTTTTCCACAGCTATGAGCCAATGACCCATGTAAAGAACGGGTTGTACATTATCATATTGTAAAAACAAAATTTATATGTGTATGTGCCACCCTACGGACTACACTATTACTTTCTTTTCATTTTTTAATTACGTCCATTTTGTCCTTACATAAATCGTACATGGCCTAAAATGCTCCAGATAGCCCAAAAATAGTGAGCCAAGCCAATAGTTTAGGGGGGAAATCAGACTTCTATTTTGGCATGATTGCAGTTTCCCATGCCATTAGTCAAAAGAACTACTGTAATGAGTTTTAGGCAGATAGGAAGAGGTTTTGCTAGCACAATCTGAATTTTTACAACTTATGATGCAGAACCTAGCCACTTGGGGTTTCTTCCGGAAATTATATACATCAGAAAGGGAACAAAACAAATTTAGGAGAAAGGAACAAAATCTTAGCATACATGTAGGTTTTTGGTCATTTATTATTGGATTTTATTAACTTATAAGAAAAGTGGCAGACCATCCAAAATATCACAAATTCCCATCTTGCTGGTCAGTCCCATTATTACTCATCAACTACTACTTCCATGCTTGTTCTGACCATATCTGTCTAGTTCCTATCAAATTCGTGCCTACGAATGTGAAGTGAAATACACACTTCTCCCATGAGGAAATTGAAAATACACATTTGTGTGAAAACCATATTAGAAGATAGAAATGTTGAGTTCCGATCAAATTCGTGCAGCACGAAAGGGAAATTACAATACTCCCTCTTTTCCATAATGTAGTGCATGTAGATTTTTTTTTAAGTCAAACCTCACAAACTTTGACCAAGTTCGTGGAGAAAAATATGTACATCTAGAATGCCAAACATATATCATCTAGTATTGTAGATATAAATAGTTTTCTCTATCAACTTGATCAAACTTTGCAAAGTCTGACTTTTCAAAAAAATTATAAGCACTACATTATGGAACGTGTATAATCTAGGGCTAAAAATCGGCATGAATGCATGACAAAAAACAGTGGTATCACTTTGTGATTGCCCTACTTCATCATGGCCATAACCCAGCAAGCCCTGTATCCAGGTGATTTTTGTTTCATGATATTGCCAGCCATACCATGACACCAGGGATAGCATGTTGGTTAGAGAATATCAAGGAACATTTTTTTACACTCAATTGCAGATTTTGACAGTTTGTGGCCAGTTTTCCTTACTAACTGGTCAATCCTCTTCTTCTATATGAAAAGGCAGAGCTCCTGCTGGTTGCTCGATTTTATTTTATTTTGCAGAGTTTGGAGCAGTTTGATCATTTTGATATCTCTCTTTTTATTATGTATGCGTGCGGAGTCAGGGTACTCCAAAATAGATGACAGAAGACAGGTCGGACAGAAAAATGTTAGCCAAACTGTTCCTTAGAGCCTTGGATTTTGCCAAGGCATGACCGCTTGTAATGTCGAATCAACGGTCAAACCTGTAAAATCTGTCCAATTTACAAACATATTATGTGTACAACACGATGCATAACTTTCATGCTTGGTAAAATATTGTTAAAGTTCAACTGGCATGAACCAGATGTCCAGGGATTCTTCTGTAACTTCTATGATGATAGGATTAAACATAAATTTTGCTTTGATGTATTCTAGTTTTATTTTGAGTAATATAGGATTTTTCTTGTGTTTGTACCCATTCTTAAACGAGTTAGAGTTGTATTTCTTATCTAGTATATAAACTTGAGCTTGTGATTTAATCTCTTATGTATTGCAGGTGGCGAAGCGATTGGAGAAGTTTAAAACAACAATTTTCACACAGATGAGCATGCTCGCCGTGAAGCATGGAGCAATAAACCTTGGTCAGGGCTTTCCCAATTTTGATGGCCCTGACTTTGTCAAAGAGGCTGCTATTGAGGCTATCAAGGATGGAAAGAATCAGTATGCAAGAGGATATGGTGTGCCTGAATTGAACTCAGCTGTTGCTGAAAGATTTCTCAAGGACAGTGGATTGCAGATCGATCCTGATAAGGAAATTACTGTTACATCTGGGTGCACAGAAGCAATAGCTGCAACGATATTGGGTCTGATCAACCCTGGGGATGAAGTGATCTTGTTTGCTCCATTCTATGATTCTTATGAGGCTACACTGTCCATGGCTGGTGCGAATGTTAAAGCCATTACACTACGCCCTCCAGACTTTGCAGTCCCTCTTGAAGAGCTAAAGGCCGCAGTCTCGAAGAATACCAGAGCAATAATGATCAATACACCTCACAATCCTACTGGGAAAATGTTTACAAGGGAGGAACTTGAATTCATTGCTGATCTCTGCAAGGAAAATGATGTGTTGCTCTTTGCCGATGAGGTCTATGACAAGTTGGCGTTTGAGGCAGATCATATATCAATGGCTTCAATTCCTGGCATGTATGAGAGGACCGTCACCATGAACTCTCTGGGGAAGACGTTCTCCTTAACCGGATGGAAGATCGGCTGGGCGATAGCACCACCGCACCTGACATGGGGCGTGAGGCAGGCACACTCCTTCCTCACATTCGCCACCTCCACACCAATGCAATCAGCAGCGGCGGCAGCTCTGAGAGCACCAGACAGCTACTTCGAGGAGCTGAAGAGGGACTACGGCGCAAAGAAAGCACTGCTGGTCGACGGGCTTAAGGCCGCGGGCTTCATCGTCTACCCGTCAAGCGGAACCTACTTCGTCATGGTTGACCACACCCCGTTCGGGTTCGACAACGACATCGAGTTCTGCGAGTACTTGATCCGCGAGGTTGGCGTGGTCGCCATCCCGCCCAGCGTGTTCTACCTGAACCCCGAGGACGGGAAGAACCTGGTGAGGTTCACCTTCTGCAAGGACGACGACACGCTGAGGGCCGCGGTGGACCGGATGAAGGCCAAGCTGAGGAAGAAATGATTGGGGGGCAGTTTCGTGTAGCTGTTGATTGATCGTTGAATAAAAGACCTGCCTGATCTGATCCGCATTCCGGTGCGATGCATGTAGTAACACTTTTCTGGCAGCAGTTATCTATATGTCCTGTCTGTGACTTCATCTCTTGCGTCCTTGCTATTTTGTCTGTGTAAGGCGATGGCGACGGCTCGGGGCAGCTGACGGTCGTACGAGTACTAGAACTTGTGCAGAGCAAACCTGCGGCTCGTCTGCTATTGGCTCGGGCCTTTTCACCTGTCGTGTCACCACTCCATCAATCAAAGTGATCACAGCAGAGTGCTTGATTTGTAGCACAAGTGAAAAACATGCACTTGTAAAATTCTACCTTCTTCTAGTGTAATTGATCTACCAAAGCTTCAGCTCTATCATTGACATTTGAAAGCCCTGTCATTTGAGAGCCAAATAAATGTGTCAAGCCGCCTCCTTTTACTTCCACGACACCGGTTCCCCTGGTGTCATTATCAGATTGTTACATTACACGCACGACATGTCCGGACAAAAACGTCGTCCGCACACAGTACCATCCGTGCGATTCGCGGAACTCGTAGCCGCGAACGGACCATTCCGTGCACGGCGCTGCATCGCCAGGAGCCCAGGAGGGGCCGCCTCCACGGCCACATGTGCTCCGGTGAAGATAGATCGCCCATGGGCCATGGGTTGTTGTTTCTTGTGTGCGCCATGAAAACTGTGACGCCCGCCCGCCCTGCTGTTACCATCGCAGTTACCCAGCGCCACACACCAGACCAGACCGGAGACGGTTGGCTGGGAAACGAATCAAACGACGATAAGAACGGGCCGCACCACTCAGTCGCACCGGTCGGTCATACGAGGCGGGACGTGGCACACCAGACGCGCGACCGTATTCCCCCGATGCCAATCCGTTGCCCGGGTTCACACACACCTCACGCCCACGCCGCCATGGCACGGCGGCATGTGGCGCCATGCCATGCTGATTGCCGTTTGCTTCTCTCCTCCTCTCGACAGCGACAGCGACTGATGCGACGGACGTGAAAAATACATTATCCCTCGTCTTTGCGCCGTCAGCATGTTGCAGCACGAATAATCGCGCGCGCACACATATACACACACCGCTGAGAGATGTATTATGTAGATATAAACAATGGCCCGGCGCTCGTCAACGGCACTGCCCCGTCGATATTTGTTACAGTGCTAGTGGACAATGTCGAAATTGTAGTTTAGACCGGCTGTCGAGCATAGTTGCATATGGCTGTCACGCGAGCCCTGTCTGGTTGCAACTACAGTAGTATGATGATTTCTTTTCTTTTGGCAAACAAACTGATCCTATGATGAGTGATTGGTGCGTCTGCCTGCGCGCCCTTGGTTTGCCGTTGCCGTTGCCGACCTGGAGAGTGGAGTGCTTGTGTGTACTATATAAAAGAAGCGTACGGGCGAGTTTCCAACGTCTAATTTTTCGCACATGGCACGAAAGAAGTGCGGTTCCGGCTCCCGAGCGGTCTCTGCATCGAGCGAGATGCAGTGACCGGCCATCCTGCTGGTATGATTGGTATTGAATCTCTACGCCAAGGCCAAGGGGTACGAATTAGTACGGTGGGGGTGCTTGTTTATGGTTGCTAGCAGGTGCTTAGTACGGCACTATGCTATTACTAGTATCTACTTACTCCCACGGTACTAGTAACAACTTTTTGTATTCTTTCGTTTACTCCATCGGATGCTAATTACCAAACATCGGATGCTAGTACTCCCAAGTACTGGTAATTACCGTCGCAAGCAAGCAACCATCGTACTAGTACTATTACCTCGCTGCGCCACAACTGAAGTAGTGTGAGCAGTGACACAAATGAGCGCGTGACATGTCCGTTATGTACCTATAACCGTGACCTGACGCACGCTCCAACTGCCAACGACGTACTGCATGCACATTTACTGCTGTGTGAGGTTGGACCTGGGTGGGACGCATGAATGAAACGAAACGAAATGAAAAGCCTCTGACCTCAGCAAACTCTTGTGTGCGTCAAACAACCAACAGAATCGCTCGAATCCCGGCCTCCCCTTGGTGTCAACAGTCAAAAGGCCGCCCAAGGAGCTCGGACGTGAAATGCCGCGGGTCGGGTCGGGTCGGGTCGCACGCATGCATTTCTCAATCCCTTCACTGCCGGCCGGTTTTCAACCCGCCCGCCAAAGCGAGCCCCGTGTTACCTGGCTCCGTGATCCACCACCCACCAACACCACCACCAGTCCACCACCTACCTACCCGACGAGGCTCTGCGAGTACGCTTAACCAATGCACCACCAAGAAAAAGAGATCTCTCAAAACGCATGATCTCTAGTACTGTATGAATGTATGATCGATGCTACGCAGGTCGTCCACCCTGTGGCGTCACCGCCGTTGACAAAGAGCAAACGATATTCGGTTCGTCCGTTCAAAGTTCAAACAGGCCACGATAGGGCAGACCAAATCCATCATCATCATCATCTTCTTCTTCTTCTTCTTCTCGAGTCTTGTCCACACGCTTCGACGAAAAAAGAAAAATGTTTTTTAATAACTTTAAATGGAAAGTAAGTATAAAAAGAAGAAAAATGTACCACCAATGTGGCAATTTCGTCTGGACCGTCGATCACCTGCTCCATGAGCACGACTGCATGAGGCGTGCGTGTGATGCACAAGGAGGGAGAGGAAAGCTGCACGTTGCCTCTTGTTTGCTGGGAGGCTTTTCCTCTTCAAGGGACGAATTAAAAAAGTACTTTTTTTGTGTGTGTGTGCGTTCTGTTTTTCCTGCGAAGTGGTTGCATGCGCTTTGAACGCAGGCAGGCGACAAGCGGAGGCTACAAGGCGGGCGATCCTTTCCACGGCCGGCTACCGTGGCGCAGCTCCTGTTTACTATTTGTCGGAGCTCACACCGCACCGCGGCGCCATCTTCTTCGTCCTCCTCTTATTATTTTTCTAAGTGGTCGGCATTGTATCATACTAGCCCATGACTGATGCGTCATGGAAGTATACTAAATGATCCGCGTTAACAAAACAATGGATGGATCGGGTGCCTGGTCACATGATGGCTACCGAAAGCAAGGTTTGTTGGCAGCGACGCATTCTTTGAACGAAACCATGGGGAGATGTTTATTTATATTATTAGCCGGTGAATTGATTTATAGAGAAAGAAAATGGTAAAAGGGATGAATGGGCCCTTGCCGTTGCGGGCCATGTCTGTGGCCTGCTTCTCACGCAAGCGAGAGCATCATGGGATCAACAGGCGTGAGTTGACCTCTTTCACGCTTGATCAAGGCCCCGTTCGTTTGGATGAACAATTCAATTCATTTTTTATTTTAATAAGAAAATAACACTAGTACTTCGTTCTTTCTTGCAGGAAAAACCAGTTCAGTTAACGCGCAAAGAAATAAGGGGAATTTTTCCATGTTCCAAAACAGGCCAACAAGTCACACGAAAAATGGTTTCGAGCATGAAACAAAACACAACAATCATGTCATCAACAGATGCTCCTCTTAGTTTAGGCATGTCACCATGATTGAAGCCCTCAACATAGAATAACTAGGCAGATTATTTATTATCAACGATGTGTTAGGCTCATGCCGGGTTTGTAATTAGCCGTTGTGCGAGGCCAATAATCATGTCTAGAACCTGTTGCATCTTCTGCACAAAAGGAGAAAAGACGTTGGAATGGAAAGCGCAAGTTGGCTCCTGCTGCTTTTCATTCAAACAGAAACGGAAAACAGGAGAAGCTGCCGGGGTCAGAAAACCGGCCGCCGTTGGTTCTTCCCGCCCATGTTTTTTGATTGTACTGTAGACAGAACAGGAGCTCTTGCCATGCATGCACACACTGCGTCGCACAGTGGAGGAAGGCATGGCAGCCAGTGAGCAGAGAAACAGTGGAAGGCAGGTCGCCTTGAGATGAGCAATCCAGCACATTGGAGGATTAAGTTCTGTTTGGTTTCAAATAAGTCACCAACTTATAAGTCGAAAAGTGAAAAAAGTGACTTATTTTGCCAAACAGACCCGACTTATAAGTCATCCCAATTTATAAGTCATAAGTTGCTCCACCCCAACTTAAAACTTATAAGTCACCCCCTTTTGCGTGGGGCCCATCACATGCATGATGTGGATTGGTGTGGGAAGGTGTGTCAGGTGACTTATAAGTCAGGTGACAACCAAACAGGCGTGACTTATAAGTCATCGGTTTTAAGTCACCTGACTTACAAGTCAGGTGACTTATTGGAACCAAACAGGCCCTTAATTCATGCTCCTACCCAAACAGGTTTTGCCTAGAACAGTGTAGGGGCTATTGAGTGTCACAAGCTCCGAGATCAGCCCTGTTTGCTCTGTACTTAAGGCCACCATCAGCAACAATTTAGAATGCGACATGTTTCTAGGGCACTACAGCGCATATGGACCATGTTTATACGCCCAATGTTTCTGCGATCGATCGACAAATTTGCGGGTCAAACGGTTTCAACAGCAACATGTTCCCAATGGATGTTAACGAAGATCGGTCGCGAAGATAAGAGCGACCATGAGGCATGCAGAATAATGTGGATTTCTGACATTATGGAATATGAGCATATGCAACATAATGCAGCGGAATCATTGGTTGGTGCCTTGGTGGTATGATTTTCCTGATCCACAAAATGGATAATAGCATACAGCAACAGCACTTCCCCCAGCACACAGCAACGCAATTGCGATAGCCTAACATTTCCTCCATGATTTCTTCCTCCCCTGCATTCATGCTTCTGGTGGGAAAATCTGGGGCAGCAAGGGGGGCCCAAGGCTATGAATCGCTGCTGCTGGTTTTGAATCGACACGGTGGGGCTCAGATTCAGGGAGTGGATAGGCAGCAAATGGTAGTACTGCAAATACAGTACTACTACTACTACTCTGATGATAGGGGCCAACATCACAGCTAAACAAAGTTGGTGAAGGACCGGAAGAAATTCACAACCCCCCATGTGCATCTCCGTGTCCTACCGTTGCAAAATGGGGAATCACCGCACATGGAGTCCGACCCGGGCAGTCAAGATTTAGATTGGTGCCATGAAAATGCTGCAGGTGCAAGTGCAAGCACATTCGTGGTATGTGCAAGTGCAATGCACACAGAGAACTTGCTTAGGATATGCAGCAAGTGGTAAGAAAGAACCAAGAAGGGCAACTGAACTGGAAAGGCTCACTCTTCCATTGATACAACTTGGATCTATGTACAATTTACAGCTTGCTGGAAGGAAGGGGGGGAAGGAAGGGACCGCCGATGATCGCGGTCGCGATCGTCGCAGGATCTGAGCTGTTTTTGAAATGCAAAACTTGTCAGCTCCGCTCCTCGGAGGCTCCCGCCTTGTTGCTGGTCTCTCTCACGGACTCGGAGCACGCGGTTGTGCCGCCCCGGTCGTCGTCGTCGCCGTCGTCTGAAACTCTCACCGATTAGTGTTATTGGCCTCCACTACCCTAATGTACAGTTAGAGGAAAGGGGCATGTTTTCTTGAACACACACGCTTCACACATAGGTATCGCAGAATTTCCCGTCCATCCTGTTCTGGACCGCCTTGATCGCCGCCACCCGCGCCGCCGTGGCTGCCCTGTTCGCGGCCATGACCACCTTGTGCACCTGCTCGTCGACTCTCGGCAGGTGGAAGGCGTTTTCCGCGGCCCGTTGCGCAGCCTGATCATCATACAATGGAACCATTAGAATTCCACAAGGAATTGCAGAGGCAAGAAGACACCTAGGGAGCAATATGTGCAAGTAAATCGGTTTGTACCTGCACGGCACGCTCGACGGAAGGATCTGTTGGGGGCAGGGGGCTCTTGAGAGTCCCGAAGTCCCACTCCCCGGATCGCTTGTCGCCGTTCCGAAACGTGTACATTCCGAATCCCTGCTTCTTGCCTTCATGCCAGGAGCCTTCGTAGCAATGGCCATTGGCAAAGCGGTAGACACCGAAGCCGTGGATCTTGTCCCCGAAGTACTCCCCGGCATAGCGATCACCATTTCTGAAACAAATTGCAACACAACGTTAGAAATTAGCAACCAATGGACGAATTTCTCGCCGATGTTGCTTGAATTATTACTACTGTGAATGAATGAAGATGTGAGGCTTGAATTATTACTGTGAATGAAGATAGAGTAGCAAGGTTGTTGGAGTTATTAATGAAGCAATCGAACAGTTGAGGAGATATGGAAACAACAGTGTGACCAAATCAAATCAGGGGATTTCGCAAGAGGCTCACCGGAAATGGTAGCTGCCGAGGCCGTGCTTGACGCCGCACTTGAACTCCCCTACATAGGAGCTCCCGTCGGAGCAAGTCTGCGCGCCGATGCCGTGGCTCTGGCCGCCGGCCCACTCGCCGGCGTAGCAGTCGCCGCTGTAGAAGCGGTAGACCCCGTGGCCGTGGCGGAGGCCCTGGCGGTACTGGCCGCGGTAGCGGCTGCCGCGCGCCCAGCTCTCGATGCCGTAGCCGTCGTACTTGCCGTCGACCCAGTCCCCCTCGTACTTGCCCTTGCCGAAGAAGTTGTAGACGCCGCTGCCGTTGCAGCGGCCCTTGTGGAACTCCCCCTCGTAGCAGTCGCCATTGCTGTAGAACTCGACGCCCTCCCGCACCACGCGGCCGTGCGCGGCGGCGCCGCCCCTGCCCTTGCCGTTGTCCCGGGCGTGGTGCGTCCTGTCGTCCTCGTCGCCGATGAACCACTGCACGGAGCCGGTCTGCGAGGAGCGGCGCATCCGCAGGCGGCCGCGGAGGAGGCGCGCGGCCGCGGCCGCCGCGGCGAGCGCGGCGGTGGCGGCAGCCGCGAGGAGGAGTAGGTGGCGGTCGTCGCGGAGGAGGAGCAGCAGGAGGAGCAGGGCGAGGGGGAGCGCGAGGATGAGGGCCGGGTGGGGCGGGCCGCCCGGGCGGAGGCCGTGCGGGTGCAGCGCCTTGCCCTGCGCCGGCGCCTGCGACTTCTTGTCGTCGGGCTCGGGGTCCTCGACCAGCACCGCCTGGAAGGAGGAGCAGTTGCGCACAGTCGGGGAGCGCAGCAGCGAGGAGGGCGTCCGCGTGAGCTTGCCCGCGCCGGCCCCGTGGCCGTCCATTGCTCGCCGGCGCCGCTCCCCGCCGCTGTCCCGTTCCTCAATTTCTGACGGATCTTCTTCCTCCTCGGTCGCCGGTGTGGAAGCCCCTGGGGCCGCGAACGCAGATCGGAGGGGAGGGGGGAGCAGAGGGGGGAGTGGGTGGAGCGGAGAGAAGAGAGGAGAGGAGGGGAGGGGAGGGGAGGCGGGCTGAGGGGTCTCTTATAACTACCGGGGGGGAGGTGAGCAGCTCGGGCGGGCGCCGACCTCGACCCGCCGTGCCTCGCGGATCCTCCTCCGAAACTCCTAGCGCCCCACGGCGGGCGCTGGGCACACTGCCATGTGGGGCGCCCTCCCTTGGTGGCGCCCGGGGTCAGTGGGTCGTTGACGGATCCCGCGGGATCGCGACCCGGGTGTTCCGCGGGGGCGAGGGAGGGAAGACAGGGTCTGTACTGCCGGTGTTTGATTGGTCCGGGCGGGTGCCTGCGCGCGGAGTAGTGCCCGGCCGGGATCGGAATCGAACCGGACCCGACCCGACCGGGAGCGCCTTGTGCGTGAGTGTGGGAGGGAGGGGCCCGCCGGTTCCGGATCTGAATCCCTGGGGAAGGAGGAGTAGGGTAGGGTAGTGTGCGGTGCCGTGAGGCGAGTGCGTCCAAGGCTTGGCATGTGCGAGGGGGAGCTTTCCGTTGGACGGACGGGGCGAGGGCGGAGGACGGTGGTCGAGGCCGCGCCGCGGCGACGGGGCCAAAAACGAACTGGACTGGCGCGGGCGCGGCACGGCGTGCCCAGCTTGGAAACGGCTGGGGGCTCCTGGCACCGCGTGCCTGGCCGCCTTGCCCCTCTTTGACCGCTGGACTTTTGGGGTAAAAAAAACCGTCACGTCCTGATGTTTTCTCGGTCGAGGCTCGCTTTTTCGCTGTCTTTTTAGCGGCCGCTTTCTTCTTTCTGTTGTATATATGGAAGTGAAACGACTGGGCTTTCCAGTAATGTCTTACGCTCGTGGAGTACAGATGGATGGCGGCGTTGGGAAGAAAATATTTACATTAGTAAAGAGCGCTCGGCAACTTTCACTCTACCTTTTCTTCTACTACTACTTAACGTACCAGTAATATAATTAGGAAAGCGAAATGACATTGGCTTCAAGATCATAATTGTCTTCAAGATCATTGCTTTGAAAGATCTTCATTGCCTTCTTTCTCGCTGTTGTGGCTTGGCACGTTGCGAACATTGCCTTGTGATCCATCCATGCCGTCACCTTCACCGAAGCCACCTTGATAGACAGAATCTCCGGCCGCAACATTTGACATGCGCATAAATGTTTCATAATACACACCGTAAGTACACATAGACACAATCTCACATTCTATTCATATGAGCATGAAAAAAAAAACGATCGAAAAAGAAGAAGAGTTTTTTTTACCTTTGCGACACTTCATCGAGCATGCTGGAGACGGTGGCCGCGAGCATGGGGTGGCCGGTGTCGACGGTGACGAGCTCCGTGGTGGACGCCGGAGCTCGGGCCTCGACGAAGACAACGCTCCTGGCCACTATTTGGTCCGGGAGGATGGGAGGAGGTACTACGGGACCTACGTGGTACGGTGATCACAACGGTGGCATGCACGGGACCAAAAGGTCACCGGGACCGTGCCGCAGACGAGCTCGTGCGGCTGCGAGCTCGGCTGCGAAGGGGGCGACGGCTACGTGTGCGGAGAGGGGCAGGTAAGGGGGAGAACGGTGCGGGTGCTCACTATGGTCCCGCAGATGAGCAAAGCGGGCGCGGGGAAGGCTCGTGGTGGCCGGAATCGACGATGGTGTGTTGCGGGTGATGGGAGTATTTTGTGTGATAAAAATGAAGCATGGCCTAACTATATGATTTTATAGGGATGAGCTTTCTTTGGCTATGCTATTTTGATAAGACATGGTTATTTGTTAGTATGCTTCAAGTATTACTATTTTTATGTTTTATAAGCTTTTATTTTGAATCATTTGGATCTGAACAATCATGCCACAATAAAGAAAATTACATTGAGAAATATGCTAGGTAGCATTTCACATCAAAATTTTATTTTTATCATTTACCTACTCGAGGACGAGCAGGAATTAAGCTTGGGGATGCTTGATACGTCTCCAACGTATCCATAATTTTTGATTGTTCCATGCTATTATATTACCCGTTTTGGATGTTTATGGGATTTACCCTACACTTTTGTATCATTTTTAGGACTAACCTACTAATCGGAGGCCCAGCCCGAATTGCTGTTTTTTGCCTATTTCAGTATTTCGAAGGAAAGGAATATCAAACGGAGTCCAAACGGAATGAAACCTTCGGGAGCGATCTTTTTGGAACAAACGCAACCCAGGGGACTTGGAGTGGACGTCAAGCAACAAACGAGGCGGCCACGAGGGTGCCCGGCGCGCCCCCCACCCTCATGGGCCGCTCGAGCGTCCACCGACCTACTTCTTCCTCCTATATATATCCGCGTACCCCGAAAACATTCAGGAGCACCACGAAAAACTATTTCCACCGCCGCAACCTTCTGTATTCGTGAGATCCCATCTTGCAGCCTTCGCCGGCGCTCCGCCAGAGGGGGAATCGACCATGGAGGGCCTCTACATCATCTCCAAGGCCTCTTTGATGAGTTGTGAGTAGTTTATCACAGACCTTCGGGTCCATAGTTATTAGCTAGATGGCTTCTTCTCTCTCTTTGAATCTCAATGCAAAGTTCTCCTCGATCTTCTTGTACATCTATTCGATGTAACTCTTTTTGTGGTGTGTTTGTCGAGATCCGATGAATTGTGGATTTATGATTAAGTTTTTCTATGAAATATTTGAATCTCCTCTGAATTCTTTTATGTGTGATTAAGTTATCTTTGCAAGTCTCTTCGAATTATCAGTTTGATTTGGCCTACTAGATTGATCTTTCTTGCAACGGGAGAAGTGCTTAGCTTTGGGTTCAATCTTGCGGTGTCCTTTCCCAGTGACAGCAGGGGCAACAAGGCACGTATTGTATTGTTGCCATCGAGGATAAAAAGATGGGGTTTATATCATATTGCATGAGTTTATCCCTCTACATCATGTCATCTTTCTTAATGCGTTACTCTGTTCTTCATGAACTTAATACTCTAGATGCAGACAGGAGTCGGTCGATGTGTGGAGTAATAGTAGTAGATACAGAATCGTTTCGATCTACTTGTCACGGACGTGATGTCTATATACATGATCATGCCTAGATAATCTCATAACTATGCGCTTTTGTATCAATTGCTCGATAGTAATTTGTTCACCCACCGTAATACTTATGCTATCTTGAGAGAAGCCACTAGTGAAACCTATGGCCCCCGGGTCTATCTTTTATCATATAAGTTTTCATATACTTTTATTTGCATCTTTTACTTTCCAATCTATATCATAAAAATACCAAAAATATTTACCTTATCTTATTATCTCTATCAGATCTCACTTTCGCAAGTGGCCGTGAAGGGATTGACAACCCCTTTATTGCGTTGGTTGCGAGGTTCTTATTTGTTTGTGTAGGTGCATGGGACTTTTGAGGAGCGTCCTACTGGATTGATACCTTGGTTCTCAAAAATTGAGGAAACTACTTACGCTACTTTACTGCATCACCATTTCCTCTTCAAGGAAAACCAACGCAGTGCTCAAGAGGTAGCAAGCTCCTCCTCGGCCCGCTCCAGATTCTGCTTCAGTCCGGAGACTTCTGCAGTGTGAGCGGTCGCAGCCAGCAGCGACGCCTGCTTATTCACATAGACATATCATATTAGACTCATGCAAAAATTATTTGATCCTCTGTTTGACTTTTCTTTCCGAACACCGGACAGAGTATCAGGGGCTATTGTCTATACTATGACATTCTTTTTACAATTATATTACTTACCTCAAAGCATGTTAGAAGGCTAGTGCAGGCTTCAATTAGTCCGCTTTTTGTGGACTGGATCCTTTCAATCACCGTACCCATAAGGGTACAGGTGTTCTTCGACGATGGAAGTGCCTCAAAGCGCTTCCAGCAAAATGTCCGGTGCCTTTGGTTGGACAGAGGTCACCGGCGGGATAGGCATGCCCCCTTCCGTCGAAGGGGCTACTCGCCTGATTCCGGAGCCGTAGGGGTCTCCGGAATTATATTTGGATGAGGGCTGAATTGAATATGGCCCCCATCGACAGTATCCATGGGGGTCTGTGTCAGCATTCTGGGAACGGGGGTCCCCAGACTTGCCTGCCTGCGGCCTGCAGCGTGGCTCAGTAAGTGGCCCACTATGGCCTGTCTTCATCAACCCAAGTTCAAGACCCTTGCGAGGGGCCAAGCCTCGCGGGACGGGCGATGCAAGGCCTCCTCAGGGGCAGCCTCACGAGGCAGGCTCACGAGGAGGCGGAGAGATCAAGGCAAGAGGTGCCTTGCGAGGTGCTCATGGCGCAAGCCATGACGATCAAGACCAGGCGGGCGCCAGCCTGCGTAGTGTCCTCGTTTCCTCTTTTGTGACGCCCCCAATTCAATCGTACACTAATCATGCACGCAAATGTGTACGATCAAGATCAGGGACTCACGGGAAGATATCACAACACAACTCTACAAATAAAATAAGTCATACAAGCATCATAATACAAGCCAGGGGCCTCGAGGGCTCGAATACAAGTGCTCGATCATAGACGAGTCAGCGGAAGCAACAATATCTGAGTACAGACATAAGTTAAACAAGTTTGCCTTAAGAAGGCTAGCACAAACTGGGATACAGATCGAAAGAGGCGCAGGCCTCCTGCCTGGGATCCTCCTAACTACTCCTGGACATCGTCAGCGGGCTGCATGTAGTAGTAGGCACCTCCGGTGTAGTAGGGGTCGTCGTCGACGGTGGCGTCTGGCTCCTGGACTCCAGCATCTGGTTGCGACAACCAGAAAGAAAGGAAAGGGGGAAAAAGGGGGGAGAAAGCAACCGTGAGTACTCATCCAAAGTACTCGCAAGCAAGGAACTAAACTACATATGCATGGGTATATGTGTAAGGAGGCCATATCAGTGGACTGAACTGCAGAATGCCAGAATAAGAGGGGGATAACTAGTCCTATCGAAGACTACGCTTCTGGCAGCCTCCGTCTTGCAGCATGTAGAAGAGAGTAGATTGAAGTCCTCCAAGTAGCATCTCCAAGTAGCATCTCCAAGTAGCATCTCCAAGTAGCATCTCGAGTAGCATAATCCTACCCGGCGATCCTCTCCTCGTCGCCCTGTAGAAAAGCGATCACCGGGTTGTCTGTGGAACTTGGAAGGGTGTGTTTTATTAAGTATCCGGTTCTAGTTGTCATAAGGTCAAGGTACAACTCCAAGTCGTCCTGTTACCGAAGATCACGGCTATTCGAATAGATTAACTTCCCTGCAGGGGTGCACCAACTTACCCAGCACGCTCGATCCCATTTGGCCGGACACACTTTCCTGGGTCATGCCCGACCGCGGAAGATCAACACGTCGCAGCCCCACCTAGGCACAACAGAGAGGCCAGCACGCCGGTCTAAACCTAAGCGCGCAGGGGTCAGGGCCCATCGCCCTGAGCACACCTGCACGTTGCGTGGGCGGCCGAAAGCAGACCTAGCCTAGTGGCGTTCCAGTCCAATTCGGCGCGCGCCGCTCCGTCGCTGACGTCTGAAGTGCTTCGGCTGATACCACGACGTCGGGATACCCATAACTACTCCCGCGTAGATGGTTAGTGCGTATAAGCTCGTAGCCAACTCAGATCAAATACCAAGATCTCGTTAAGCGTGTTAAGTATCTGCGAACGCCGAACAGGGCCAGGCCCACCTGTCTCCTAGGTGGTCTCAACCTGCCCTGTCGCTCCGCCACCAAGTAACAGTCAGGGGCCGTCGGGAACCCAGGCCCACCTCTACCGGGATGGAGCCACCTGCCCCTTCAGCCCCCAACTCCGAACAGTATCACAGGTAATGTAACAGTGTAAAGTATATAGTATATGCCCGTGATCACCTCCCGAAGTGATCACAGCCCAGTAGTATAGCATGGCAGACGGACAAGAGTGTAGGGCCACTGATGGAACACTAGCATCCTATACTAAGCATTTAGGATTGCGGGTAAGGTATCAATGACTGTAGCAGCAATGACAGGCTATGCATCAGAATAGGATTAACGGAAAGCAGTAACATGCTACACTACTCTAATGCAAGCAGTATAGAGAAGAGTAGGCGATATCTGGTGATCAAAGGGGGGGCTTGCCTGGTTGCTCTGGCAAGAGAGAGGGGTCGTCAACTCCGTAGTCGAACTGGTCAGCAGCAGCGTCGGTCTCGTAGTCTACCGGAGAGGAGAGGGGGAAGAAATAATGAATACAGAGCAAACAAAGCATCACAAAATATAACAAGGTGTGCCCTAACGCGGTAGTAGGTGATACCGGTGAAGGGAGGAAAACATCCGGAAAAGTATTCCCGGTGTTTCGTGTTTTCTGACAGATGAACCGGAGGGGGAAAGTTGCGGGTTTGATATGTTAGGGGTGTGTGGTGGACAAACGGGCTACGTATCCGGGTTCGTCTCGTCGTTCTGAGCAACTTTCATGTTGAAAATATTTTAATCCGAGTTACGGATTAAAAGATATGATTTTTTTAAAGATTTTATTAATTTTTGGAATTTAATCAATTAATTATTAAATTCGAAAAATGTAATTATGACGTCAGCATGATGCCATGCTGACGTCAGCAGTCAACAGGGTTGACTAGGTCATCCCTGACATGTGGGTCCCGTTCGTCATACACTGTTAACTAATTATCTTAGTTAAGTTTAATTAACAGTAGTTAATTAGGTTAATTAGTCATTAGGTTTAATTAATCAGGATTAATTAAATTAATTATTTACTTACTTAATTAATTAATTTTATTCATTATTATTTTATTAATTATATTTATCTAAATTCCTTTTCCCTTTTTTATTTATTTTAAAAACGTCCTGGGGGGTGGGGCCCCCATGTCATAGGCAGGGGCCGGTCCAGTCAGCTTGGCTGACCGAGTCAACAGACCGGCCGGGCCCCTAGGGCCCACGGTTCAGTGACCCAGGGGTGGCCCCGGGTCGGCCACGTCGGCGGCCGGCGTTGGGGAACTCCGGTGGCCGTCCCGCGGCGGAGGGGGCGCCGGACCTCGCCGGAATTCGTCGTCCGGCGGCCAAAATGGGTGTGGCTACTCCCGTTCAAAAGCTGGCGACGTCGCGCGTCACGTGGAGCTACGGGTTGGCCCCGGGGATGACCGGAACCACGCCGGCGAC
>NC_041389.1:428750882-428758244 GCF_002162155.2 Triticum dicoccoides
TTTTCTGTTTTAAATTTTAGACCCACATTATTTTTACTTAGTAAAATATGACAACAACTCCTAAAATAACGTTTCAAAATAACCCTCAGCCACAAAAGGTTTTAACCCAAAATAAATTAGTTTTGTGTTTTATAAAATACCAAAGGCATTTAAAAAATGTTTTTGCTACCGTTTAAATCATTTTAGTGCATTTATACATTATATAAAAATGTGGATTATTCATCATAGTCATCTGTGCAATAACTGACACAACCCGGACATTTTGGTTTTTAATATTTGAAAACTTTTGATGTTTGCCTAATTTTGAATTTGAATTAGAATCGGTTTCGAACTAACGCAAGATTAGCATCAGTAATCAAGGTGACGTGGCATCATTAGTAGATGGTTGCTGTAGCTTAATTATCCGGGCGTCACAATTCTCCTCCACTACAAGAAATCTCGTCCCGAGATTTAAGAGGGGAGAAAGGGGGGAAGGTTTGGTAACGAATATAGCGGGTCTTCTCATCCTGGCTTGCTCTTCTCGAAGAGGTCAATCCAATATATTGATGCCTTCATACTTCTGCTTCAGGTCAAAATGATGAAGTCGTCATCCTTTCTTCGGGATCTTCATCGTACTTACGAAAAGGATATGGGGGAAGACTCGGGAAGGGCGGGCCTTACCAGGTTGACTATCTGGTACCTAACTCAGGGAATGGGGTAGGAAGTAACTCTCGAATTGAACTTAAGAAAATATCGAGAGTAAAGTAAGAAGGTACCATGAGAAGTTTCAAACGGATAGGCCATTGTTCGATGTCTGAAACAACATGCGAAAGGGGTCCAGAGCAATGAGATTGAGTATTGCGTCTGCTACCAAAATAGATCACTTGGGACGGTGGCCCGTGAATTACATACGAGGCCGCACGCGAGGAACAACCTTGGGAAGAGGGGGTGCAGGAGAGTCAGGTTTCGATCCTGTGGAACTGTGGGTTATGGGCCCACCACGTGGTTAAAAGTAGGAAGGGGGCCGACATTTTGCACGGTCATGATAGTAAGGCGTGTCAAAGGGTAGCCTTCCAGATATGTCGGCAACAACATCGATACCAAGCGCGAGGGACGAAGAGAACCATTTCCTGCTCGTTGAACGAGGCGGACCAATAGGCAAAGTTCTCATCCATCAGTGGTTACCGGAATGTCATCAACAATAGCAACAGGGTCTTTCTGACAAGGTTGTACACCAAGGTGTTTTACATATAGATCACAAGAAGGGTTAAGCAAACCAATGGAAAGTAAAATATGATTATCATATTAAACAGAACAATGGAAAGGAAAATGTGTTTAAACACATATTTCAGGGATATATCCTTCCCAAGGACAAGCAGAGCATGATATCCGTGGCAGGATATAATGTAGAAAACTCTTTAAGTAAGGGGGGAGGAATCTCATGATATTACCCATACAACGGTGTTAGGATAAATGATAAATAAAATTTAGCATCGTGCTTCAAATGTTCCTGTTGAAAATCGGAGTACCATTGACATGCTTCGAGATAGCATTGACATGGTCTTCAGGTGAAGATCAGACTTTGGAAACACGAAGGATCCATCAGGAATAACTTGTAGAATAAGTCTTACAATTTCCTCATGGATGAACGGATAACCTTGCTGAAAAGGAATCTATAATGATAGGTCCTCCAGCCGGGGGGGGGGGTGCTAGGCATGACATCAGGTTACCGGGTCACCAAAGGATCAACATCATAACTCTCGGAAAGTTGTCCCAACCATCATATCTGACCGAGATTCATATCCAATTGGTGTCATGATACCTCAAACTCAGGGGGTCCGAGAGGAAAAGGTGCAACACAAACTGACAAAATGACATTGCAAGATTTTCGAGAAATGAACTATGGGAGCGGGTTTCTGAAGCAATAGTTCATCATTAAACCAAGGAGGGGATGAGAAGGTGGCTGATGGGCTCAGCGACAATTCATCGAGAATTCCAAACGGATGGATTTCCACGATAATGTGCACAAGAAGATGACATTTGTTGGATCAAATGATATAATAGGATTTGCTCGAGGAAAACATACATAATTAAACATTGGTTGAACGGTGCACCCGAATATGGGTTGGGTTGCACGGCCAATGTTAGAATGGTGATTCAATTATCGAAAGACTTAGAATGAACTATCGCCCATTCACTTCAAAGCAATAGGGTTTCTAGAAGTTTTGAATTCACACGTCATAGCTCAATTGTCGGTATTCCGGTTGAAAACAATACGGGGACCAAGGAATGAACGAAGATGGCAAGAAGTATTATGATATCAAGAATTCTTAAGAGGTGGTGAAATTCTCACCACATTCTTGACAAAAAGAGATGGTAATACTTCCGAGGTAAGGAAGATCAACTGCTGGGTAGCAGGGATCTCAAGGTTTACACAAAACACGAACAAGTTGTGTTGGACAGAAGGCAATAAAGTGGTCGATGAGAACATGAATCATCGAGGGGCAAGGATGGTATTAACCATCATGAATTCATTTGAATTCCTGGAAGAGCTCATAAGGTTGATGATGATCACGACACAATTGTCGAGAGATTTCATGCAGATGTAATCAATTAGCGACGACATCAAGTCAAAGGAATGGTGAAGCAAGAGGTTATTGGATCCACAGTTACGACACAAACTCGAACTCAAGCTTGTTGTTTAAGGTGAAAGGGTATGACGAGGAAAATCGACGTAAGCTTAGCTATCATCGCAAATTGGTGCTCCGAGAATAAGGGCCGGGTTGCACAGTTAAGATCATCACGACAATGATATAGCCAAACAGGCTAGGAATGGCGTGATCGGGTACAAACTCGTACTTATAGAAGCTTACTGAAGAGTTATTGAACCGTAGAGCGGACTCGGTTCAGTTATCGGTGTCTTTGAGTGTTTAATAACTCAGAGCCCGTGAAAAATTGGAATCAGTGGGAAGGTAGCACTTGATGAAGAACTCATAAGAAGTTATGCAGTTCCAAGATAATCTCGAGATACCAGGGGGGTAATACTCGATGACATATCAAAGTAGAGGTTGGACGGGGGGTATTGCTCTATAGAAGACAAGTGTTAAAACTTGCACGAGAAATGGTATTTAAAAGAGAACATGGTCGGAACCACGATTGCAAAAGGCCAGATCCCTGATATAAGATGAACTTATACCAAAGGAATAATTAATTTAAGAGAAGCTTTAATGATAAGATCTACATCGTGTCCATGGGCATGAACACAAGTTCAAGGTCGACTCCCACTTCTCCAATGCATAACCTTTCATTCACTTCTCACGTTCGATGAAGTTGCAGTGTTGAAATTTTATCTGGCGAAGCACCAGAAGAGTATGATTCGTGAAAACTTTCGGGTTCACACGGTTTAGTGAAGGCATATGTTCAACCCATAGGGGCTTCTTGGAATCATATACCAGAATCTTTAGAAATAATTAACTCAAGCTCGAAGGCAGAGCATGGTTGAGAAAGCAGAGGATACAATTTACCAAAGGCATTATGTATCAGAGGAAAGGCTCACAAGGTTATTGAATATGAAGGGCGTTGTCAGATAAAATCCAACAAAGGATCTGGTGGTCCACAAGGGATCTGACGTGAGCATTGGTACTCAACTAGAGGAAGAAGAATGCAAGGAGATCAAATTATAGAAACAACCGACTAACTCAATTGTCAAATGCCAAGGAATTATGATTTCCAAATCAAGGGATCAGAAGCAATGCTCTGATTAGGGATGGATAAGTTGAATAGCCTTAGGGTACAATCAACGACAATTGGATTGGTCGAGAACCAATTCCAGTTAAAAGAATGGCAGCTCAGTCGGAAAGGTAATTTATAAGGATCAATGATGTTTGCGGGTATTCGCAAACATATTGAGTCAACAGACTCAAAATGATAATGACAAGGAATGTCAATAAGACTATGAGACTTATGGGACTAACCATAATGCAAGCAAGCAAGAATTTCAAGAGGAATAGGCTGCTCGGGATTTTCGGAAGATCGAATGGCATTTCAAAGACTTTTGTGAAATACAAGAATCAACTGGGGATGAGTGGATACTCGATAAGTGCGAGAAATTATTTGAAGGGGTATTCATGTGGCAAAGAACTGCTAGGCAGTAGGCACAAAGTATTCTCGGAACAATAGAGAAAACTTCGGGGTATCTTGTAATAACAAGATCAATGGGGGATGATCGTATGAATGGCAAGTGTAAGTAGTTTTCCATACGGATTTAACGGTGGTCGGGAATAGCAAAAGTGATGGGCACAAAGTCTCGAGAGAATATCAAAGAGTATCTCCGAAATCTTCTGGTGCAGTCGGTGATCATCCGGACTGAAGGGCCCCTCCGGTAGAAAGTATTTTCGAGAACCTAAAAGTTAGAATTCAGTAAAAAATCGTTTAACCTGAATAGAAGAGAGTTCAGAATCCCAGAGTAAAGGTCGAGGAGTAAAGATCCTAATACCACCCGATGGCGACGTGGGCCCGTAAGGCACACAGCCAAGTTAGTAAAAGTTTTTGCAATGTCTAGACTCGACTTCGGCCAAGGAGTGTGGAAGGGGGATTCCTATAGGCAGTCGGCTCTGATACCAACTTGTGACGCCCCCGATTCAATCGTACACTAATCATGCACGCAAATGTGTACGATCAAGATCAGGGACTCACGGGAAGATATCACAACACAACTCTACAAATAAAATAAGTCATACAAGCATCATAATACAAGCCAGGGGCCTCGAGGGCTCGAATACAAGTGCTCGATCATAGACGAGTCAGCGGAAGCAACAATATCTGAGTACAGACATAAGTTAAACAAGTTTGCCTTAAGAAGGCTAGCACAAACTGGGATACAGATCGAAAGAGGCGCAGGCCTCCTGCCTGGGATCCTCCTAACTACTCCTGGACATCGTCAGCGGGCTGCACGTAGTAGTAGGCACCTCCGGTGTAGTAGGGGTCGTCATCGACGGTGGCGTCTGGCTCCTGGACTCCAGCATCTGGTTGCGACAACCAGAAAGAAAGGAAAGGGGGAAAAAGGGGGGAGAAAGCAACCGTGAGTACTCATCCAAAGTACTCGCAAGCAAGGAACTAAACTACATATGCATGGGTATATGTGTAAGGAGGCCATATCAGTGGACTGAACTGCAGAATGCCAGAATAAGAGGGGGATAACTAGTCCTATCGAAGACTACGCTTCTGGCAGCCTCCGTCTTGCAGCATGTAGAAGAGAGTAGATTGAAGTCCTCCAAGTAGCATCTCCAAGTAGCATCTCCAAGTAGCATCTCCAAGTAGCATCTCGAGTAGCATAATCCTACCCGGCGATCCTCTCCTCGTCGCCCTGTAGAAAAGCGATCACCGGGTTGTCTGTGGAACTTGGAAGGGTGTGTTTTATTAAGTATCCGGTTCTAGTTGTCATAAGGTCAAGGTACAACTCCAAGTCGTCCTGTTACCGAAGATCACGGCTATTCGAATAGATTAACTTCCCTGCAGGGGTGCACCAACTTACCCAGCACGCTCGATCCCATTTGGCCGGACACACTTTCCTGGGTCATGCCCGACCGCGGAAGATCAACACGTCGCAGCCCCACCTAGGCACAACAGAGAGGCCAGCACGCCGGTCTAAACCTAAGCGCGTAGGGGTGTGGGCCCATCGCCCTGAGCACACCGGCACGTTGCGTGGGCGGCCGAAAGCCGACCTAGCCTAGTGGCGTTCCAGTCCAATTCGGCGCGCGCCGCTCCGTCGCTGACGTCTGAAGTGCTTCGGCTGATACCACGACGTCGGGATACCCATAACTACTCCCGCGTAGATGGTTAGTGCGTATAAGCTCGTAGCCAACTCAGATCAAATACCAAGATCTCGTTAAGCGTGTTAAGTATCCGCGAACGCCGAACAGGGCCAGGCCCACCTGTCTCCTAGGTGGTCTCAACCTGCCCTGTCGCTCCGCCACCAAGTAACAGTCAGGGGCCGTCGGGAACCCAGGCCCACCTCTACCGGGATAGAGCCACCTGCCCCTTCAGCCCCCAACTCCGAACAGTATCACAGGTAATGTAACAGTGTAAAGTATATAGTATATGCCCGTGATCACCTCCCGAAGTGATCACAGCCCAGTAGTATAGCATGGCAGACGGACAAGAGTGTAGGGCCACTGATGGAACACTAGCATCCTATACTAAGCATTTAGGATTGCGGGTAAGGTATCAATGACTGTAGCAGCAATGACAGGCTATGCATCAGAATAGGATTAACGGAAAGCAGTAACATGCTACACTACTCTAATGCAAGCAGTATAGAGAAGAGTAGGCGATATCTGGTGATCAAAGGGGGGGCTTGCCTGGTTGCTCTGGCAAGAGAGAGGGGTCGTCAACTCCGTAGTCGAACTGGTCAGCAGCAGCGTCGGTCTCGTAGTCTACCGGAGAGGAGAGGGGGAAGAAATAATGAATAGATAGCAAACAAAGCATCACAAAATATAACAAGGCAATACGCGGTGTTCGGTGTGCCCTAACGCGGTAGTAGGTGATACCGGTGAAGGGGGGAAAACATCCGGAAAAGTATTCCCGGTGTTTCGTGTTTTCTGACAGATGAACCGAAGGGGGAAAATTGCGGGTTTGATATGTTAGGGGTGTGTGGTGGACGAACGGGCTACGTATCCGGGTTCGTCTCGTCGTTCTGAGCAACTTTCATGTTGAAAATATTTTAATCCGAGTTACGGATTAGAAGATATGATTTTTTTAAAGATTTGATTAATTTCTGGAATTTAATCAATTAATTATTAAATTCGAAAAATGTAATTATGACGTCAGCATGATGCCATGCTGACGTCAGCAGTCAACGGGGTTGACTAGGTCAACCCTGACATGTGGGTCCCGTTCGTCATACACTGTTAACTAATTATCTTAGTTAAGTTTAATTAACAGTAGTTAATTAGGTTAATTAGTCATTAGGTTTAATTAATCAGGATTAATTAAATTAATTAATTAATTAATTAATTAATTAATTAATTAATTAATTAATTAATTAATTAATTAATTAATTTTATTCATTATTATTTTATTAATTATATTTATCTAAATTCCTTTTCCCTTTTTTATTTATTTTAAAAACGTCCTGGGGGGTGGGGCCCCCATGTCATAGGCAGGGGCCGGTCCAGTCAGCCTGGCTGACCGAGTCAACAGACCGGCCGGGCCCCTAGGGCCCACGGTTCAGTGACCCAGGGGTGGCCCCGGGTCGGCCACGTCGGCGGCCGGCGTTGGGGAACTCCGGTGGCCGTCCCGCGGCGGAGGGGGCACCGGACCTCGCCGGAATTCGTCGTCCGGCGGCCAAAATGGGTGTGGCTACTCCCGTTCAAAAGCTGGCGA
>NC_041389.1:428758970-428893192 GCF_002162155.2 Triticum dicoccoides
TCGGGGGGGGGATGGGGTGGTCGGCTAGGGTTTGCCGACCGGGGGAGGGGGGATATGGGAGTGAGGGGGTGGGCCGGGCCAGGGGGCTGGCCGGCTGGGCTAGGTGGGCTTGGCCCAGTTGGGCCAGGGGGGAGGGTTTCCCCTTTTCTCCTTTTGTTTTATTTTTCTTTTCTTATTTTTCCCTTTTCTGTTTTAAATTTTAGACCCACATTATTTTTACTTAGTAAAATATGACAACAACTCCTAAAATAACGTTTCAAAATAACCCTCAGCCACAAAAGGTTTTAACCCAAAATAAATTAGTTTTGTGTTTTATAAAATACCAAAGGCATTTAAAAAATGTTTTTCCTACCGTTTAAATCATTTTAGTGCATTTATACATTATATAAAAATGTGGATTATTCATCATAGTCATCTGTGCAATAACTGACACAACCCGGACATTTTGGTTTTTAATATTTGAAAACTTTTGATGTTTGCCTAATTTTGAATTTGAATTAGAATCGGTTTCGAACTAACGCAAGATTAGCATCAGTAATCAAGGTGACGTGGCATCATTAGTAGATGGTTGCTCTAGCTTAATTATCCGTACGTCACATCTTTGGTGCAAAGGGGGCAAGCGCATGCGCGGAATACCGAGGCATCAGGCAAAGATTTCCATATCGGTGCAACGAGACCAAGACTAGCAGGACGGCAGGACGGAGGTCACCATGGAGCCCAAGACGGCGTCATCGCCAGGACCTTTGGCAGTCGAAGACCACCTTTAGTCAGGATAACTTGTACTAGTTGTCCCCTTTCGAAATGGCCATTGTTGGCTCCCTTCCCACTCAATATTTGGGAAGAGGACCAAGGCCTCTATAAATAGGGCTAGCCACCATAGTAGAAGGCATCTCGTCTAGAGCCAAGAGAGACGGATCGATTCCTCCTCAAGCACACCACCACAAGAACACCTCTCCTCGCGAGGCTGTTCTTCCTCTCTAATGTTCATCATCGGCCCAAGAGGCAATCCACCACACCACACACTGGATTAGGGTATTACACCACAACGGTGGCCCGAACCAGTATAAACCTCGTGTCTCTTGTGTTGTTCATCGATCTAGCTTAGAATCGCGGCGAGGTTGTGGGCGTGTTTCGGTAGGGAGAAGATCTTCGTGCGCACCCCAGAGTTCAAACCTTAAGGATTTTGCCGGAACCCGATATCCGACATTTGGCGCGCGAGGTAGGGGTGCGCCGAAATCTTCTTTCCGCTGATCTGCGTCCCATCGCTTCGTCGCATCCATGGCAGACGCTCACGCCGAGCGCCGGGCTGCTCTCGCCGCCCGCGTCGCCCAGACGGCTCCTGTCGGTGGGCCTCCTCGTTGTTCTTCGTCGCCTGCCGCCAACGTCGCCACCGGCCCGGCAGGGAACAAGCAGCAAGCATCTTCCGTGCACCCCTCAGTGCGGCGAGAAGGCCGCACCGCCACTCCGTTGCTGACCCAAGATGGTTCGTCCTCTCACGCACGTCGTGCCACCACGGACACGCAGGCCGTGTTGCTCCTAGCACGTGAGCTCCTGCACTACCGCCCCGTCGACGACCTCTACGAAGAATGGCTCACTCGCATCACAAGCTCGTCAGCGCCGCAGGGGGCTCTCCCGCGCCGTCCCTCTCGCTGCCTCGCCTTCTGTCATGCATGGGCGATGCGGCTCAGGGAGCGCCTCCGCCACCTCCTCCCCAAGAACGCGCCCTGGCTCCAAGGCGCGCGGCCCCTGGACGTGACCCACCGTGTCCCGCACCCGCGCGGCAAGAAAGAAGCTGCCAAGAAATCCCTCAGCCTCAAGAAGGCGCTCACGTGCTCCCTGCACCAGCACGACAAGACCGCATCCATGCACCAGCATGCCAACACCCCGCGCTGCCCCTAGTGGCGGTGCGCGAGAACCATCAAGAGCAAGCCCCGCGTCTGCAAAGGGCTTTGGTGGCCACAGCAGGTTGCCGCGCCTTGACCACCGAGCTGCGTAGCGTCGCCTGGCCCGACAAGTTCAAGCCGGGCCTGCCTCCTTGCTACGACGGTACTACCGACCCCGTGGAGTTCCTGCAGCTCTGTCAGCTGGGCATCAAGGCAGCCAACAGAGATGAAAAGGTCATGGAGAACTGGTTTCCTATGGTGCTCAAGAATGGTGCCCGCACCTGGCTCCTGAACCTACCTCCCGGTTCGATCTCCTCTTGGGACGAGATGCGTAGCCGCTTCATCGCCAACTTCCAAGGCACTCGCGACCGCCCCCCGGCCGCGGGTGACCTGCGCCGCATCAAGCAGCAGCCTAGAGAGACCCTGCAGAAATACATCCAGCGCTTCAACAGCGCCCGCCTCAAGATCCCCAAGGTGACGGACGAGGCCATCATCTCAGCATTTTCTGATGGCGTCCGTGACGTCAAGATGAAGGAGGAGCTCGCCATCCATGAGGATCTGTGCGCATCTCTGGAGCTGTTCAACCTGGCGACCAAGTCCGCAAGAGCTGAGGAAGGACGCCTGTTCCTCCTCGAGCTTCCAACTGCTGACCCAGAAGAGAAGAAAGCCAAGGCCAAGGACGTGAAGCGCAAAGGAGCAGCCGTGCTTGCAGCAGAACCAGACACGAAGTATGGCAGGGACTAGCCGGAGTCATCCAAGGGCAGCCGATTCTGCGCCTACCACAACCTCCACACCCACAACACCAACGAGTGCCAGGAGCTCAGGGCTGTTCGAGAAGGATGCTTTGGTCGACGCCCTGAGCGCAACGACCGGGGCTACGGCTGAGGAGGAGGACGAGGCAGAGGACGATGGGATGACCGAGGCCCTCGCCAGGAGTGGTGTGACCGACCTCGCGAGGATCACTGGCAGGACCAGCCTCACGAGGGAGCTTGGAGGGATCATCCTCGCGAGGATCGCCCGCAGGGCAACGCAGGCCTTCTTCCTCTGTTGCCGCCGCCAAGAAGGAATGACGACCACCACCAGGACAAGGGGGCTGGGGGCTTCCAGGAGCCATGTGCTATCGCTTGCATCTTGGGCGGTGTCCAGGCCCCAGCCTCTCAATGCATCTTCAAGCAGTTTGCTCGCGAGGTGAATGCAGTCCTCCCCAAGCTCGAGGCCACGCGCCCGCTCAGGTGGTCCAAGTACGCTATCACTTTCAGCTCAGCAGATCAACTCAAGTGTGCGGCTATCACTGGCGTCCTCCAGATGCTTTGTTCCCCAGTCATTAGCAACGTGCAAGTCACCAGGACCCTCATCGATGGCGGCGCAGGACTCAACGTTCTGTCCATCGAGATGTTCAACAACCTTCAAGTGCCATATGATCAACTTCAGCTACCAAGCCTTTCTCAGGAGTTACTGACGACTCCACCACCCCGATAGGGCAGGTCCGCCTCCCGATCACTTTCGGGCAGCGCAACAACTACCACACCGAGCTCATTGACTTTGACGTCGCCCACATCTGCCTGCCATACAATGCCATCATCGGGTATCCAGCCCTGGCCAAGTTCATGGCAGTGACCCACCATGGCTACAACGTCCTCAAGATGCCAGGAAGCGGTGGAATCATCACAGTCCCCTGCAAAGAGAAAGATGCGGTGTGCTCCCCCGAGCGTGCTGTAGGACCTTGAAGTATGTCTAGAGGGGGGGGGTGATTAGACTACTTGGCCAATTAAAAACTTAACCTTTTCCCAATTTTAGACTTTGGCAGATTTTAACTATTTTGCACAAGTCAAGCAATCTTCACACAAATCAAGCAAGCATGCAAAGAGTATATGAGCAGCGGAAATTAAAGCATGCAACTTGCAAGAATGTAAAGGGAAGGGTTTAGGAGGATTCAAACGCAATTGGAGACACAGATGTTTTTTTCGTGGTTTCGATAGGTGGTGCTATCGTACATCCACGCTGATGGAGACTTCAACCCACGAAGGGTAACGATTGCGCGAGTCCACGGAGGGCTCCACCCACGAAGGGTCCACGAAGAAGCAACCTTGTCTATCCCACCATGGCTGTCGCCCATGAAGGACTTGCCTCACTAGCGGTAGATCTTCACAAAGTAGGCGATCTCCTTGCCCTTACAAACTCCTTGGTTCAACTCCACAATCTTGTGGGAGGCTCCCAAGTGACACCTAGCCAATCTAGGAGACACCACTCTCCAAGAAGTAACAAATGGTGCGTTGATGATGAACTCCTTGCTCTTGTGCTTCAAATGATAGTCTCCCCAACACTCAACTCTCTCTCATAGGATTTGGATCTAGTGGAAAGAAGATTTGAGTGGAAAGCAACTTGGGGAAGGCTAGAGATCAAGATTCATATGGTAGGAATGGAATATCTTGGCCTCAACACATGAGTAGGTGGTTCTCTCTCAGAAATGGTAAGTTGGAAGTGTAGGTTTGTTCTGATGGCTCTCTCCACGAATGAAGAGGAGGTGGAGGGGTATATATAGCCTCCACACAAAATCTAACCGTTACACACAACTTGCCAAACTCGGTGGGACCAAATTGATAAACTCGGTCGGACCGATTCAGCAAATCTAGTGACCGTTAGGATTTTCGGTGGGATCGACATGCAACTCGGTAGGACCGATATGGTTAGGGTTAGGGCATAACGTAATCTCGATGAGACCGATTACACAAACTCGGTAAGACCGATTTTGGTAATTAGCTAACCTGAGAGTTGGTGAGGTAAACTCGGTGGGACCGATTCGCTCTTTTCGGTGAGACCGAAATGTTACGAAAGGGAAACAGAGAGTTTACATTGCAATCTCGGTGGGACCGATCGCTCACTTCGGTTAGACCGAAACGTTACGAAGGGAAACAGAGAGATTACAATCCCATCTCGGTGAGACCGAGATCCCTATCGGTGAGACCGATTTGCCTAGGGTTTGTGGCAGTGGCTATGACAATTGAACTCGGTGGCGCCGGATAGGAAGAATCGGTGGGACCGATTTTGACTTTGGGTTTAGGTCATATGTGGATGTGAGAAAGTAGTTGAGGGTTTTTGGAGCATATCACTAAGCACTTGAAGCAAGAGGCTCATTAAGCAACACATCATCCCTCCTTGATAGTATTGGCTTTTCCTATAGACTCAATGTGATCTTGGATCACTAAAATGTAAAATGTAGAGTCTTGAACTTTTGAGCTTGAGCCAATCCTTTGTCCTTAATATTTTGAGGGATCCACTTTCATCATCCATGCCATGCCATTCATTGAGCTTTCCTGAAATAATAGTCTTGGAATAGCATTAGCTCAATGAGCTATATGTTGTTATGAATTACCAAAACCACCTAGGGATAGTTGCACTTTCAATCTCCCCCTTTTTAGTAATTGATGACAACATATAGATCAAAGCTTCGACAAATGATAATAAGATTGAAAAAAAACATCGTCGCTTTGAGAAGTATGTGATAAGCAAGAGCTCCCCCTAAATTTGTGCATAGTTTAAGATTTGCTTTGGACTGCAAATGCACAAGGAATTAGGCTCATGGGTTACTCTTCCATGTCACATACATCTTGGTGGAGCGCTCAAAATAATAATGATTAAATACATGCACTCATCACCAAGCAAAGTGAATGATCATATAAGGATAAGTAAGATAGTATCATCAAACAGGCATAAGTGTAGCTTATGACCAAACACATGATCATCAATGCCTCACACAGGCAATAACGTAG
The DNA here is from genome assembly GCF_002162155.2 of Triticum dicoccoides. Classification (NCBI taxonomy): domain Eukaryota; kingdom Viridiplantae; phylum Streptophyta; class Magnoliopsida; order Poales; family Poaceae; genus Triticum; species Triticum dicoccoides. The sequence continues at coordinate 428,764,624 of NC_041389.1, forward strand.
TATCTCAAGCAAGCAAATAAAGTTCAACCACAAAAGCAAGAGAGAACAAAAGCAACACTCTCTCTCGAAGCCTATGATCTATATATTTTTCTCCCCCTTTGGCAACAAGTTACCAAAAAGTTCATAGAAAATGCATAGTACTAGATCAACTCTCAGGCTTGGTCTTCAGGTGGTGGTGTAGATAGAACGCCAAGGACGAAAGCATCAGTTGATGTAGTTGGAGCTGGAGTGTGGGTGTTGAAGCTTGTTGCACTGGAGCTGTAGGAGCTGTAGCTGGTGCAGATGAAGTGGCTCTGGTGTCTGTCACAGGCACTGCAGCTGATCTCTGAGCTCGAGGTACTCTGGCAAATGCATTAGTAGTTGTCGTGCCCTTCCTCTCCTGCATATTATCCTGAAGCTTCTCCACAACTGACTGAATCTCAGTTACTTTGACATCTAGATCATAGAATTTTTGTTCCATGATTCTTTCCAGGCTCTCGTGGTTTTGAGTTAGGGTGGCCAACCCCTTCTCAATCCTCAGTGTTGACGCTATCAAGTAACCAAGCTGCTCCTGCTTGTTCTTCAAAAAGCACTCAGATGCCTCCTCTTGAGTTGGCATCTTGGGAGCTTTCTCTCTCTGTGCTTTCTCCTTCTTCTCTTGAGCTTGTACTGATGATGGTTCATTCTCATTCATTACAACTTGATTATCCTCAAAGTCTAGATAGAGAGCAAAGTGTTCCTTATCCAACAGATATTTTCCTGTGCCCATCTTTGAGTTAATCAACTCCTGAATTTGTGGGGCATATCCACAACTCCACTTTTGGTCTGCTGCAGTCCTCTTGATAGTCTCAACCATAAGGCTCATGACCTTGAATTTTTGTGGCACATCAAATATATGTAGCAAGTTTATTGCATGCCCTCTGATCATGTTGTGGTCACCTGACTTAGGCAAAAGAGTGTGCCTTAGGATCCAGTTGATCGTTGGCAGCCCTGACAGAAGAAAATGGACTGACCCAAACTTGAAAGTCTCAAGAGCTTTGTCTGGGATCTCCTTGTACATATGGGACATAGAATTGTGTCCCATCTTCTTCTTGGCATAAACGTCCAAGTCATCTTCACTCTCCTTTGGGGCACTGATTAGATTTGCCCACTCCTCAATGGTTGACTGGTATCTCGTACCTTCAGACATCCAAACTATCCTGCCATCTGGATAGAAATGTGCTGTGGAGTAGAATTGCATAATGAGCTCACCATTCCAGTTTGTGAGCTTCTGCCCAACAAAATCTGCAACTCCACATGCAATGAAACTGTCTTGCACTCCAGGATAGTGTTCTTCATTCTCTTTCATGTAGGTCTAGTCGACCCACCTCATATCACACACTATGGGCTTCTTGTCCAACAAGATTGTCTCATAGAAGTCCTGTTGTTCCTTTGTGTGGAACCTGTAATCAACAGCAGTCCTTCTCCTGGTGGCATATGGATCTGTCATCCTCCGTAGCCTCAACCCTGAGTCTCTCCTGATATTCATGTCCTCATCCACAGGATGAGCATCATTGTGGTCTGGAATCTTGGGTTTGAGCTTCCTCAGGACTTGTCCTTCATCATCTTCCTCAGCAGCAACTTCAGGCACTGGGGCCTTGTTCTTCTCAGTAGCTGGTATATTCCTGGTATTCCTCTTTGGTGCACTCTTGGCCTTGGAGGCAGGTTTGGGTGCTTCCTTGGGCTTTGATGTTGCAGCCCCTGACCTTATAGCATCACCCATCAACTTTTGTGCCTTGGGTGCTGGTGCAACAACCTCTTCTTCCTCTTCCTCTTCCATCATGCAAGGTTGACCAACAACTCTGGCCATGGTCTTTTTGACCCTTTCCTTCCTCTTCTTTCCTTCTGCAGCTGGTTCTTTGGGATCAGGCTTTTCAGGTACTTGTGTTGATCCTCTGACCTTCAGCATAGGTGTCTTCTTGGCAGGAACCTTCCTATTGAGTCCAGGCTTTGTGGTCTTTGCTAAGCCATACTCCTTTTTGGGCACTACCTTCTTGGAAGTAGCCTCATCTTCAGCTGCCACATAGTCCTCATCCTTAGAGTCTGAGGTTCTCTTCCTTCTGGCTCTTGTGGCTGCTTTAGGCAGATTGCTAGGAGTGCTTCTGCTGCCATCATCTGAAGAACTTGAGGGACTAGTGCCCTCACTCATGTGAATTCGCTCTTATTCCCTGTTCTGACTGTCACTTTGGTCTGACATGCTGGAAACACTGACTGCTGACCCTGTGAACAGTTATAGATGAGACAGAATGGATGAGCATCACAAATGCAGAGATTTTTGCAAAAGAATGATTCAAAAACTTAGTTTTAGTTTTCCATATAAAGCATCTCGGATCAACCGATTCTCAAACTCGGTGATACCGAAGCAGTTTTGGAACCTAAACTAGTGAACTCGGTCAGACCGAGTCACAGTTCGGTGGCACCGAGACTGCTAGGGTTTCACAAAGTTTCAAAATCGGTCACACCGATTAGCAATTCTAGGTCGGACCGAGAGTTACTAGTGCAATGGCGTTAGCCGAATCGGTGAGACCGAGTTTTTCAACTCAGTGGGTCCGAGATGGTTTTGGCGGAAACCTAACCCTAAATTTTCAAATCGCATCTATTCTACGGATTGTTTTGACTGGATAGAGGTGTTTCAATCATGGCAAGATTCATAATGAACACAATGTGCTGAGAATTAGACGAGGATAGCACTGTGATCGAGTTCATACCCTAGTTCGGCGATGAACTCACTATGGCGGCAACGGCGGAGAAGAAATCTGTTGACGGCGGCGGAGACCAGCGATAGGAGGCGGCTGGCAACGAAGTCGACGATCCGAAGACCTAGGAGGCAGAGCGAGCTATGCGCGGGCAAAGAGGTTTGGAGAAAGTTTTCCAAATTTTTGCACGTGAGTATATATAGCCCGACACTGTCGGTGTGACCGAGTGGAACAACTCGGTGGCACCGAGATGCATAACTGTTGACAGTTATAGCAACTCGGTGAGACTGAAAAGTTCAAATTGGTTGCACCGAGATTGAAAACCTAGATCGACTTAGTGATCTCGGTATGACCGAAATGGAAGAATCGGTCAGACCGAAAATCACAAAGAAGTTTTGGAAGTTTAAGTCCATGACGAATCGGGGACTCCGAGTGCTCCTCACATAGAGTGGTTCGAATCTGACTTGATCAAATTTTGTGATGTAGCATGAATAGAGTTTGAGACGAGAAAAGCATAGATAGCTGGAGAAGGTTCTTAGGCATTCTTGTCCATCCACTTGGCAAAAGAAAAAGAAACCAAACAATCAAAACAAGTGGATGTCCTTGAATGAGTAAAATATGCAACCAACATGCTCACACAATAAAATGGAAAATGAAATATGTGGCAAAGCATGCACAACCAATTCTAGCATCTATCAAACAATTGGCGATGACTAGGTCATCTATATATGAGTATATTGGCTTAGGAGTCAAATGATAACATTTGATCATAGGTCATACTCATCGTTTAAGCTCAGGTGGGGTTACCACTTTTACATAATGCATGATGTGTTCACATCATTAGAGTTGCTTTGACTCAATTCTTAGAGTTAAGCTCCCCCTGGATGTGAGATCTCCCTTTAGAGGGATGAACTAACCTTGGGTTTTGTTGATGATGACTTCATGTAGGTGTTGAAGATGTGGATGCTCAATGTTGATGTAGATCATTTGGAGCAATCCTTTGGAGTGAGTTGCACTTTCAATACCTACATGGGTTAGTCCCACAAGGAACAAACAAGAATATCCATAGACATAGAGTGATGCACACACAAGATGATGTCCATCAAAACATTAGGTTACCTTGTCCCTTGCCTTACCAACATGAGGGTTTGTGAATCCATGAACTAGTGCAATATATGAAAGTTGATTGCACTTGTCCTTTCCATAATGATATGAGTGAAGAATGTTGGCAGAGTCACCCTCAAGAACTCTCTAGTTCTTCTTCTTCGGGATCCACATCATCTTGATGGGAATCCTTGGAGTTGTAGTTGTACTTGATGAAGTAGAACTTGACGTAGTCTTGGGAAACCACTTGACGAAGGCCTTAGGTGCTTCTTCAAATGCATCAATCTCCTCTTGAAGCTTGGCCTTGCCTTTGTTCTTGTGGTCTTGTGGTGGAAGATCATCTTGTGCTTGTGTTCCCTTGAAGGAAGTAGGATCATACTTTTCTTGTTGAGGGATAAACTTCGTCTTGGGGTATTGATCTTCTTCCCACTCAACTCCATTGTCATTGAACTTTTGTTCAAAACCAACACCTTGATTCTTCCGGTGCCTTCCTTGCTTGCGTACAATTTCCTCGAATTGCTTACTCCTGGCAAGGCTCTTGTATACACCTTTCTCTATAATTCCCTTCAATAAGCTATTTTCTTGCTCAAGTGTAACTTGGCTAAGAGAATCATTAGTGGAATCAAGAGAACTACTAGAAGCAACAATATTGGATTTAGCATTATTATTGTTACTACTAGAGGAAGAATCCTTCTTGTTCTTGTTACTAGACTTGACTTGAGGCATGCAAGTAGATAAGAGTAAACGCTTGGCAATGTAAGAAGAACTTTTCTTATGAAGATCATCATTGATTGCCTTTAAGAACTCATGCTCTTGCTCAAGATTGAGATTTTCAAAGCATAACTTCTCATGAGCCCTTAAAAGTTCTCGATGATCTTCGAAGATAGTTTCATGAGCTAACTTAAGAGTGTTTAGTTCTTTAGTTAGAAGCTCAATCTTCTCCTTATCATTGTCATTCATTTTACCTTGATTAGCATGATTAATTAACGTTTCATCATAGTATTCACTACTAGAGTTGTCAATAAGTAGATCATCGTCACCTAGCAGGTCATCTTCATCACTATTGAAATCAACATACTCGGGATGTGTTACCTTTGGGCCTTTGGCCATGAAACATCTTCCAATTCCTTCATTTGGTGAATCAAATATGTCATAGGAGTTGGTTGACACAAGTGCTAGACCGGCAACACCTTCATCTTGAGTATATTCGGAGTCGGAGTGATAGCTTCTCTCAGAGTGATTGTCGGAGTCGGAGCCGGATACCCATTCACCAACATGAGCTTGATGTCTTTGTTTTGTGTAGCTCTTTGATGACTTGTCCTTCCTTTCCGAATCCTTGCTTCTTCGTGAGGGTCTTCGTTCATAACGATCATCTCTTCTCCTTCTCTCCCTTGGTGGTGATTCTTCTCTTCTACTTCTTCTTTTTGGAGAATCTTCTCTTCTTTTGTAGGGTGCCGTACACTCATTGAGTAGTGTCCGGGTCTCCCACAATTGTAGCAATTGCGCTCTCGACTAGAAGATCTTTTGTCATTATAGGACCTTGACTTGGAGATTCTTTCTTTGCTTCTACTCTTGTAGAACTTGTTGAAGTTCTTCACCATTAAGCTCAATTCTTCATTGAAGGTTTGTTTCTCACTTGATGATGTGGGGGCTTCACATGAGGCTTTGTAAGCACCACTGGACTTGTTGTGAAGTTCCTCCTTATCCTTAAGTGACATCTCATGAGCAACAATTCTTCCAATGACTTCCGTTGGCTTTAGATCTTTGTAATTTGGCATCATTTGGATCAATGTGCACACGGTATCATACTTTCCATCCAATGATCTTAGGATCTTCTTGATGATGAATCTGTCGGTCATCTCTTCACTTCCTAAGCCAGCAATCTCATTTGTGATAAGAGCAAGCCTAGAGTATATTTCAGCGACACCTTCACCATCCTTCATTTTGAACTTGTCAAGCTGACTTTGGAGCACATTCAGCTTGGATTCCTTGACGGAGTCGGTACCTTCATGCATATCAATCAAAGTATCCCAAATTTCCTTTGCATTCTCAAGACGGCTGATTTTGTTGAATTCCTCGGGGCACAAGCCATTGAAGAGGATATCACACACTTGAGCGTTGTATTGCAGCATCTTTAATTCATCCGCATTAGCTTCACGGTTCGGCTCTCTCCCATCAAAGAATTCACCTTGCAAGCCAATACAAACAATAGCCCAAACGGCGGGGTTATGTCCGAGAATATGCATTTTCATCTTATGTTTCCAACTAGCAAAATTAGTACCATCAAAGTAAGGACCTCTACAATGATAATTTCCCTCGCTAGACGCCATACTCTCCTAGGTTGTGAAACCAAGGCTATGACCACCAAAAGCTATGGAAATCAAAGCAAATGGAGAGCAAAGCTCTGATACCACTTGTAGGACCATGAAGTATGTCTAGAGGGGGGTGATTAGACTACTTGACCAATCAAAACTTAACCTTTTCCCAATTTTAGACTTTGGCAGATTTTAGCTATTTTGCACAAGTCAAGCAATCTTCACACAAATCAAGCAAGCATGCAAAGAGTATATGAGCAGCGGAAATTAAAGCATGCAACTTGCAAGAATGTAAAGGGAAGGGTTTAAGAGGATTCAAACGCAATTGGAGACACGGATGTTTTTGTCGTGGTTCCGATAGGTGGTGCTATCATACATCCACGTTGATGGAGACTTCAACCCACGAAGGGTAACGGTTGCGTGAGTCCACGGAGGGCTCCACCCACGAAGGGTCCATGAAGAAACAACCTTGTCTATCCCACCATGGCCGTCGCCCACGAAGGACTTGCCTCACTAGCGGTAGATCTTCACGAAGTAGGCGATCTACTTGCCCTTACAAACTCCTTGGTTCAACTCCACAATCTTGTGGGAGGCTCCCAAGTGACACCTAGCCAATCTAGGAGACACCACTCTCCAAGAAGTAACAAATGGTGCGTTGATGATGAACTCCTTGCTCTTGTGCTTCAAACGATAGTCTCCCCAACACTCAACTCTCTCTCATAGGATTTGGATCTGGTGGAAAGAAGATTTGAGTGGAAAGCAACTTGGGGAAGGCTAGAGATCAAAATTCAAATGGTAGGAATGGAATATCTTAGCCTCAACACATGAGTAGGTGGTTCTCTCTCGGAAATGGTAAGTTGGAAGTATAGGTTTGTTCTGATGGCTCTCTCCACGAATGAAGAGGAGGTGGAGGGGTATATATAGCCTCCACACAAAATCTAACTGTTACACACAACTTGCCAAACTCGGTGGGACCGAATTGATAAACTCGGTCGGACCAATTCAGCAAATCTAGTGACCGTTAGGATTTTGGGTGGGACCGACATGCAACTCGGTAGGACCGATATGGTTAGGGTTAGGGCATAACGTAATCTCGGTGAGACCGATTACACAAACTCGGTAAGACCGATTTTGGTAATTAGCTAACCTGAGAGTGGGTCAGGTAAACTCGGTGGGACCGATTCGCTCTTTTCGGTGAGACCGAAATGTTACGAAAGGGAAACAGAGAGTTTACATTGCAATCTCGGTGGGACCGATCGCTCACTTCGGTTAGACCGAAACGTTACGAAGGGAAACAGAGAGATTACAATCCCATCTCGGTGAGACCGAGATCCCTATCGGTGAGACCGATTTGCCTAGGGTTTTTGGCAGTGGCTATGACAATTGAACTCGGTGGCGCCGGATAGAAAGAATCGGTGGGACCGATTTTGACTTTGGGTTTAGGTCATATGTGGATGTGAGAAAGTAGTTGAGGGTTTTTGGAGCATATCACTAGGCACTTGAAGCAAGAGGCTCATTAAGCAACACCTCATCCCTCCTTGATAGTATTGATTTTCCTATAGACTCAATGTGATATTGGATCACTAAAATGTAAAATGTATAGTCTTGAACTTTTGAGCTTGAGCCAATCTTTGTCCTTAATATTTTGAGGGATCCACTTTCATCATCCATGCCATGCCATTCATTGAGCTTTCCTGAAATAATAGTCTTGGAATAGCATTAGCTCAATGAGCTATATGTTGTTATGAATTACCAAAACCACCTAGGGATAGTTGCACTTTCACGCGCCTTCCAAGCTGCATCAATCGAGGACCCGGACAGCAAGGGCGAGAACCCTCCTAAGGCAGTCCCCAAGAAGAAGAAGACATCGCCCAGCTCAAGGCCTCGGGAGGTTGGCATTTCAGGAGGTGCCGCCTCAGGATCCGCGCCCGCACAAGGGATGCCTTCTTCCATCGCATAGGAAGGCGCGCCCGGTGCCCTCCTCAGGCAGGGCTTGGGGGCTCTCTTCTGGAGGGCCTCAGACTTTGCCAGAATCACGAGGGAGGCGCTCGGGCACCACTTGGAGGCGTGCTTCGTGGCACGTTTCCCTCAGGAAGCCTCAGGGCGTGGAAAGCCCAACCCTCAGGAGTTCATCACCAAGGCCACTCAGGAGCTTCAGGAGGCAAGAGTCATGCGCGGCGATCGCCGTTTGCCTGTCGTAGCTCCCCATCCAGGCAAGGATGGTGGGCTACGCATCTGCATCGATGTCCCAGTGCTCAACCGAGCCGCAACTCAGGAGCGCCTCTGGCCTTCGCACGTGGGATGTTGTGAGGGTCCGCCACAGAGCTACGTTCGCATGCCATTCAGCCCGCCGAACGCGGCTGCCACTGTCGAATTTCGGGTTTCGGCAGACCCTCTAGGTTCAAACTCTGGGGTGCGCGCGGAGATCTAGCCTTCTACTGCCCGCGCCTCGCCGCCTCGCTAGGATCTAAGCAATCAAAGGAACAACACAAGAGACACAGAGTTTATACTGGTTCAGGGCACCATTGTGGTGTAATACCCTACTCCAGTGTGTGGTGTGGTGGATTGCCTCTTGGGCTGATGATGAACAATACAAGGAAGAACAACCTCACGAGGGTCTATTCTTGGCTGGTGCGATGAACTACTAGGGGGAGTTCAGTCGCTCTCTCTACTGGTTTCCTGGTGAGGATCCCATTCTCTTCCCTCTTGTGGTGGCTAGTCCTATTTATAGACAAAGGCCCTGGGCCTCCTCCCAAATATTGAGCGGGAAGGGCGCCAACAATTGGCCATTTTGAAGGGGAACATCTAGTACACTTATTCTGACTAAAGTTGGTCCTCGCGTGCCAAAGGCTCTGGTGGTGACGCCGGCTTGGGCTCCACGATAACCTCCATCCTGCCGTTCTGCTGGTCTTGGTCTTGTTGCACCAAAATGGATGCCTTTGCTTGATGCTCTCGCCTGCGCTTGCTCCCTTTGCACCAAAGAGGAAAGGGAGGACACTGCGCGGCCTGGCGCCCGCCTGGCGCCCTTGATCGTCATGGCTTGTGTCATGGGCACCTCGTGAGGTACCCCGCCTTGATCTCTCCGCCTCCTCGCGAGCCAGCCTGACGAGGCCGTGCCTGAGGAAGCCTCCTGTCGTCCACCCCGTGAGGCTTGGCCCCTCGCGAGGGTCTTGAGCTTGCGCTGATGGAGATGGGCCGTGCTGGTCCGCCCCTTGAGCCACGCCGCAGGCCGCAGGCAGGCAAGTCTAGGGACCCCCGTTCCCAGAACGCCGACAGTAGCCCCCAGGCCCAAGGCGCGCCCAGACTTGGCTGAGCAGAGAGGCGAAGGGGCAAGTGCAAAGCATCACGGGCCCTAATAGCCTGCGGCCTCGGGCACCGCATGGCGGTTGATTGGACATGGGCGGCTCCGCTCCCCCACAACGCCTCGGCAACTGCGCGAGCTGACAAGTCCCTGCATGCAAAGCGGGTCATGATTACCTGTGATCGTGGAGGCCGGCGATTGGCCTCCTCTGGCTATAAGTACGGGAAGGCGCCTGCCCTTCCGGTCCATCCCCTCTCGCTTCTCTTCCTTCTTCATGGCTCCGCCAAAGAGGTTCTCGGCCGCGGAGAAAGGGAAGGCCCTCCAGGCAGAGCTTGACTCTCCTCCACCCAAGCGTGGTCGAGGTCGTCCCCGAAAACACCCTGCGACTCCCATGGTGGCTCCCCGCGGTCGCGGAGGCGATCTTCCGTGTGGTGAAGGGTGGCCGACCGCCGCTGGGGGACGCGCTACGGCCGCACGACCCCCTAGGCCGCGCTCCCACTCGGTAGAGGTACCGCCGGAGTTCATCGTGTGGGCGGCGGAACCGGCCAGCACCCGGCTCCAACTTCCTCGCTTCCTCCTAGGTGAGCTTCCGGCTGGCGCCCCGGGCGGCCTCTAGCTTCAGGCGGACGGTTGCTGCGGCCGAGCCTCCTGGGCTTCGCTGGAGGTCTCTGCAGCCGGGAGCTTGGCCCTGACCCGCGGCTGGTAAACGTTTGCCCGCGCGCGTGGTCTGATCCGGCGGTGCACCCTGCACTTCAAGTTCGACGGCGATGCCACCCTCTACGCGAGGGTGTTTGGGGAAGATGGTCACCGCGCTGGGTGTTGCCCTGAGAACGACGATGAAGATGACAGCACGCGCGCAGCCGGTGGCGGTCGAGGTTCATCGAGCTTCGACGGCTCTTCTTCGGGCAGCAGCTCCTCCAGTAGTGGCCGCAATCAGCCTCCGCGCCGCCGCGCCCGCCTGGAGGGAGGTAGCGGGTCTGCCCGCCGTCGTGCCTCGGTGAAGCGCGAGAGGGAGTCCTCCCGAGCTCCGCAGGCAGTTCGAGTCTCTCCCGCGAGCTGGTGTCAGGCGAGTCGCGCCTGTTTTGTTCTTTTTCTCTTTTCCTGCGCAAAAAGACAGTAGTGTAGGGCCCCGCGAGGGTGTGCTTGGACTATTGCTGTTTAATTATCGTACTGCTTCCGCTATCCTGGTATTGTGCCTTTGTGCCGCGCGCCTGCGCGCAGAAATTACTTAGCTCGGGGGGAGGTCTTGTCGTGGCCCTTGCTTCCTGAGGCTGAGGCTTCGTCGAACATTCCATGTCCTGCGAGGGTTAGTCTGGAGAGGTAGTTTCCGGCCTCAGCCGTGGAGGCGATCGACCCAGGCCGTGTGTTCGTGTCGCGGTGCCCGTGGGGCACAGAGTGGAGGGGTGCTCCTGTAGTGGACCCGGGTAGGGAAGCCTCGAACGATAAAGGCAGAAAACACTCACGAGGGTGCCCGCGGTGCTCCCTCGCGAGACTTGCGCGAGAGAAATCGGGGCAGGAGAGCGAGAAAGGCAAAGAGTCACAAACCAAAGACGACAACAACTTCAGCAAAACCTCAAATGGGGATGAACAAGCCAACTGCAGAAAGCAAATGAGAAAAGCTGCATCCGGCACCTAATCTAGTCTTCGACGTCTTCTTACCAGCGCGGAGCTAAGTGCTGCCACTGGGCGTGGGAGGGAGCCCCAGGGCCTGAGGCCGGCGCTCCTGAGACTCCGGGGCATGTACAGCCCCACTCATTATTACGTGAGAGTGTCAGGAGCGGCGAGCTTCACAGGCATTGGCCTTCTTCATAGGCTCCGGGCCTTTCTCGGAAGGATAAACCTCACAGGCATTTGCCTTCTTCACAGGCTTTGGGCCTTTTCCAAAACGCAACATCTTCATAGGCGTTCGCCTTCTTCACAGGCTCCGGGCCTTTTCCAAAACGCAACATCTTCACAGGCGTTCGCCTTCTTCACAGGCTCTGGGCCTTTTCCAAAATGCAACATCTTCACAGGTGTTCGCCTTCTTCACAGGCTCTGGGCCTTTTCCAAAACGCAGCATCTTCACAGGCGTTCGCCTTCTTCGCAGGCTCTGGGCCTTTTCCAAAATGCAGCATCTTCACAGGCGTTCGCCTTCTTCGCAGGCTCTGGGCCTTTTCCAAAACGCAACATCTTCACAGGCGTTTGCCTTCTTCACAGGCTCTGTGCCTTTTAGGGGTAAAACCTCCGGAGGTGCTAAATGTTCCACGCGTTCTTGACGGGTACCCCCTCCTAAGTCTCTAAGCGCGCGGAGCCATGCCTGGAAACATGAACAACCTTGAACGGGCCCTCCCACATGGGAGAGAGCTTATGCAGTCCCTCCCTGGAGAGAACCCGCTTGAGCACGAGGTCCCCTACCTCGAGAGTCCTGGGGCGGATGTTGCGGCAATGGTATCGCTGCAGCGCTTGCTGGTATCTTGCCGCTCGGAGCGCGGCCTCCCATCGACGCTCCTCCCCCAACACGAGGTCCGCCCCCAGCATGGCATCCTGCTGCGCCTCGTCGAACGCCAGGACCCGTGCGGAGCGACATCTGACCTCATGAGGGAGGACCGCTTCAGCTCCGTAGACTAGGAAGAATGGGGTCTCGCCAGTTGGCTTGGTCGCGGTTGTGCGGATGGACCACAGCACGGCCTGAAGCTCGTCGTACCAGCCTCGGCCGCAAGCCTCCAACTTCTTCTTGAATGTCCTGGTATTGAGGCCTCTCAGGACCTCCGCGTTGGCCTGCTCGGCCTGACCGTTGCTCCGGGGGTGCGCCACCGAAGCGTAGCATATCTGCGTTCCAAGGTTAGCACAATATGTTTTGAAGAGGTTACTGGTGAACTGCGAACCGTTGTCGGTGATGATGCGGTTCGGCACCCCGAACCGGCTCACGATGCCCTTGATGAACTTGACTGCAGACCCTGCGGGGATGGTGCGTACGGCTTCCACTTCAGCCCACTTAGTGAACTTGTCCACGGCGACGTAGAGGTAGCGATAGCCCCCTAGCGCCCGAGGAAATGGGCCCAGGATGTCTAGCCCCTAGACTGCGAATGGCCACGAGAGGGGTATAGTTTGCAGGCCTCCAGCCGGCTGATGGATCTGCTTGGCGTGGAACTGGTAGGCCTCGCAAGCCTTCACCAGCTCGACGACATCATTGAGCGCAGTGGGCCAATAGAACCCACTACGGAACGCCTTGCCAATGAGGGTCCGCAACGATGAATGATGCCCACAGTCTCCACCATGTATATCCGCCAGCAGTTCCTTCCCTTGCCCCCTAGAGATGCAGCGCAGGGACACATCATTCGGTCGCCTTCGGTAGACCTCTCCATCTCTGATGCAGTATGCTGTGGCCTGCCGCGCCACGCGCTCCGCTTCCTCCTCCTTCTCTGGCAAGATCCCTTGTGTCAGATAGCTCCGGAGCTTTGTGATCCATCACCCCTCCTGAGGCTCCATTGTCAAGAGCAGACGTGCCCCTGAGGCCGGGCCATAGACCGAGGCTCCCGAGGCTGGCGGCTGGGGGAGCTCCTCCCGAGGCTGCACCGCGCTTGACAGTGACGGCGTGGCTGAGGGCTTGAAGAGCCGCTCTTCGAAGACGCCATGCTCCTGAGGTAGTCGCCTGGATGCTCGTTTGGCAATGTCGTCGGCCTCCTGATTGGTGCCACGGGGCACATGCTGTAACTCCAGCCCCCAGAACTGCTTCTCCATCCTGCGGACCTCCGCAAGGTAGGCTTCCATGTGCTCATCCCTCGGCTCATATACTTTGCTGGAGAAGTTGATGAGGAGTTGTGAGTCACCTTTGATGGTAAGACGCTTTACTCCGAGGGCGGCCGCGGCCTTCAGGCCTGCTATCAAGCCTTCATATTCTGCTATGTTGTTGGAGACCTTTTCTCCGTGCTGGAAGCAGAGCTGCACGGCGTAGTAGAGCTTGTCTTGGGTGAATGACTGTTTCTTCTTGGCCGACGCAGCCCCCTTGGACTTAGGGGCGTCTGAGTCGGCAGGTTGCGCCGCCGCCGCTACCTTGAAGGCGAGCTTGAGCACTTGCAACACATCCCAGTGTCTCCGCACACGATGAGGACGCCGCTGCTCCCGGGAATTTTCATGAGGTTGTACGCCGGGTGAGTCGTAGCCATGAACCGGGCCAGCGTCGGATAGCCGAGGATGGCGTTGTATGGGAGGCTGATGGGGCGATGTCGAAGTCGATTAGCTCCATGCGGAAGTTGTCGTAGGTGCCGAAGGTTACCGGGAGACGGATCTGCCCCAGGGAGCTGGAGGACCCGCCCCCGACGCCCACGAAGGGCCGGCTGGGCCGAAGCCGTTCCGGCGGTATGTGGAGGAGGCTGAAGGCTTCGATCGAGAGCACGCTGAGGCCCGAGCCGCCGTCGATGAGAGTCCTAGTGACGGCCACCTGGCAGATGGTGGGAGTGCACAGCATTGGGAGTGCGCCCGAGCAGACCGAGTTGGAGGGGTGGTCCTTCGAGTTAAAGGCCAGATCGGCCTTGGGCGCCGACCGACCTGAGGGAGCCCCTTGCCGCGTGGAAGCGGCATCGACCTGGCGGATGAACGGCTTGACATGGCGGCCCGAAGGTGGCGCCTGCGAGCCGCCCAGGAGGGCCGCGACGACCAGGGGCACCGACGCATCGTGCCTGGTGAGGAAGAGGTTGCGTAGCTCTTCCCAAGGGGCCACGGAAGCCGCCGGTAACTTGTCCAGCCACTGCACTTGTCGCAAGGCTAGGGCCAAGGCTTGGAGCCCTCTGCCCCCCGCGCTAGTATGACCGGAGTGGACGGCGCGCCGCTCATCGCAGGGCGAGTCATGGTGTCGGCGGAAAGTGGGTCGGCGGAAGGAGGAGCTTCGGCGCACCCCTACCCGGCGTGCCAAATGTCGGATTTCGGGTTCCGGCAGACCCTCTAGGTTCGAACTCTGGGGTGCACACGGAGATCTAGCCTTCTACTGCCTGCGCCTCACCACCTTGCTAGGATCTAAGCAATCAAAGGAACAACACAAGAGACACAGAGTTTATACTGGTTCAGGCCACCATTGTGGTGTAATACCCTACTCAAGTGTGTGGTGTGGTGGATTGCCTCTTGGGCTGATGATGAACAATACAAGGAAGAACAGCCTCGCGAGGGTCTGTTCTTGGCTGGTGCGATGAACTACTAGGGGGAGTTCAGTCGCTCTCTCTACTGGTTTCCTGGTGAGGATCCCATTCTCTTCTCTCTTGTGGTGGCTAGTCCTATTTATAGGCAAAGGCCCTGGGCCTCCTCCCAAATATTGAGCGGGAAGGGCGCCAACAATTGGCCATTTTGAAGGGGAACATCTAGTACACTTATCCTGACTAAAGTTGGCCCTCGCCTGCCAAAGGCTCTGGTGGTGACGCTGGCTTGGGCTCCACGATGACCTCCATCCTGCCATTCTACTGGTCTTGGTCTTGTTGCACCGAAATGGATGCCTTTGCTTGATGCTCTCGCCTGCACTTGCTCCCTTTGCACCAAAGAGGAAAGGGAGGACACTGCGTGGGCTGGCGCCCGCCTGGCGCCCTTGGTCGTCATGGCTTGCGTCATGGGCACCTCGTGAGGTACCCCGCCTTGATCTCTCCGCCTCCTCGCGAGCCAGCCTGGCGAGGCCGTGCCTGAGGAAGCCTCCTGTCGTCCGCCCCGTGAGGCTTGGCCCCTCGCGAGGGTCTTGAGCTTGCACTGATGAAGATGGGCCATGCTGGGCTGCCCCTTGAGCCACACCGCAGGCAGGCAAGTCTGGGGACCCCCGTTCCCAGAACGCTGACAGTAGCCCCCGGGCCCGAGGCGCGCTCGGACTTGGCTGAGCAGAGAGGCAAAGGGGCAAGTGCGAAGCGTCGCGGGCCCTAACAGCCTGCGGCCTCGGGCGCCGCGTGGCGGTTGATTGGACGTGGGCGGCTCCGCTCCCCCATGATGCCTCGGCAACTGCGCGAGCTGACAAGTCGCTGCATGCAAAGCGGCTCATGATTACCTATGATCGTGGAGGCTGGCAATTGGCCTCCTCTGGCTATAAGTACGGGAAGGCGCCTGCCCTTTCGGTCCATCCACTCTCGCTTCTCTTCCTTCTTCATGGCTCCGCCAAAGAGGTTCCCGGCCGCGGAGAAAGGGAAGGCCCGCCAGGTAGAGCTTGACTCTCCTCCACCCAAGCATGGTCGAGGCCGTCCCCGCAAACACCCTGCGACTCCCATGGTGGCTCCCCGCGGTCGCGGAGGCGATCTTCCGCGTGGTGAAGGGCGGCCGACCGCCGCTGGGGGACGCGCTATGGCCGCACGACCCCCTAGGCCACGCTCCCACTCGGCAGAGGTACTGCCGGAGTTCGTCGTGTGGGCGGCGGAACCGGCCAGCACCCGGCTCCAACTTCCTCGCTTCCTCCTAGGTGAGCTTCCGGCTGGTGCCCCGGGCGGCCTCTGGCTTCAGGCGAACGGTTGCTGCGGCCGAGCCTCCTGGGCTTCGCTGGAGGTCTCTGCAGCCAGGAGCTTGGCCCTGACCTGCGGCTGGCAAACGTTTGCCCGCGCGCATGGTCTAATCCGGCGGTGCACCCTACACTTCAAGGTCGACGGTGATGCCATCCTCTACGTGAGGGTGTTTGGGGAAGATGGTCGCCACGCTGGGTGTTGCCCTGAGAACGACGATGAAGACGACAGCGCGCGCGCGGCCGGTGGTGGTCGAGGTTCATCGAGCTTCGACGGCTCTTCTTCGGGCAGCAGCTCCTCCAGTAGTGGCCGCAATCAGCCTCCGCACCGCCGCGCCCGCCTGGAGGGAGGTAGCGGGTCCGCCCGCCGTCGCGCCTCGATGAAGCGCGAGACGGAGTCCTCCCGAGCTCTGGAGGCAGTTCGAGTCTCTCCCGCGAGCTGGTGTCGGGCGAGTCACGCCTGTTTTGTTCTTTTTCTCTTTTCCTGCACAAAAAGACAGTAGTGTAGGGCCCCGCGAGGGTGTGCTTGGACTATTGCTGTTTAATTATCGTACTGCTTCCGCTATCCTGGTGTTGTGCCTTTGTGCCGCGAGCCTGCGCGCAGAAATTACTTAGCTCGGGGGGAGGTCTTGTCGTGGCCCTTGCTTCCCGAGGCTGAGGCTCCGTCGAACATTCCATGTCCCGCGAGGGTTAGTCTGGAGAGGTAGTTTCCGGCCTCAGCCGTGGAGGCGATCGACCCAGGCCCTGTGTTCGTGTCGTGGTGCCCGTGGGGCACGTACTGGAGGGGTGCTTCTGTAGTGGACCCGGGTTGGGAAGCCTCGAACGACAAAGGCAGAAAACACTCGCGAGGGTGCCCGCGGTGCTCCCTCGCGAGACTTGCGCGAGAGAAGTTGGGGCAGGAGAGTGAGAAAGGCAAAGAGTCACAAACCAAAGACGACAACAACTTCAGCAAAACCTCAAATGGGGATGAACAAGCCAACTGCAGAAAGCAAATGAGAAAAGCCGCGTCCGGCACCTAATCTAGTCTTCGACGTCTTCTCACCAGCGCGGAGCTAAGTGCTACCACTAGGCGTGGGAGGGAGCCCCAGGGCTTTAGGCCGGCGCTCCTGAGACTTCGGGGCGTGTATAGCCCCACTCATTATTACGTGAGAGTGTCACGGGCGGCGAGCTTCATAGGCATTGGCCTTCTTCACAGGCTCCGGGCCTTTCTCGGAAGGATAAACCTCACAGGCATTTGCCTTCTTCACAGGCTCTGGGCCTTTTCCAAAACGCAACATCTTCACAGGCGTTCGCCTTCTTCATAGGCTCCGGGCCTTTTCCAAAACGCAATATCTTCACAAGCGTTCGCCTTCTTCACAGGCTCTGGGCCTTTTCCAAAACGCAACATCTTCACAGGCGTTCGCCTTCTTCACAGGCTCTGGGCCTTTTCCAAAACGCAGCATCTTCACAGGCGTTCGCCTTCTTCGCAGGCTCTGGGCCTTTTCCAAAATGCAGCATCTTCACATGCGTTCGGCTTCTTCGCAGGGTCTGGGCCTTTTCCAAAATGCAACATCTTCATCACGCATCTTCAGCTACTCCAACACCCCATCTACAATGGTACCAGGTGACATCTTCCGATTTTATTTCAGCTAGGAGCGCCCTCAGGGCTGCATCATTCCCAGGCCGCATGGGTCCGTCCCTGCGGCATGTATCCCTTTTGCTTATGTCTTTAGTTTACCTTGCTGGGGGCGTCCCTCGGGCTGCATCATCCCCAAGCCGCTCGGGCCTGACCCAGTGGCATGTATATATCCATTCTGCGTCTATCTAAGCTGATTTGGCTTTCATGCTTAACCTGCCCGTGATTATTGCCTGATCGATTGATATCTACCACTGGAGCTGCCCATGCTGGCACGGCGCTTGCGCATGGGCCCATCCCTGCAACATCGGCAAATCTGAGTGGTCGAGCTCTGGCCCGCGGCAGCCCGCGAGCGTCACCTCACCAGGCCCTCAGTGCCCTCGCTACTCTCTCAGAGCAACCAATGGCTGGCTGGCAATCATAATGGCAACCCGTGCTTTCCCTCGTGTTGGTTTACAGGAACCTCCTGAGGTATACAGCGGGTGGCACCACAAGCTCTCTCTCTCTTTATCACGCGATCCGCTTGCGCGTTAAAAGGGGGGCTCCTGAGCATCACGACTCAGGAGCTCTTACTGGCTCTCCAGCCCTCACCCCCTGGCCTTGTCCACGGCATCGTGACCTGGCATACCAGCGGCGGCTGAGCTCGCTCGAGGGCCGGGACCTGAGGATGTAGAGCACAAAGTAGAGTATGAGGAAGAGAGGAGAAGCTCATTAGGGCCTAACTCAACTATATCCCAGCGGCCAATACACAAGTCCAGCATAGCGCGAAGGAGCGACTCCATGTTTTCGAGATAAGTTTCGCGCCTGGAATAACTAATCGATGCGGCACAGAATCTCCACTTAATGCGGCTCTGTGATGGTGACGTTGCCTTCCTTTCTCACCTTTCGGCGGTTGCTTGTGCGCTAAAGGGGATCTCCTGAGCATCGCGCCTCAGGGGCTCTTACTGGACCTCGGGCCGCTCACCTCCTGGCCTTGACCACGGCATCACGACCTGGCATACCAGCAACGGCTGAAGCCTGCTTGGGGACCGGGACCTGTCAGTGTAGAGCACCGAGTCGCCGCGAGGTTAGAAAGGGGGAACCAAGCCGGGACAGAACAGGCATTCGCACTGCTTCATAATAAGGATAATATCAACAAAATACATCACAGACCCTTTACATGCCCCCACGGGGTGTTCTCTCGATTCCTCGTAGGGAACAAAAGACGCGAATCCTAAGGAGCCCTAACTACACATGCCTCCCTGGCCGACGCCATCATCAACAGTGGGCCACGGGAGGCCGGTGCCAACCCCATCCAGATCATCCGCGACGACGGCCTGATGCAGCCGCTTTGCTCTGGGCAGGATGCGAGCTCGGGGGTACGTAGCTGTCGTCGCTCGTCTCCGGAGTCACGAAGAGCTTGGGAGAGTCGCTAGACTCCCCAGCGTCACTGCTGCTGCCGGAGGAGTCGTTGGGGAAGCGAGCGGCAGGCCTGGCCCCGGCCACGTCGATGTCCTGACAGCCTTCTCTAGGGCAGCACTCTAGTCGGCGGCCTTCATCGTCGAAGACCTTGAAGAGCATCAAGGAGGCGCCATCGTATTCAAAATGAATCACGAGGGCACCCCCTGTTCAGCAGACCAGGGCGACCTCGCCCCAGCCTCGGGTCATGAAGACCTTGCCCGGAGCAACGACTTCAACCTCCGCTCCGGTCGCTGAAGCACTGCAGTCGGTGTGTTGCAGCCAAAGCTCGAGAGGCCCCCTCGATGGCATCTCAATGGTGAAGAATGAAGGGAAGCGGATCCAGGTGCTTGGAGGCATCGTAGCATGAAGCACGAGCTCGCGAGAGGAGTCCGCGGCATGGACTCCAGGAGCAACGGTGCGCACTGCCACGACTCGTCAACCTCGCTTGCGGCACGGGCGGCGCCGCTCGCCGTCTCTTTCCCCGGGGCCCTCGGGCCGGGCGTACAAGGGCAGCGGGAACCCAGGAGGCGGCCGCTCGCACCAAGGCCTCGTCGTCTCCAGCCTCACAACCTCGTCGCGGTGGCATAGGACTGGCCGTTTCTTCGGCGGGAGCGGGTCAGGCCCCTTCCGGGGGGCCCTCCCCTTCTCTTCAGCTGAGAGTCTGCAGATCAGAGCCATTGGCGTCGAGAATGGAGGTGGAGCAAGGGAGAAGAAGCAGGCGGAGCAAGGGGAGATGGACAACAGGGGCTCTCGCCCCTCCGTACTTATAGCACAAGGGAGGCCAACCGTCGACCTCCACGATCGCATGTAATCATGACTCTTTTTGCATGTAGGAGGGACTCGTCAAATTGGGCAGTTGCCGAGGCAGCGTGGGGAAGCGGAGACGCCCATGTCCAATCAACCGCCACGCGACGACCAAGGCCGCAGGCTGTTGGGGCCCACGGCGCTCTGCACTTGCCATTTCGCTTTGCTGCTAAGCCATGTCCGAGCACGCCTTGGGCCCGGGGCTACTGTCGGCGTTCTGGGAACGGGGGTCCCCAGACTTGCCTGCCTGCAGCCTGCGGCGTGGCTCAGCAAGTGGCCCAGTACGGCCCATCTTCATCAACTCAAGTTCAAGACCCTCGCGAGGGGCCAAGCCTCGCGGGGCGGATGACGCAAGGCCTCCTCAGGGGCGGCCTCACCAGGCAGGCTCATGAGGAGGCGGAGAGATCAAGGCAAGGGGTGCCTCGCGAGGTGCTCATGACACAAACCATGACGATCAAGACCAGGCGAGCGCCAACCTGCGCACTGTCCTCGTTTCCTCTTTGGTGCAAAGGGGGCAAGCGCAGGCGTGGAATACCGAGGCATTAGGCAAAGGTTTCCATATCGGTGCAACGAGACCAAGACCAGTAGGACGACAGGACGGAGGTGACCGTGGAGCCCAAGACGGCGTCATCGCCAGGACCTTTGGCAGTCAAAGACCACCTTTAGTCAGGATAACTTGTACTAGATGTCCCCTTTCGAAATGGCCGTTGTTGGCTCCCTTCCCGCTCAATATTTGGGAAGAGGACTAGGGCCTATATAAATAGAGCTAGCCACCATAGTAGAAGGCATCTCATCAAGAGCCAAGAGAGACAGATCGATTCCTCCTCAAGCACACCACCACAAGAACACCTCTCCTCGCGAGGCTGTTCTTCCTCTGTACTATTCATCATCAGCCCAAGAGGCAATCCACCACACCACACACTGGATTAGGGTATTACACCACAATGGTGGCCCGAACCAGTATAAACCTCATGTCTCTTGTGTTGTTCATCGATCTAGCTTAGAATCACTGCAAGGTTGTGGGCGTGTTTCAGTAAGGAGAAGATCTTTGTGCGCAGCCCAGAGTTTGAACCTTAAGGGTTTTGCCGGAACCCGATATCCAACAGTCTGCTCCCCCATGTGTCCGGCAGCCGAGGCTTCACCCTCTGGCGCCTCCCGGATGGCCTCCAGATTCTCTCCTGGGCCGGGGATCCTTCAAGATGATGCCTCGGTGCATTCCAGGTCCCAGGGAGAGGTGGCCGATGGAAGGGTCCCGCTGTCCATCACCGCTGGATCCAGTGAATCGTTTGAAGCTAAGGACCACTCGATGTTGGATCGAGCTGGACTGCAAATGCATAATTTAGCACATTAAAACAATGAAGTAAAGAATCTAGATACAAACACGTGTCCGGACACTTATGATTCGGCCAGGGGCTTCTCCCTGGGTTCCCACTCCCAGACGCTGTTGGTGGCCGCTGTGGAGCTGTTCGGAAGGAAAGCTTTCCCTTTCTTGGATGCCTCGGCCTCCAGATGCATGGAGGCCGTCCTCTTCTTTTTTTCCTGCAGGGGGAGTGGATTTCTTCTTCTTCCTCCTCCTCTTCCTCGTCGTTTTCGGCGGAGGAGTGCGCCTTGACATCTTCGGATGTGGCGTCTGAAGTGCCCTTGCGGTGGAAACCACTTTTGGTCCCCTTGGCCTTCTTCTTGACCCTCTTCTCTGACACCTCATGAGGCGCTGGAAACAATGAAATAATTGATAGGGAGACTTAGATGCCTTCCTCGAATATGCAAGTAAAGGGTACACCTTGAAAACATGAAATAACTTACCGGATTAGCAGGGTGAGTTAGGTCGTGCCCACGATCCTTGTCTGTGGTCGGCGGCACCTCGTTGTCCTTGAAAAGCACCTTCCATATATCTTCGTGTGTCGTGTCAAAGAGCTCTAGCAAGGTCTGGTGCTTGGCCGGATCAAACTCCCACAGATAGCAAGTCCAACGTTGGCACGAAAGAATCCGGCGAACGAGCATAACCTGGAGTACATTACCGAGCTTGACTTTCTTGTTTATCATGCTCTGGACGCGCGTCTGGAGCGCGTCCAGCTCGTCTGGAGAGGCCCAGGTCAGGCCCTTCTCTTGCTAGGAGGTGGGCCGCATCGGGACTCCGGATCGGGAATGCGGGGGCCGCCGCCCAAATTGGTGCCGCGCGGCTCGGTGATGTAGAACCACCCCGATTGCCACCCTTTTATAGTCTCCACAAAGGAGCCTTCGAGCCAGGTGACATTGGACATCTTTCCCACCATGGCGCCTCCGCACTCTGCTTGTTGGCCGCTCACCACCTTCGGCTTCACATTGAAGGTCTTCAGCCATAGGGCGAAGTGAGGTGGGATGCAGAGGAAGGCCTCGCACACGACAATAAATGCCGAGATGTTGAGGATGGAGTTGGGGGCTAAGTCATGGAAGTCTAGCCCATAGTAAAACATCAGTCCGTGGACGAATGGGTGGAGAGGGAATCCCAGCCCGCGGACAAAGTGTGTGAGGAACGCTACCCTCTCCTTGGGCTCCGGGGTGGGGACGATCTGTCCCTTGGCCGGAAGTGGATGGGCGATTTCCTTGGCTAGGTACCCGGCCTCCTGGAGCTTCTTGATGTCCTTCTCCTTGACAGAGGAGGCCATCCACTTGCCTCCTGCTCCAGATCCGGACATGACTGGAGTGCTTTTTTGGGCGGAGAAGGCGAGAGCTTGGGCACTGGAGCTCGAGAATGGATGGGAAGAGGAAGGAGAAGGCGTGGGTAAAGAAGGATGAATCCTTATTCCTTTATAAAGGCAGTAAAAGTCATGCGCCTCCCCACTCGCCTTAAAATTCGCCTATCCCCCAAGCGCCATGCAGATGATACGGTTGGGCTACCCACGCCCGTATTGATGAGAATCCCGTGATAAGGGGACATGATCTTTGCTTTGACAAGACGTGACAATGAAGCCGCACCTCGAAATACGGAGTGGTAGGCTCAAAAATAGTTCAAATAATGACCGGGCAGTGGCGTGATGTCACGCTACAAAAAGTTTTCAGCGGATTGGACTCATGAAATATTATACTCTCTACGGTTGTGCGTGATTCTTGTTTTGCAGAGCCGGACACGTTTCCTATGTTCCGAAGGCTATGTTGGAATATTCATAGAAGGAACCCGCTTTGCAATGCCAAAGACAATCTGCACGCCGGACTCATCATCATTGAAGCCTGGTTCAGGGGCTACTGAGGGAGTCTGGGACTAAGGGGTCCTCGGACAGCTGGACTATATACTTTGGGCTATGAAGATACAAGATAGAAGACTTCTTCCCGTGTCCGGATGGGACTCTCCTTTGCGTGGAAGGCAAGCTTGGCGATTTGGATATGTAGATTACTTTCTCTGTAACTGACTTTGTGTAACCCTAGCCCCCTCCAGTGTCCATATAAACCGGAGGGTTTAGACTTCTAGGGTTTAGCCACAACAATCATAATCTCATAGGCTAGACTTCTAGGTTTAGCCATTACGATCTCGTGGTAGATTAACTCTTGTAATACTCATATTCATCAAGATCAATCAAGCAGGAAGTAGGGTATTACCTCCATAGAGAGGGCCCGAACCTGGGTAAACATTGTGTCCCCCGCCTCCTGTTACCATTAGCCTTAGACGCACAGTTCGGGACCCCCTACCCGAGATCCGCCGGTTTTGACACCAACAAGGAGTCTTAAAAAGAATGAAACCAATTGCTGCATATTTTGGAACCCCCCCCCACCAACTGTATCAAGTGTCCCTTGAATCCTCTTATGCGAACATTTTTCGAGTGCATCTAGCTTCGTATTTGAATTTTTAAAGTATTTTTTCAGTGTGCTTGCATTTATCCATAAAAAATTTAGACCTAAATGTTCCGCCCCGGCTAAGTTCAATTCCTGGATCCGTCACTGACTAGACTGATCTACTTATATAGGAGCAAGGGGTGGCGGCCAAAGAGGTGGGAGGATGTCCCAAGGTAGCCTAAAACTAACCCTAGGTCATACAAGGACCATGGGCCCAAGTGGAGGTGATGCAACACCTTTGGACTTCTAGTTTGACACGGATTGTGCTGCAGCGTCAGATTGTTTCCTCAATATCTCCACGCTTTGGACAAATTTGAAGGTGAATCCAATTGGGTTGGAAAGTGCATGAAATAAACTTTACAAAAAAATATTCACCTAATTCGGAGTGCGGATGCATAAGTTGTGAATGTTTGGAGTCAAGTATGTCTGTGCAGTCCGAATCTGAGTCCAGAATGTGAGATACTTTGTCTCTATCTTCTCTTGGGCTAAAAGTGACAAGACAGAACTTCTTGAACAACACACGAACGTCTCTTTTTCCCTTATATTCATATGTGGATTTGTACAGGTGTCCAATAGTTCTGCAAGTAGGCATGAAAGAGAAAGAGGTGAGGTACTTTTGTTCTGTATAGCA
This sequence comes from Triticum dicoccoides, assembly GCF_002162155.2. NCBI lineage: Eukaryota > Viridiplantae > Streptophyta > Magnoliopsida > Poales > Poaceae > Triticum > Triticum dicoccoides. Next base: position 428,788,791 of record NC_041389.1, read on the forward strand.
AAAAATAAATCATTGCATAAATTTTATCAGAAATCACCTCAAAGAAATACGGGTCTGCAATATTTGTGATCGTATCCAAAGTAGCCATGTCCTCATCATTCTCCCCTTCTTTAAAACAAAGATGTCCTTGGCGTGTATTAATATGAAACGTGGTTAACAAATGAGACAAAGTGTACATGTTTTATATGTATATGTAATCCATTTTTTTACTTCCCTTAGTTTTTGCACGTATGACACATGTATACATGAGTAAGTTTCATATTCCATGAAATATAAAACCAAAATATTATCAAAAGAAGTTGAAGGCATGAAAATATTGCAACTCGGTTTGCACATATAAGTAAAGCTCTTATTCATATCAAAAGATTGACAATATTCATCAATAAACCATCCTAACATTGCTGAATAAACTTTAATAGTTTCTAAATTACATGCTACAACATGCTTAAATAAGCAAACATGCAATAGCACTTTCGACACAGAATCATCACCAAGATTAGAGGTCATATCAAAATGATTAAACATTGACATATTTCTTTTCTTTTCTTTGAACCTAGCATGGCTATCACTCGTTATGCAAATTCTATGCACCCAAAAATTATTGTCTATACCAAACTCTCCAATCAAGTTAGAAATAAAACTAGGAACGTCAACACTCTGCAAAATCAAGGGTAAATTCAATAACACAGAGTAGATACAACTGGCATGCCAATTTATAGATAACATGTCCTCGTGTTAATCAAATGTACGTAATCCAAATCAGGTTTATTCTCTGAGTCACATGGTTCTTTCTCATCAAGAATTAATTTAATGGGTCCACTAAAAATTGTTGATATTCTAGTTGTTTAATCACATGGCACATTCATAATAGTAACACGATTCTCTAAAATTGGTGGTGAGCTCAAATCAACAGGCAATGACGTATTCAAGTCAACTAGGCATTCATCATCCTCATGTGAAGTTATGTCATCAATACCTTTAGTGTTACCTTGTCGCAATGACTCAGATGATGTAGATACGGGCGGTGGTAATGTACCATAGACATGAGGCGATGTCGCACTCACAGTCTGAGGTGTTGCCACTCTAGCAGGTGCATTGAGGGAGGATACAACTAGTGGTGGTGAGCATGAACTGGAATAGTAGTTGTCGTAGTCTCCCAACACATCTTCTTGTATTTGTCTCTCAAAGGTAAAAGCACGAACATACATGCTAGTAATGGAACACATAATTAATGAAATCTTGTGTGAATGTCATGGTTCAAACCACGAAAAAAATCTATTGTTTCTATCAACCTTAGTTTCGTCTATGTCACAATGATGCATGCAAGATTTGAACTCTTGGTAGTAACAGTGTTATTGGCTTGTTTTAACTGTTCTAGTTATGAAGCAATTCATGATGATAGTAAGGAGGAACGAATTGATGTCTCACTACAACTTTTAAATCTTTCAAACTAGTGGGTTCGTTATCAATATTTTTCTTATGATGCCCACTCCATCAAACAGAAGCAAAACCAGTAAATGCTCGAGTGACAGCTCATACTCTCTCAAGTTTAAAAAAATCATGGCGACTAAAAACTTGTTCTACTTCAAGATCCCAATAAAGATACATAGTAGGATTAAATCTACCCTAAAAAGGCATAGAGAGATAACCTGATTGTATGCTTGTGTGTGTGGTCGCATCTCTTGTGGTGGGGAAGATGTGTCCGTCGTCCAAGAAATTCTATCTCCGGAAGTTGTCATGCTTAGTAGAAACAAGAAACAAAATTCGAGAATAATGTTCTTATGAACTACTAGGATGTGGTGGTAAAACACTCACAATAAATCAAATATCAATATATTACAAGTTATTACCATGCAGTAGGCGGTGACCGGCAACCAGCGGTGTCGAATAACTTCGAAGATTGAGTAAAGCAATTGCCAGGTGAATGTATGTATACACGGTGTAGAAATATGTGGAGCTTGGAAGGCTTGAATATATAGTAGCAAAAGGTTTGCAATAATCAATTCAGAGATGCAATCTTGAATAAAAGCTCAACAATGGTACTGGGCTGGTCCTAGGCTAGACCGGACTAGGGACGTGAGCCTAGAACACTAATGGGATCACAGTGTAGCACAACTAGCAGCAACAAAGGATATGAAGTAGCTCTGGACAACAAGATATAAGTGAATATCACAACGGCAGTGAAAATAATGATGAGAAACAACTTCCAAGCAAGATATACCAAAAACTCTATTTCCAACTTTCCTCTTGAAAAGTTTGTGACAATTTTATAATATTTTTTCTCAAGAATGCTACTGAGTCAACCTTTCCAATGTAAAAGGAAGCACTCAATTCCAAGTTGGTATGAGGAGGAAAATTGTTTTAAAACTCGCGTGAAAAACTGTAACAAACAGTGTTCACGAACTTCGGAGGGGAAAAGACCTATTTACAAGCTGATTTTGAGGTGAAAAAATATTGTATAAGCTTCTACAACTATTCATATGCGGCTCATTGCTAGCATTTATTTGAGTACTCAGGGAGCCAAAACAGACTTCGTATCAGAAAGATATGCTTGTTTTACTGAACACTGCGCAAAACAGATTCCAATCCGAATTCAGATACTAGATTGAGTTTAGATAGATCCAAAATTTCTTTCTTTTCCTTCTCTTTTTTCTCTCACAATTTTTTCTCTCCCTCTCTTTTTTTCTCTCTTTTAAAAACAAACCAGATAAGATGCAGGTTGGATCAAGCAAAGATGCGAACAACCTCAAGTATGATTATGGCAATGAACGATGGGTGCACGTGGTGGAAACTGATGGATGGTGGTGGTCGACAACAGAAGGGATGATGATGCAGTAGCGGCATGACTGATGTGAACATAACTCAAAACTCTAAAAGAGCTAGACACTAAGACCAGCAACTCAACACGACGATGGAACCGCAAATTCAACAAACCAAAACACTGAAAAGGTTATGCAAAGGCTCAGATTGGTTCGGATATGATAAACTAACCCTTTTTTTGTGGCTTTGTCTTGATAATAGGTAAGAAAATATATCTACTCTAGGATAACTGGAAATTCTCACCGACCAACCTGAAAACTGATACCACTTGATAGAGGCGAGGGTCCAGATCTTTCAATGAGATGATAACGATCAATTTTGTGGAGAATGACTTTGATGATCCAACTACAAATGCGTACGATGTTGCACCTTAGAAATCGCTAAACCAATCTCCTGAGGTTACTGACGATGCCGGAAACATGATAAACCTGACCACGAAGGTCTATACCTGCATGCAATTGTAGAACAAGCTAGAATATGGTAAAAAGCAATCTGAATATTGCAAATATAGATGAAGTATTGATACATGTGGGGATCCTAAAGCGGTCTTGGCCTGGTCGTTGGACACAAAGGAAGTACACGAAGTTGCAATGGCTAACTTTTAACTAAGCAAATCCCCAGAAAAACGCTACTAGATTGATCTACTTATATAGGAGCAAGGGGTGGCGGACAAGGAGGTGGGAGGACGTCCCAAGGCATCCTAAAACTAACCCTAGGACATACAAGGCCCATGGGACCAAGTGGAGGTGATACAACACCTTTGGACTTGTAGTTTGACTAGGATTCTGCTGCAACGTTAGATTGTTTCGTCAATATATCCATGCTTCAGACGAATTTGAAGGTGAATCCTATTGGGTTGAAAATTGCATGAAATAAACTTTCCAAACAAAAAGATTCACCTAATTCAGAGTTCGGATGTAAAAGTTGTGAAAGTTTAAAGTCAGGTGTGTTTGTGCAGTCCGAATCCGAGTCCGCAATGTGAGAGACTTGGTCTCTATCTTCTCTTGGGCTAAAATTTACATGAGATAAATTCTTGAATAGCACGTGAACGTCTCTTTTTACCTCATCTTCATATTTCGATTGTACAAGTGACCGATAGTTCTGCAATTAGGCATGAAACAGAAAGAGGTGAAGTACTTTTGTTCTGTATAGCAAAAATAAATTATTGCATAAATTTTATCAGAAATCGCCTATATACATGATCATTGCCGAGAATAACATCATAACTATGCGATTTTCTATCAATTGCTAACAGTAATTTGTTTACCTGCTGTATGCTATGTCTTCTAGAGAGAAGTCTCTAGTCAAAACTATGGCCTCCGGGTATACCTTTATCATATTATTAAAACCAAAAAAATCTTTGCTACAGTTTTAAACTTTTTATTTTACTTTTCTTTTTTTCTATCTATCACTGTCAGAATTAATCCTTGCAAGTAACGAGTTTAATGGGATTGTCAACCCTCTTACCTGTGTTGGGTGCAAGTATTTGCTTTTGTGTGTGTAGGTGCTGAAGACGGGAGTTTGCTTGGTTCTCCTATTGGTTTGATAACCTTGGTTCTTGCTGAGGGAAATACCAATCTCTATTGTACTGCTTCTCCCCTACTCGTCGAGGAAAATACCAATGCAGTTTACAAGTAGCACCCCTTCCACAGCAGCTACAACGCAATCTTCGACAATCCAGTGTATGTTAAATTCATGGCAGTTCCATTGTACGCATACCTACAGTTATAGATGCCAGGCCCAAATGGCACACTCACAGCCCACGAGACCCAGAAAGAGCTTCTGAAGAAGAGGTCGCCTACGTGGAGCTCGCAGAGGCCGCTTTGGCCTCTACGAAGCTCGAAAGGATTAAGTGAATGTACACCCATAAAAAATGGAGCTCCCACAAAAGCAAGGCGAGGGGCGGTCTTCTAGTCGGTTGAGACGTTTTCACTTGGAAACCCGTCGAAACTCTGAGAGTACTGACGTAAAAGGCCGAGCACTATGTGAACGTCCGCAAGGACGCATGGCAAGTGAAAAAGGCCTTACGTCGTTTCGGCACAGAGAAGTGAATGGCTATCGAAGAAGAAATAGCCCGACTCTTGGCTGCCAGTTAGAGAGGTCGCACATCCAGAGTGACTAGCTAATCCAGTCATAGTGCATAAGAAGAACATGTCCTGGTGTATGTGCGTCGACTACACGGACATCGACAAAGTCTTCCCCAAGGACCCATTCCCACTTCCAATGGATCGATCAAAATCATCGACTCCATCGCAGGATGTGAACGTTTGTGTTTCCTTGATGCATACTCCAGATACCAACGGGTATAAATGAAAAGTCGGATCAAGGGATGACGTCCTTCATCATGCCTTACGGGGGATTCTATTACATCACAGTGCCCTTCGGGCTCAAGAACGTCGGGGCAACATACCAACAGACTGTGCATAAGTGTTTTAGCAAGCAAATTAATATAAACATGGAGGTCTACATCAATGACACCATGGTCAAATTGCGCCAGGGCTCCAGCCTCCTCACAGACCTCCTGCAAACCTTCAACAACCTTCGCGGCTTCAGCATGAAGCTCAACCCCCAAAAATGTGTATTTGGAGCCCCGCAGGACAACTTGTAGGATTCATAGTGTTCCAATGAGGAACTGAAGCAAACTGATTCGACACAAGGGGAGACAAAGAATATTGGCAAGTATTACCAGTTGAGTTGTCAATTCTATTGGAAATATGCCCTAGAGGCAATAATAAAATGGTTATTATTATATTTCCTTGTTCATGATAATTGTCTATTATTCATGCTATAATTGTATTGACCGGAAACCGTAATACATATGTGAATACATAGACCACAACATGTCCCTAGTGAGCCTCTAGTTGACTAGCTCTTTGATCAACAGATGGTCATGGTTTCCTGACTATGGACATTGGATGTCATTGATAGAAGGATCACATCATTAGGAGAATGATGTGATGGACAAGACCCAATCCTAAGCATGGCACAAGATCGTGTAGTTTGTTTGCTAAAGCTTTTCTAATGTCAAGTATCATTTCCTTAGACCATGAGATTGTTTAACTCCCGGATACCATAGGAATGCTTTGGGTGTATCAAACGTCACAACGTAACTGGGTGGCTATAAAGGTGCACTACAGGTATCTCCAAAAGTGTCTGTTGGATTGACACGAATCGAGACTGGGATTTGTCACTCCGTATGACGGAGAGGTATCTCTGGGCCCTCTCGGTAATGCATCATCATAATGAGCTCAATGTGACTAAGTAGTTGGTCATGGGATCATACATTATGGAACGAGTAAAGTGACTTGCCGGTAACGAGATTGAACGAGGTATTGGGATACCGAGGATAGAGTCTCGGGCAAGTAATGTACCGATTGACAAAGGGAATAGTATACGGGATTGCTTGAATCCTCGACATCGTGGTTCATTCGATGAGATCGTCATGGAACATGTGGGAGCCAACATGGGTATCCAGATCCCGTTGTTGGTTATTGGTCGGAGAGCTGTCTCGGTCATGTCTGCATGATTCCCGAACCTGTAGGGTCTACAAACTTAAGGTTCGGTGACGCTAGAGTTGTTATGGGAAATAGTATGTGGTTACCGAATGCTGTTCGGAGTCCCGGATGAGATCCTGGATGTCACGAGGAGTTCCGGAATGGTCCGGAGGTGAATATTTATATATGGGAAGTCATCATACAGTCACCGGAAGCATTCGGGGGTTTGTCGGTATTGTACCGGGACCACCGAAGGGGTTTCGGGGGTCCACCGGGAGGGTCCAACTGCCCCGGAGGGCCCTATGGGCTGTATGTGGAAGGGAACCAGCCCCTAAGTGCGCTAGGCGCCATCCCCCCTTAGGGCCCATGCGCCTAGGGTTTGGGGAAACCCTAAAGGGGGTTCCCTCCTTGGTTTGAGGGGCAAGCCCCTCCCCTTGGCCACCGCCCCCCCTCTAGATCTCATCTAGAGGGTCCGGCCCCCTTCCACCTTCACCCTATAAATAAAGGGGAGGAGGAAGGGCAGCAACACCTCATCCAAGGCGCAACCCTCCCCCTCTCCAACACCCCCTCCTCCTCCGTTGAGCTGGGCGAAGCCCTGCCGGAGAACCGCTGCTCCTCCACCACCACGCCGTCGTGCTGCCAGAGTTCTTCCCCAACTTCTCCTCCCCCCTTGCTGGATCAAGAAGGAGGAGATGTCCCCGTGCTGCACGTGTGTTGAAAGCGGAGGCGCCGTTGTTTGGTGCTTAGATCGGAATCAACCGCGGTCTGAATCATTGCGAGTATGACTCCTTAATCCGCATTCTTGCAACGCTTCCGTTTTGCGATCTTCAAGGGTATGAAGATGCACTCCCCTCTCTCTTGTTTCTAGTATCTCCATAGATTGATCTTGGTGATGCATAGATTTTTTTAATTTCTGCAACGATCCCCAACAGTGGCATCATGAGCTAGGTCTATGCGTAGTTTCTATGCACGAGTAGAACACAAGTTGTTGTGGGCGTCGATTTTGTCAATTTACTTGCCGTTACTAGTCTTATCTTGATTCGGCGGCATCATGGGATGAAGCAGCCTGGACCGACCTTACACGTACGCTTACGTGAGACAGGTTCCACCGACTGACATGCAGTAGTTGCATAAGGTGGCTAGCGTGTGTCTATCTCTCCCACTTTAGTCGGATCGGATTCGATGAAAAGGGTCCTTATGAAGGGTAAATAGCAATTGGCATATCATGTTGTGGTTTTGGCGTAGGTAAGAAACGTTCTTGGTAGAAACCTATAGCAGCCACGTAAAAAGACTTGCAACAACAATTAGAGGACGTCTAACTTGTTTTTGCAGCATATGTCGTGTGATGTGATATGGCCAAAAGGATGTGATGTATTAGATTGATCATGTTCTTGTAATAGGAATCACGACTTGCATGTCGATGAGTATGAACCGGCAGGAGCCATAGGAGTTGTCTTAATTTATTGTATGACCTGTGTGTCACTGAAAACGCCATGTAATTACTTCACTTTATTGCTAACCATTAGCCATAGTTGTAGAAGTAACAGTTCGTGAGACAACTTCATGAAGACACGATGATGGAGATCATGGTGTCATGCCGGTGACGATGATGATCATGGCACCCCGAAGATGGAGATCAAAAGGAGCAAAATGATGTTGGCCATATCATGTCACTATTTGATTGCATGTGATGTTTATCATGTGTTTGCATCTTATTTTCTTAGACGACAGCAACATAAATAAGATGATCCCTCATAAATTTCAAAAAAGTGTTCCCCCTAATTGTGCACCGTTGTGAAAGTTCGTTGTTTCTAAGCACCACGTGATGATCGTGTGTGATAGATTCTAATGTTTGCATACAACGGGTGTAAGCCATATTTACACATGCAAAACACTTAGGTTGACTTGACGAGCCTAGCATGTACAGACATGGCCTCAGAACACAAGAGACCAAAAGGTCGAATATGAGTCATATAGTAGATACGATCAACATGAAGATGTTCACCGATGATGACTAGTCCGTCTCACGTGATGATCGGACACCGCCTAGTTGACTCGGATCATGTATCACTTAGATGACTAGAGGGATGTCTATCTGAGTGGGAGTTCATTAAATAATTTGATTAGATGAACTTAATTATCATGAACTTAGACTAAAAATGTTTGCAATATGTCTTGTAGATCAAATGGCCCACGCTAATGTTGCCCTCAACTTTAACGCGTTCCTAGAGAAAACCAAGCTGAAAGACGATGGTAGCAACTATGCGGACTGGGTCAGTAACTTGAGGATCATCCTCATAGCTACCAAGAAACATATGTCCTTGATTCACCGCCAGGTGAAGCACCTGTTTTACCAGCAACTCAAGACGTTATGAACGCCTGACAGTCGTGTAGTGATGATTACTCCCTGGTTCAGTGCGGCATGCTTTACAGCTTAGAATCGGGGCTCCAAAAGCGTTTTGAGCAGCACGGAGCATATGAGATGTTCCAAGATCTGAAAATGGTTTTCCAAGATCATGCCCAAGTCAAGAGATATGAAGTCTCTCACAAGTTCTATAATTGTAAGATGGAGGAGAATAGTTCTGTCAGCGAGCACATACTCAAAATGTATGGGTTGCACAACCGCTTGTCTCAGCTAGGAGTTAATCTCCCGGATGACGCGGTCATTGACAGAATCCTTCAGTCGCTTCCACCTAGCTACAAGAGCTTTGTGATGAGTTTCAATATGTAGTGGATGGTGAAAACCATTCCTGAGGTATTTTCAATGCTGAAATCAGTGGAGGTGGAGATCAAAAAGGAACATCAAGTGTTGATGGTCAATAAAACCACTAGTTTCAAGAAACGCAAGGGTAAGAAGAACTTCAAGAAGGACGGCAAGGGAGTTGCCGGGAAGAAGCCAAAGCATGGACCCAAACTTGAGACTGAGTGCTTTTATTGCAAGGGAAACAGTCACTGGAAGCGGAACTGCCCCAAGTACTTAGCGGACAAGAAGGCTGGCAACACCAAAGGTATATGCGATATACATGTTACTGATGTGTACCTTACCAATACTCGTAGTAGCTCCTGGGTATATGATACCAGTGCGATTGCTCATATTTGTAACTCAAAACAGGAGCTGAGGAATAAGCGGAGACTGGCGAAGGACGAGGTGACGATGCGCGTTGGGAATGGTTCCAAGGTCGATGTGATCGCCGTCAGCACGCTACCTCTACATTTACCTACGAGATTAGTTTTAAACCTCAATAATTGTTATTTAGTGCCAGCTTTGAGCATGAACATTGTATCTGGATCTCGTTTAATGCGATATGGCTACTCATTTAAATCCGAGAATAATGGTTGTTCTATTTATATGAGAGATATGTTTTATGGTCATGCCCCGCTGGTCAATGGTTTATTCTTATTGAATCTCGAACGTGATGTTACACATATTCATAGTGTGAATACCAAAAGATGTAAGGTTAATAATGATAGTCCCACATACTTGTGGCACTACCGCCTTGGTCACATTGGTGTCAAAAGCATGAAGAAGCTCCATGCAGATGGACTTTTGGAGTCTCTTGATTATGAATCATTTGACACATGCGAACCATGCCTCATGGGCAAGATGACCAAGACTCCGTTCTCCGGAACAGTGGAGCGAGCAACCAACTTGTTGGAAATCATAATACTGATGTGTGCGGTCCAATGAGCGTTGAGGCTTGCGATGGCTATCATTATTTTCTCACCCTCACTGATGACTTAAGTAGATATGGGTATGTCTACTTAATGAAACACAAGTCTGAGACCTTTGAAAAGTTCAAGGAATTTTAGAGTGAGGTAGAGAATCAACGTGACAGAAAAATAAAGTTTTTACGATCAGATTGTGGGGAGAATATTCGAGTCACAAATTTGGTACGCACTTAAGGAAATTTGGAATTGTTTCACAACTCACGCCGCTTGGAACACCTTCGCGTAATGGTGTGTCCGATCGTCGTAATCGCACTCTATTGGATATGGTGCGATCTATGATGTCTCTTACCAATTTGCCGCTATCATTTTGGGGATATGCTTTAGAGACAACCACATTCACTTTAAATAGGGCACCGTCTAAATCCTTTGAGACGACACCGTATGAATTATGGTTTGGGAAGAAACCTAAGCTGTCATTTCTAAAAGTTTGGGGATGCGATGCTTATGTCAAGAAACTTCAACCTGAAAAGCTCGAACCCAAGTCGGAAAAATGCGTCTTCATAGGATACCCTAAGGAAACCATTGGGTATACCTTCTACCTCAGATCCGAAGGCAAGATCTTTGTTGCCAAGAACAGGTCCTTTCTGGAGAAAGAGTTTCTCTCGAAAGAAGTATGTGGGAGGAAAGTAGAACTTGATGAAGTACTGCCTCTTGAACCGGAAAGTAGTGCAGATCAGGAAGATGCTTCTGTGGTGCCTGCACCGACTAGAGAGGAAGTTAATGATGATGATAAAGGTACTTCGGATCAAGTTGCTACTGAACTTCGTAGGTCCACAAGGACACGTTCCACACCAGAATGGTATGGCAACCCTATCCTGGAAATCATGTTGTTAGACAACAGTGAACCTTCAAACTATGCAGAAGCGATGGCGGGCCCAGATCCCAACAAATGGCTTGAAGCCATGCAATCCAAGATAGGATCCATGTATGAAAACAAAGTATGGACTTTGACAGACTTGCCCGTTGATCGGCAAGCAATGTAAAATAAATGGATCTTTAAGAAGAAAACGGACGCGGATGGTAATGTTACCATCTATAAAGCTCGGCTTGTCGCTAAGGGTTATCGACAAGTTCAAGGGGTTGACTACGATGAGACCTTCTCACCCATAGTGAAGCTGAAGTCCGTCCGAATCATGTTAGCAATTGCCGCATTCTATGATTATGAAATATGGCAAATGGACGTCAAAACGGCATTGCTTAACGGTTTCCTTAAGGAAGAATTGTATATGATGCAGCCAGAAGGTTTTGTCGATCCTAAGAATGCTAACAAGGTATGCAAGCTCCAGCGCTCCATCTATGGGCTGGTGCAAGCATCTCGGAGTTGGAACATTCGCTTTGATGAAATGATCAAAGCATTTGGTTTTATGCAGACTTATGGAGAAGCCTGCGTTTACAAGAAAGTGGGTGGGAGCTCTGTAGCATTTCTCATATTATATGTGGATGACATACTATTGATGGAAATGATATAGAACTTTTGGAAAGCATAAAGGCCTACTTGGACAAGTGTTTTTCAATGAAGGACCTTGGAGAAGCTGCTTACATATTAGGCATCAAGATCTATAGAGATAGATCGAGACGCCTCATAGGTCTTTCACAAAGCACATACCTTGATAATATACTGAAGAAGTTCAATGTGGATCAGTCCAAGAAGGGGTTCTTGCCTGTATTACAAGGTGTGAAATTGAGCTCGGCTCAAAGCCCGACCACGACAGAAGATAGAGAAAAGATGAGTTTCATCCCCTATGCCTCAGCCATAGGGTCCATTATGTATGCCATGCTGTGTACCAGACTTGATGTAAACCTTGCCATAAGTTTGGTAGGGAGGTACCAAAGTAATCCCGGCATGGAACACTGGAGAACGGTCAAGAATATCCTGAAGTACCTGAAAAGGACTAAGGATATGTTTCTCATTTATGGAGGTGACGAAGAGCTCGTCGTAAAGGGTTACATCGATGCTAGCTTATATTTTGAATGGTGTGGCAGTAAGCTGGTGCAGTTGCAAGCAAAGCATCGTGGTGGGATCTACATGTGAAGCGGAGTACATGGCAGCCTCGGAGGCAGCGCATGAAGCAATCTAGATGAAGGATTTCATTACCGACCTAGGAGTTATTCCCAATGCGTCGGGCCTGATGACTCTCTTCTGTGACAACACTGGAGCTATTGCCCTTGCCAAGGAGCCCAGGTTTCACAAGAAGACCAGGCACATCAATCATCGCTTCAACTCCATTCGTGACTAAACCTCTTCCCCGAGCAAAACATGATCAACACCAGCACTCTATTGTGTTCGATTCATCACAATGTAACTATATTATTGACTCTAGTGCAAGTGGGAGACTGTTGGAAATATTCCCTAGAGGCAATATTAAAATGGTTATTATTATATTTCCTTGTTCATGATAATTGTCTATTGTTATGCTATAATTGTATTGACCGGAAACCGTAATACATGTGTGAATACATAGACCACAACATGTCCCTAGTGAGCCTCTAGTTGACTAGCTCGTTGATCAACAGATGGTCATGGTTTCCTGACTATGGACATTGGATGTCATTGATAGCAGGATCACATCATTAGGAGAATGATGTGATGGACAAGACCCAATACTAAGCATGGCACAAGATCGTGTAGTTCGTTTGCTAAAGCTTTTCTAATGTCAAGTATCATTTCCTTAGACCATGAGATTGTGTAACTCCCGGATACCATAGGAATGCTTTGGGTGTATCAGACGTCACAACGTAACTGGGTGGCTATAAAGGTGCACTACAGGTATCTTCAAAAGTGTCTGTTGGATTGGCACGAATCGAGACTGGGATTTGTCACTCCGTATGACGGAGAGGTATCTCTGGGCCCTCTCGGTAATGCATCATCATAATGAGCTCAATGTGACTAAGTAGTTGGTCATGGGATCATGCATTACGGAACGAGTAAAGTGACTTGCTGGTAACGAGATTGAACAAGGTATTGGGATACCGAGGATAGAATCTCGGGCAAGTAACATACCGATTGACAAAGGGAATTGTATACATGATTGCTTGAATCCTCGACATTGTGGTTCATCCGATGAGATCATCTTGGAACATGTGGGAGCCAACATGGGTATCCAGATCCCGCTGTTGGTTATTGGCCGGAGAGCTGTCTCGGTCATGTCTGCATGATTCCCGAACCCATAGGGTCTACACACTTAAGGTTCGATGACGCTAGAGTTGTTATGGGAAATAGTATGTGGTTACCGAATGTTGTTCGGAGTCCCAGATGAGATCCTAGATATCATGAGGAGTTCCGTAATGGTCCGGAGGTGAAGATTTATATATGGGAAGTCATCATACGGTCACCGGAAGTATTCGGGGGTTTGTCGGTATTGTTCCGGGACCACCGAAGGGGTTCCGGGGGTCCACCGAGAGGGTCCACTTGCCCCGGAGGGCCCTATGGGCTGTATGTAGAAGGGAACCAGCCCCTAAGTGGGCTGGGCGCCACCCCCCTTAGGGCCCATGTGCCTAGGGTTTGGGGAAACCCTAAAGGTGGCGCCCCCCTTGGCTTGGGGGGCAAGCCCCTCCCCTTTCCCCCCCTCTAGATCTCATCTAGAGGGGCCGGCCCCCTTCCCCCTTCGCCCTATAAATAGAGGGGAGGAGGGAGGGTAGCAGTACCTCATCCAAGGCGCAGCCCTCCCCCTCTCCAAGACCCCCTCCTCCTTCGTTGAGCTTGGCGAAGCCCTGCCGAAGAACCGCTGCTCCACCTCCACGCCGTCGTGCTGCCGGAGTTCTTCCCCAACTTCTCCTTCCCCCTTGCTGGATCAAGAAGGAGGAGACGTCCCCGTGCTGCACGTGTGTTGAACGCGGATTCTCCGTTGTTCGGCGCTTAGATCGGAATCAACCACGATCTAAATCGCTGCGAGTACGACTCCTTCATCCACGTACTTGCAACGCTTCCGTTTCGCGATCTTCAAGGGTGTGAAGATGCACTCCCCTTCTCTCGTTGCTAGTCTCTCCATAGATTGATCTTGGTGATGCGTAGACTTTTTTTTTAATTTTTGCAACGATCCCCAACAAATTCAACCACGCCTGGAGAACTAAATATCTGCAGCAAAGTGATAGTAGCCCGGTAGTATGATAAACTAATAGCGGTAGTGGCAGTAGCAATAGCAGCGGTAACGGTAGCAGTAATAGTTTTGTAACAAGTGTGACTGTAGTAGCAATAGTAGTAACTTAGCAAAAGCAATATGTGAAAAGCTCGTAGGCATTGGATTGGTGATGGATAATTATGTTGGATGCCATTCATCATGTAATACTTATAAGCTAGGGCGACACAGAACTAGCTCCAATTCATCAATGTAATGTAGGCATGTATGTTGGGGAATGTAGTAATTTCAAAAAATTTCCTACGCACACGCTAGATCATGGTGATGCATAGCAACGAGAGGGGAGAGTGTGTCCACGTACCCTCGTAGACCAAAAGCGGAAGCGTTAGCACAACGCGGTTGATGTAGTCGTACGTCTTCACGATCCGACCGATCCAAGTACCGAACGTACGGCACCTCCGAGTTCAGCACACGTTCAGCTCGATGACGTCCCGCGAACTCCGATCCAGCAGAGCTTCACGGGAGAGTTCCGTCAGCACGACGGCGCTATGACGGTGATGATGTTGCTACCGACGCAGGGCTTCGCCTAAGCACCGCTACAATATGATCGAGGTGGAATATGGTGGAGGGGGGCACCGCACACGGCTAAGAGATCAAGAGATCAATTGTTGTGTCTAGAGGTGCCCCCTGCCCCCGTATATAAAGGAGCAAGGGGGAAGAGGCGGCCAGCCAAGGAGGGCGCGCCAAGGGGGCAGTCCTCCTCCCACCGGGAGCAGGACTCCTCCTTTCCTTGTTGGAGTAGGAGAAGGGAAGGAAGAATGAGAAGGAAGGAAGGGGGCGCCCCCCTCCCTAGTCCAATTCGGACCAGTCCATGGGGAGGGGTGCGGCCACCCTTTGGAGCCTTTCTCTCCTTTCCCGTATGGCCCATTAAGGCCCAATACGAATTCCCATAACTCTCCGGTACTCCGAAAAATACCCGAATCACTCGGAACCTTTCCGATGTCCGAATATAGTCGTCCAATATATCGACCTTTACGCTTTGACCATTTCGAGACTCCTCATCATGTCCCCGATATCATCCGGGACTCTGAACTACCTTCGGTACATCAAAACACATAAACTCATAATAAAATTGTCACCGAACATTAAGCGTGCGGACCCTACGGGTTCGAGAACTATGTAGACATGACCGAGACACGTCTCCGGTCAATAACCAATAGCGGAACCTGGATGCTCATATTGGCTCCCACATATTCTACGAAAATCTTTATCGGTCAAACCGCATAACAACATACGTTGTTCCCTTTGTCATTAGTATGTTACTTGCCCGAGATTCGATCATCAGTATCTCAATACCTAGTTCAATCTCGTTACCGGCAAGTCTCTTTACTCATTATGTAATGCATCATCCCACAACTAACTCATTACTCACATTGCTTGCAAGGCTTATAGTGATGTGCATTATCGAGAGGGCCCAGAGATACCTCTCCGACAATCGGAGTGACAAATCCTAATCTCGAAATATGCCAACTCAACAAGTACCTTCGGAGACAACTATAGAGCACCTTTACAATCACCCAGTTACGTTGTGACGTTTGGTAGCACACAAAGTGTTCTTCCAGTAAACGGGAGTTGCATAATCTCATAGTCATAGGAACATGTATAAGTCATGAAGAAAGCAATAGCAACCTACTAAACGATCAAGTGCTATGCTAACGGAATGGGTCAAGTCAATCACATCATTCTCTAATGATGTGATCCCGTTAATCAAATGACAACTCATGTCTATGGTTAGGAAACTTAACCATCTTTGATTCGACGAGCTAGTCAAGTAGAGGCATACTAGTGACACTCTGTTTTGTCTATGTATTCGCACATGTATCAAGTTTCTGGTTAATACAATTCTAGCATGAATAAGAAACATTTATCATGAAATAAGGAAATAAATAATAACTTTATTATTGCCTCTAGGGCATATTTCCTTCAGTCTCCCACTTGCACTAGAGTCAATAATCTAGTTCACATCGCCATGTGATTCAACACCAATAGTTCACATCACCATGTGATTAACACCCATAGTTCACATCGTCATGTGACAAACACCCAAAGGGTTTACTAGAGTCAATAATCTAGTTCACATCGCTATGTGACTAACACCCAAAGAGTACTAAGGTGTGATCATGTTTTTGCTTGTGAGAGAAGTTTAGTCAATGGGTCTACCAAATTCAGAGCCGTATGTATTTTGCAAACATTCTATGTCTTCAATGCTCTGCACGGAGCTACTCTAGCTAATTTCTCCCACTTTCAATATGTATCCAGATTGAGACTTAGAGTCATTTGGATCAGTCTCAAAACTTGCATCGACTTAACCCTTTACGACGAACCTTTTTGTCACCTCCATAATCGAGAAACATATCCTTATTCCACTAAGGATAATTTTGACCAATGTCCAGTGATCTACTCCTAGATCACTATTGTACTCCCTTGCCAAACTCAGGGCAGGGTATACAATAGGTCTGGTCCATAGCATGGTATACTTTATAGAACCTATGACTGAGGCATAGGAAATGACTTTCATTCTCTTTCTATTTTTTGTCATGGTCGGGATTTGAGTCTTACTCAATTTCACACCTTTGTAACACAGGCAAGAACTCTTTGTTTGACTGTTCCATTTTGAACTACTTCAAAATCTTGTCAAGATATGTACTTATTGAAAATCTTATCAAGCGTCTTGGTCTATCTCAATAGATCTTGATGCTCAATATGTAAGTAGCTTTACTGAGGTCTTTCTTTTTAAAGAACTCCTTTCAAACACTCCTTTATGCTTTCTAGAAAAATTCTACATTATTTCTGATCAACAATATGTCACTCACATATACTTATCAGAAATGTTGTAGTGCTCCCACTCACTTTATTGTAAATACAGGCTTTACCGCAAGTCCGTACAGAACTATATGCTTTGATCAACTTATCAAAGCATATATTTCAACTCTGAGATGCTTGCACCAGTCCATAGATGGATCACTGGAGCTTGCACATTTTGTTAGCACCTTTAGGATCGACAAAACCTTCTGGTTGCATCATATACAACTCTTCTTTAAGAAATCCATTAAGGAATGTACCATTTGCCAGATTTCATAAAATGTGGCAATTTCCTAACATGATTCGGACAGACTTTAAGCATCGATACGAGTGAGGAAAAAAACTCATCATAGTCAACATCTTGAACTTTGTCAAAAACCTTTTTCGACAAGTTTAGCTTTGTAGATAGTAACACTACTATTAGCATCCGTGTTCCTCTTGAAGATCCATTTATTTTCTATGGCTTGCCGATCATCGGGCGAGTCAATCAAAGTCCACACTTTGTTCTGATACATGGATCCCATCTCAGATTTCATGGCCTCAAGCCATTTCGCGGAATCTGGGCTCATCATTGCTTCCTCATTGTTCGTAGGTTCATCATGGTCAAGTAACATGACCTCTAGAACAGGAGTACCGTACCACTCTGGTGTGGATCTTACTCTGGTTGACCTACGGGGTTCGGTAGTAACTCTATCTGAAGTTACATGATCATCATCATTAGCTTCCTCACTAATTGGTGTAGGAGTCACATGAACAGATTTCTGTGATGAACTACTTTCCAATAAGGGAGCAGGTATAGTTACCTCATCAAGTTCTACTTTCCTCCCACTCACTTCTTTCGAGAGAAACTCCTTCTCTAGAAAGGATCCATCTTAGCAACGAATATCTTGCCTTTGGATCTGTGATAGAAGGTGTACCCAACAATTTCCTTTGGGTATTATATGAAGACGCACTTCTCCGATTTGGGTTTGAGCTTATCAAGTTGAAACCTTTTCACATAAGCACTGATACCCCAAACTTTAAGAAACGACAACTTTGGTTTCTTGCCAAACCACAGTTCATAAGGCATCGTCTCAACGGATTTTGATGGTGCCCTATTTAAAGTGAATGCAGCTGTCTCTAATGCATAACCCCAAAACGATAGTGGTAAATCGGTAAGATACATCATAGATCACACCATATCCAATAAAGTGTGGTTACGACGTTTGGACACACCATTACGCTGTGGTGTTCTAGGTGGCGTGAGCTGTGAAACTATTCCACATTGTTTTTAAATGAAGGCCAAACTCATAACTCAAATATTCTCCTCTACGATCAGATTGTAGAATCTTTATTTTCTTGTTACGATGGTTCTCCACTTCACTCTGAAATTCTTTGAACTTTTCAAATGTTTCAGACTTGTGCTTCATTAAGTAGATATACTCATATCTACTCAGATCATCTGCGAAGGTCAGAAAATAACGATACCCGCCACGAGCATCAACACTCATTGGATAGCATACATCGGTATGTATTATTCCCAACAAGTCAGTAGCTCGTTCCATTGTTTCGGATAATAGAATTTTAGTCATCTTGCCCAAAAGGCACGGTTCACAAGCATCAAATGATTCATAACCAAGTGATTCCAAAAATCCATCTTTATGGAGTTTCTTCATGTGCTTTACACTGATATGACCCAAACGGCAGTGCCACAAATAAGTTGCACTATCATTATCAACTTTGCATTTTTTGGCATCAATATTATGAATATGTGTATCACTACGATCGAGATCCAACAAACTATTTTCATTGGGTGTATGACCATCAAAGGTTTTATTCATGTAAATAGAATAACAATTATTCTCTGACTTCAAATGAATAACCGTATTGCAATAAACATGATCAAATCATATTCATGCTCAACGCAAACGCCAAATAACATTTATTTAGGTTTAACACTAATCCCGAAAGTATAGGGAGTGTGCGATGATGATCATACCAATCTTGGAACCACTTCCAACACACACTGTCACTTCACCCTCAACTAGTCTCTGTTTATTCTGTAACTCTTGTTTCAAGTTACTAATTTTTTAGCAACCGAACAAGTATCAAATACTCAGGGGCTACTATAAACATTAGTAAGGTACACATCAATAAACTGTATATCAAATATACCCTTGTTCACTTTGCCATCCTTCTTATCCACCAAATATTCAGGGCATTTCCGTTTCCAGTGACCATTTCCTTTGCAGTAGAAGCACTCAGTTTCAGGCTTTGGTCCAGCTTTGGGCTTCTTCATGGTAGTGAAAACTTGCTTGCCATTCTACTTGAAGTTCCCTTTCTTTCCCTTTGCCCTTTTCTTGAAACTAGTGATCTTGTCCATCATCAACACTTGATGTTCTTTCTTGATTTCTACCTTCATCGATTTCAGCATCACGAAGAGCTCGGGAATCGTTTTCATCATCCCTTGGATACTATAGTTCATCACGAAGTTCAAGTAACTTGGTGATGGTGACTAGAGAACATTGTCAATCACTATCTTATTAGGAAGATTAACTCCCACTTCATTCAAGTGATTGTAGTACCCGGACAATCTGAGCACATGCTCACTGCTTGAGCTATTCTCCTCCATCCTTTAGCTATAGAACTTGTTGGAGACTTCATATCTCTCAACACGGGTATTTGCTTGAAATATTAACTTCAACTCCTGGAACATCTCATATGGTCCATGACATTCAAAACGTCTTTGAAGTCCCGATTCTAAGCCGTCAAGCATGGTGCACTAAACTATCAAGTAGTCATCATATTGAGCTAGCCAAACATTCATAACATTTGCATCTGCTCCTGCAATAGGTCTGTCATCTAGTGGTGCATCAAGGACATAATTCTTCTGTGCAGCAATGAGGATAAACCTCAGATCACGGACCCAGTCCGCATCATTGCTACTATCATCTTTCAACTTAGTTTTCTCTAGGAACACATATAAAACATAGGGAAGCAACAACACGAGCTATTGATCTACAAAATTATTTGCAAAATACTATCAAGACTAAGTTCATGATAAATTAAAGTTCAATTAATCATATTACTTAAGAACTCCCACTTAGATAGACATCCCTCTAGTCATCTAAATGATTATGTGATCCAAATCAACTAAACCATGTCCGATCATCACGTGAGATGGAGTAGTTTTCAATGGTGAACATCACTATGTTGATCATGTCTACTATATGATTCACGCTCGACCTTTCGATCTCCAGTGTTCCTAGGCCATATCTGCATATGCTAGGCTCGTCAAGTTTAACCCAAGTATTCTACGTGTGCAAAACTGGCTTGCACCCGTTGTAGATGAACATAGAGCTTATCACACCCGACCATCACGTGGTGTCTCGGCACGACGAACTTTGGCAATGGTGCATACTCAGGGAGAACACTTATACCTTGAAATTTTAGTAAGGGATCATCTTATAAAGCTACCGTCGAACTAAGAAAAATAAGATGTATAAAAGATAAACATCATATGCAATCAAAATATGTGACATGATATGGCCATGATCATCTTGCGCCTTTGATCTCCATCTCCAAAGTACTGTCATGATCTCTATCGTCACCGGCACGACACCATGATCTCCATCATCTTGATCTATATCAATGTGTCATCACATGGTCGTCTCGCCAACTATTTCTCTTACAACTATTGCCATCACATAGCTATAAATTAAAGCAAGTATTTTGCGCTTGCATCTTATGCAATAAAGAGACAACCATAAGGCTTCTGCCAGTTGCCGATAACTTCAACAAAACATGACCATCTCATACAAAAACACATATCTCATCACGTCTTGACCATATCACATCACAACATGCCCTGCAAAAACAAGTTAGACGTTCTCTACTTTGTTGTTGCAAGTTTTACGTGGCTGCTACGGGCTGAGAAAGAACCGTTCTTACCTTGTCGGTGGGAAACGACACCTATGGGATCACGAGGATCCCTTCTGCGGTTGCGGGGGTGCAGGGTTGTGAGAAGAGCGGGATTAGTAATCAGCACAAGGATCGTTTACCCAGGTTCGGGCCGCGAGGAATTCGTAAAACCCTAGTCCTGCTTTGGTGGATGTATTGAATGTTCTCGAGCTCTTGAGCTAGCTACGGTGGCTGCGTGGTTCAAAAGAGCCGAATCCCTCTCCAGTACGCCATGGGCCTCCTTTTATAGTCGAAAGGGGCTGCCATAGTGGCACACAGGAGGTGGAAAGGCATACAGTGCTATGAGTTTATCGCTTGTATTACATGACAAGACGCATTTAATGCATAGCTTAGGTGTCCTCTTGCTTTATCAGGGACGGGAGCGAGGCCCGTCCCGTCCGTCGCCGCTCCTCCTTGCTTCGACACATGCCCTGGCCAGTGGTGCAAGCGGCGCCATGTAGGCAGGCAAGCAGATGAGGTGGCGCGGTGGTGGAGCCTTCACGAAGATCTACATGTCGCCATGCAGGCGTGTGCTGAGTTGGCCTAGAAGCTGCATGTTGCCACGCAGGTGCCTGCCCAGCTGGTTGAGTTGGTAGCTGCATGTGAACGGCGGTGGAGGCTTGCTTGGTGCGGGCCTGGTAGTGGCCCTGCTGACGCCCTTGGCAAGGGCCTTGCCGGGTGGCCCGTCAAGGGTCTTGCCGTGGTGCGCTGTCATCCCCGGCAAGGATCTTGCCAAGCGTCTTGTGGGTTTCCTCAGCAAGAATCTTGTCGAGGATCATTGCCTTCCAATCCTCATCTGATCTTGAATATTCTTTGTCTTCACAAAGATCTGCATGCCACCATGGAGGTGCCTCCCGAGCCCTGGCCCAACGTAGTTGATGGTGTTGGAGACCGTGGGTTCGAGGGTGGCTCACTCCGCTGGTGTGGGCGAGCCGCCCTGGCAAGGGTCTTGCCGGGGCTGCTGAGGCTGCTTCGGCAAGGGTCTTTCCGGGGAAACCTGCTTCATCCATCTGCTCTGTGTGGTCTCGGTCTTTGGTGTTGCGCTGATTATTTCTGTGTTTGTGGCTCTGATTTCCTGTCTCCGCCCTGCTTAAGTGTGGCCGTGGGCGTGGCTCTGACTGCCCATGCACAAATAAGGGGTACAAAAGGGCGCCCCTATTTTAGTACATCGACAGGAGCCCCCGGGCCTGGTCCACACATAAGCGCGACATGTTGTTGGTCCAGGCCCAGAACGGTGCGCGGGAAGGCGGGGCAGTTTTTACCGCGGTAAAACTTTTTGTCCGCTGTGCTTCCCCACGACCCGCGTTGAATGCGTGACGTGGGGGTCGCGCGCGCGCGTGGCGGAAGCACGCTGGCGTCATCTTGCGGTGGACAGTAAAGAGGCGGCTTGCGTGTCCCCTTGAGACCGTAGGGCCACCGATCATTTACCGCCCTTACTTGGGAACCGTCGCTCCACGCGTCCCATTGCGCCCGTCTCTTGCGCCACATTTGCTGCATGCATGACGCAAAGTGAATGACAGGCGCGCGGGATAAGAGAAGTCGCGCGTGCGTGGGTCGATTCCCACGCGCCTTCAATTGGGCAGGGAGGGCGGTCGACGGCCCCGCCCGTTGTCGCTTCAATGAGCCGGATTGGCTGAAAGGGACGGCCGAGCCCCGCCCCGCCTCTTTATAAAGAGGGGAGCGGGAGGAACGTCGCCTCTCAGTCCTTCGTCACCTGCTTCTCTTCATTCCTGCTCCCTCCTTCCTTCTGCCATGGCGAGGGGGTGCGGCGATGCTTCATCGGTGGCGGCGAGGGTCTCGGCTAGACAACACGCCGCTCCTCCCCAAGAGCTTGTGGCGGCAGAACTAGCCGTTAGAGGAAGGGGGAGGGGGCGAGGTCGAGTCTGTCGCGGTGCTCAGGGAAGAGGAGGACGGGGCAGCGCATCGGCCTCGCCTCTACCAGCGGCCCCTCCGCCGGTGGAGGGCCACGTCGGGGACAACCCCTATGAGTTCTTCCTCAAGCTGCGCCAGCCGCCGCGCCATCGTCTTCGTCTCCCGACCCCATTTGCACGGGAGATGGAGCTGGACCCGCCGCAGGCACTGCGGCTGCATATGAGGGGCTGTGGGAACAACGGTACATGGGCCGACGTCGAGTTCCCCGCCCCTCACGTCATGTATCTTCGCCGAGGGTGGAAGACCTTTTCCCGTATCCACAGCCTGACGGAGGGGCTCACTCTCCATTTCAAGTTAATGGAGAGCGGCCTCATCTCCGTCAAGGTCTTTGGGCACTTCGGGACTCACGTAAGGTGCTGCGTGGAGAGCTCCTCTAATGACGAAGACTCCTCCTTGAGCGAGAGTAACGAGGAGGACAGCGGCAGCGATGACGAGGGTAACGGGCGACAGGACGACGGGTCCGACTAGGCGTCGGGCGCGCCGCTCCGGGGCGACACCAGCGACCCCATCATCCGTGTCGCCGGCTCCTTGAACTTCTCGGGGTCGTCTCCTTGGGCGGCTGGCTTGGGAGGCCGGAGAAGACGAAGAGGGCAGGTGGCGGGCCGTCAAGCCGGAATACATGGGCACCGATGCCTTCGTTGCGTATTGCCGGTCCTGCCGCCTCGTCTTCCAGCTCTTCTCCTGTCATCATCATCACCAGCTTCCCTTCGGGGTGGCCACCGGGATGTTCTCCTGGTGCCTTCTGCTGCTCATACCTCGCCCAGGCGCCCCTTTTGCCCTTTTGCTTTCTTGTTTCATTTCCTAAGGAGAGGGACAAGAAAGGGATTACGGGCACCTTATCTCTTTTCAACTTGTAAGCCTACGGGCGTTATTTAGATCTAAAACCTGTAATCTCCCTATTCATGTTTATGTTCCGCACTTACTGTACCTGTATGGAACGTATTAATGGAAAAGGGGTGCTTGCCGGGTCTTGTGCCTGCATGTGAGCAAAGCGCATACCAAGGAACAAATCCTTGTTATTTTTAATATAAGCATCGTTGCCTGGCAGCAGGCCTTGCTGTTCCCCCACTCCATCCATCCATACTCACACCTTTGGCGGAGGCAGGGACGAAGTGGGGGTGGGCCCTACGCTTGCTTCCTTGCCGCCGCGGCTACAACCATATGCCGAACCAAGAAGCTCTTGGGTGATAGGAACGAGGGGAGCACGACAGCCTTGGAACAAAATGAGGTTCCATACGTCCCAAGTTTCATACAGAAATGCATGCAGGGGATGGGAAAACTTATCTGAATCTGCAGCCCCCGGCAACCTTGACTTGCCGTGGGTGGACATCCATGTCTTCTGTCCTCGGCAAGCTCGACTTGCCGGGCCTGGGGCGCTGGCTTGTTCTCTTCCTTCCACTTGGCTTGGCGGAAACATATCATGTACCCTGCGTACCAAAAAGGATGGATAGGAACAAAATGATGCAAACTCCACCTCTACACTAGGGGTTAGTCGCCGCTAAGCACTATCAACCCTAACCAAGGGAGAGACTCAATCTAGCATGCATGCTATGACTTAGGGCGCCAGCGCTTCGTTTATTTATGCTCAGGGTCTGCGCCTGGCTTTGTACAAAGGGTTACATGCCTTGCCGGCAAGGCTTGTACAAAAGGTGGCTTGCCAGGAGGCCCGGCACCCGCGCCTTATGGGTAAAACTTGCGAAGATGCTCGATGTTCCAGGAGTTGCTCACTGGAATGGCATCTTCGGTCTCTAGGCGGACTGCGCCGGGCCTGGTGACTCGTGTTACCCGATAAGGGCCTTCCGTCTTTGGAGTGAACTTGTTGGAATTCTTGGCCGACTGAACGTGCCGAAGAACAAGCTCGCCTTCCTCAAAGCTACGGGCATGAACCTTGTGGCTATGGTAGCGGCGCAAAGCTTGCTGGTAGCGCGCTGCTCTCACAGCCGCCCGGAGACGATCTTCCTCAAGGAACGTTGCATCATCTTGCCGCAATCATTCTTGCTCAAGCTCATCATAAGTGAGCACTCGAGGCGACCCGTATGTGAGTTCCGTGGGGAGAACTGCTTCTGCCTCGTAGACCAGGGCAAAGGGTGTCTGGCCGGTGGCTCGATTTGGCATCGTTCTGATCGACCAAAGAACCATCGGCAACTCGTCAATCCAGCGCCTTCCACTCTTGCGCAGCCTGTCAAAAGTCTTCGTTCTTAAGCCTCACAGAACTTCAGCATTTGCTCTCTCTACTTGGCCGTTGCTTTGTGGGTGTGCCACGGAAGCAAAACAGACCTTGCTGCCGAGATCCTCAATGTACTGCATGAAGGCGTGGCTTGTGAACCGTGTGCCGTTGTTGGTGATGATCCTGTTGGGTACCCCAAAATGGCAAACTAGCCTCTTGAAGAACTTGATGGCTGACTGCGCTGTCACCTTCCTCACCGCTTCCACCTCTGGCCACTTTGTGAACTTGTCGATTGCAACGTACAAGTACGCAAAGCCCCCGACGGCACGAGGGAAAGGGCCCAATATGTCGAGCCTCTAGACCGAGAAGGTCCAGGAGAGAGGGATGGTTTGAAAGGCTTGAGCTGGTTGATGAAGCCTCTTCGAATGGAACTGGCATGCTTCACACTTGGTTACTAGTGCCGTCGCATCTTGGAGGGCAGTGGGCCAGAAGAAACCTAGCCGGAAAGCCTTGCCAGCAAGGGCCCTCGACCCTATGTGGGAGCCACATATGCCTCCATGTATCTCTGCCAACAACTCTAGTCCTTCCTCCCGGGAGATGCACTTCAATTTCACCCCATTCAGTCTTTTTCTATACAAGACATTGTCAACGAATTGGTACAGAGCAGACCGGTGGGCTACTCTCTCTACCTCTTCCTGCTCCTCAGGAAGCTCTCCTATTTGGAGGAATCGGACGGTGTGCTGCGCCCATGCCAGAGCCTGTGGCTCGACGACAAGGACCAAAGGCATCTCTTCTGCCACAGGAGCGGCCGTCTCTACGGCCATGGCCTGAGGCCCTACTGGAGTCGGTTGCCCCGCAGCAGGATCGGCATCCATGGCAACATCTTTGCCAGCGGCTCCGGGGAGCTCGGTGGGGAAGTACTTGCCGGGGCCTAGCTTCCTCCACTTGTTCTGCCCGGTTGATGGTTCGACGGATGGTTGAGTTAACCGAAGCACAAAAGTACCTGGTTCCACAGGTAGCCTGAGGGCAGCATGCTTTGACAGGTAGTCGGCGATGTCGTTCTTCGTCTGAGGAACATGCTCTGCTTGTATACCGTCAAAGCGCTCCTCTAGTTTCCTCACTTCATCCACGTAAGCTTCCATCAACAGGCTTTGATAATCTTTGTTGATCTGCCTGACGACAAGCTGCGAATCACCCCTGACGATGAGCTTTTTGAGGTCTAGTGCGATCCTGAGACCGGCAAGCAAGCCCTCATACTCAGCGGTGTTGTTAGTTGACATCCCCTGGGGAAAGTGCATTTCGATGACATACTTGAGGCGCTCTCCAGTGGGTGCGACAAGCAGCACGCCAGCACCGGCGCCTTGCAGCGAAAAAGCCCCATCAAAGTACATGATCCAGTTGTGGCTCGTTTCCTTGCCGGGGAGAGTGGTCTCTTGTACCTCTTCGTCAGGCGTCGAGGTCCATTCTGCAACAAACTCCGCCAAGACTCTGCTCTGAATTGTCGAGGTGCTTTCGAACTTTAAACCGAAACTCGACAGCTCCAGGGCCCATTCCACGATCCTCCCCATTGCATCTGGGTTATGCAGTATCCGTTGCAATGGGAGGCGGGTAACCACGACGATCTCGTGTGCTTGGAAGTAATGACATAGCTTCCTCGAGGCCATAAGGAGGCCGAAGAGCAATTTTTGCACACCTGAGTACCTCGACCTAGCCCCCTGCAAGAGGGAGCTGGCAAAGTAAACTGGGTGCTGCACCATTTTCTTCTTCTGCGCCACCTCACCTAGTCGCGCGGGCCGTGTCGCACTGGCGTCAGCCTCTACCGGGAACTCAGTCTTGCCGGGACCGAGCCCTGCTGGGGAGGGTTCCGGCTCGCCATCCCTTGATTCTGCCACCGCCGCCTCTTCATCGACCTCTCTCTGCGCCACTAGTGTGGTGCTAACCACCTGATTCGTTACCGCTAGGTATAGCAGCAACGATTCTTGTGGTTTGGGCGCAATCAGCACTGGGGTAGAGGAGAGGTACTTTTTCAAATCCTGCAGCGCTGCCTCAGCCTCCGGGGTCCACTCCATTGGGCCCGTCTTCTTCAAGATCTTGAAAAAGGGAAGGGCATGCTCTACGGACTTGGAGATGAATCTGCTCATGGCGGCAATGCAACCAGTGAGCCGACGCTCGTCTTTAATTCGCTTAGGTGCCTCAATCTGCTTGATGGCCTTGATCTTATCTGGGTATGCCTCAATCCCACGCTGCGACACAAAGAACCCGAGAAGCTTGCCGGACGGGACATCGAAGACACACTTCTCAGGGTTCAACTTGAGGTTGATCTTGCGCAGGTTTGCAAATGTTTCCTCCAGATCTTGCACAAGTCTTGCTTTATCCTTGCTTTTGACCACTATGTCATCCATATAAGCTTCCATATTTCTATGTAGCTGGGGCTCAAAACCAATTTGGACTGCTCTTGCGAAGGTTGAGCCAGCGCTCTTCAACCCGAAAGGCATCCGTAAAAAGCAATACGTACCACATGGGGTGATGAACGTTGTCTTCTCCTCGTCATCTTTTGTCATGAAGATCTGGTGGTACCCTGAGTAGGCATCGAGGAATGATAAAAGGTCACACCCGGTCGTGGACTCAACAATCTGGTCGATGCACGGTAACAAGAAGGGATCCTTTGGACAAGCTTTATTGATGTATGTGTAATCAATACACAGTCTCCACTTCCCGTTTACCTTGCACACCACTACCGGGTTGGTCAACCACGTTGGATGGAGCACCCCCCTTACCAAGCCTACCGCCTCTAGTTTTCTGATCTCCTCTATGATGAACTCCTGCCTCTCTAGAGCTTGCTTCCTGACCTTCTGCTTGATGGGCCATGCATGAGGACAAACATCAAGATGGTGCTCAATCACTTCCCTGGGAACGCCGGGGATGTCAGAGGGTTGCCATGCAAACACATCGACATTCGCTCACAGGAAAGTGACGAGCTCACTTTCCTATTTGCTGTCGAGGGTGGAGCTTATGGTAAAAGCTCCCCCCGTGCCGTCCTCCATGACGGGCACCTTCTTGGTCTCTGGTGGTGCAGCTCTGGACTTCTTGCTCTTGCCGGTGGAGCTCTCTGGCATGTCCTCAACGGGAGAGCAACACCCCGAAGAGGTGCGCTTGCCGGAGTGGGTGCAAGGGGTCTCGCCGGTCTTTTTCCCTCCCGAGACTCCGTCGGCAGGAGCAGGTGCCTTGGCGGCAGCTGCTGCAACTGCTTCCCGGTAGAGTTGGTCGGCGCAAATCAACGCGTCTTTCTTGTCAGAGGGGACGGTGATGATGTTCATCGGCCCGGGCATCTTCAGTGTGTTGTAGGCGTAATGAGAAGCCGCCATGAACTTGGCTAGTGCCGGGCGGCCGAGGATCCCGTTGTAGGGCAAGGGGGTCTCGGCTACATCAAAGACAATCCTCTCCGTCCTGTAGTTCAGCTCGCCCCCGGACATCACGGGCAGCGTGACCTTTCCCTTCGGCTAGCTCCTCCCCGGATTGACCCCTTGGAACATACCCGTCTCCTCGAGGTCTCCATCAGGGATCTGCAGCCTCTGGATCACAACAAGCGAGATCAAGTTCAGACCGGCCCCGCCGTCAACTAGCATCTTCGTCACCTTGAGGTTGCGAATTGTTGTTGAGACCAACAACAGCAAGCACCCGACCGCAGTAGTGCGGCCAGGATGGTCCTTGGTGTAAAAGATGATAGGCGTGCTGGACCACTTCAGCGGCTTCCGTGTGTCGAATGACGGCTCCACCGCTGTGATCTCACGCGCCCACTGCTTGAGCTGGCGGTGGGATGTATGCAGCAAGGTGCCACGATCGACGCACATGGCTTCTGTGGCTTTCTGGAACTTGTGGTCGCCAGAATCATCGTCCTCGTCATGATCATCATCTTCCTGCTTCTTGTCGTGGCCCCGAGCGGGCCTCTCCTGTTGATTATCTTTGCCGCGGCGGCCCCCTTGGCCGCCATGCTTCTTGCCGGATCCCTCGGCACCCTCTAGGCCCTTTTCCTTGTCCCGCCGCTCATACTCGGCTTTCTGCTTCTCAACGAGCAGCTCCACTTGCTGGCAGTTCTGGAGGTCATGGCCCTTGGTGCGGTGGATCTTGCAATACTGCTTGTCGGAGCCCCCTGGCTTGTCGGCAGCCGCCAAGGCCCGGCAAGCGACACACCTGGCAACCCCTTGCCGGGGTCGCTTGCCTTGGATTTCTTGGTGGCGCCGATATCGTCGGACCCCTCGACAGCAAGCACGGTCTTGCCCTTGCGCTTCCTGTTATGGCGCCGACCCTTCTTCGCCAGGGTGGCGGTATCATCCGTGGAGTCGGTTTCCGCGCCGGCGTCTTCGCCGGGGTACTTCCTTCCCTCTTCAGCGCGAGTGCACCGATCGGCTAGAACATAAAGGTCGGCCACATCCTTGACCTTGTTCATCGCCAGCTCCTCATGCATCTTGCGATTGCGCACATTCTGATGCAATGCACTGATCACGGTGGCAGGATGAACGTCGGGAATGTTGTACTGCACTCGGCTGAACCTTTGGATGTACTTACGCAAGTTTTCTCCTTCTTTCTGGGGGATGATATGCAAGTCGCTCGCCTGGCCATGAGCTTGGTGGCCTCCAGTAAAGGCGCCAACAAACTCATGACATAGATCCGCCCAAGAAGAAATGGAGTCCACCGTCAAGTGCATCAACCATGACATAACATTGGGCTTGACTGCCAACGGGAAGTAATTGGCAAGCACCTTATTGTTGCGGGCCCCAGCAGCTTGCATCGCGATGGTGTAGATGTTGAGGAACTCCGACGGGTGAGTCTTGCCGTTGTACTTCTCGCCAACGTCGGGCTTGAACGTGCGGTGGGAGGGCCACTGGAACTGCCGCAGCTCACGGGTGAAGGCTAGACAACCCACCTCGTAGGGTAGGTCACCGTAGCCTCCCGGTGCTGGGTGGTCCGTAGTGGGCCCTGCTCGCCTGTCCGACTGGTGGCACGCGTCACGCCGGTGCTCGATGGTGGTTCGAGCGTCTTCATGAGCTCGCTCCTAAAGAACTTGACGTTGGTCGTGGTGGGTTCGCGGGTCGGAAGACGCTATGGAGATATCATCACGAGCATCGTCGCGACGGACCAACACCTGCGGTGGCCGGTATGGAGGAGGGGAGTGCACTGTTGCCGCATCGCCTCCAGCCCATCCACCGCTGGCATGCGGTGGCTCGACGAAGCGACGGCCTACGGGCCCCGCCGGCCGCAACTCGTCGTTGTTAGCGATGCCGACGAGGCTCCGGACGGTGGCCCTCCATTCGTGAAGCTTCTCCGCAGCGGGAGGAAAGTCGAGGAGCAGCTGCGCGCGTGCTAGGGCTTCTGCTGGCGTGGGCGGTGGCGAAAGCTGTGTGGACCGCGATGTGCTTCGACTTCTAACCGCGTTAAAGGAGCCCCATCACGGCCCTGCAGCCGTCCGCCACCTCTGCCAACACCTCGGCGCGCATGCTGGCCCTCCTCATCATGTGAAGGGCGCATGGGACTCTTCCCAGGGCGGCGCCCAGGGTCACCGGCAGGGCGACACTACTCATCGCGCACGACCTGAGAAGAGCGCGCCGTGGGCACCGGTGTTGGTGTCTTGGAGGTCGCCGCACCGCCGTCTGGCGGCACGACGACGCCCCTGGAGGGCCCCGCGCCGCTTGCAGGGGACCCAACTCCGTATCTGGAGCTAGCGACGCGTGGCTCGTCGCCTGGTGTACGAATGGCGTCGCTCAGCAGGCCTGGACTGCCAGGGTGATGTGGATGTTCATGGGCCGCGCCACGGGTTCTCTCCACGACTGGCCCGCTACTGGTCCGCACCGGTACAGGCAGTCCGGTCCCGAACGAACCGATCGCCGTGGTCGTCTTCTTCATAGGAGCCATGGCGTTGAAGAACTACTAGGCCAACTACTAGACCAGATTCTCGCAATTGCGCCCCCCTACCTGGCACGCCAAAGAAGTCGGTGGGAAACGATACCTATGGGATCACGAGGATCCCTTCTGCGGTTGCGGGGGCGCAGGGTTGTGAGAAGAGCGGGATTAGTAATCACCACAAGGATTGTTTACCCAGGTTCGGGCCGCGAGGAATGCGTAAAACCCTAGTCCTGCTTTGGTGGATGTATTGAATGTTCTTGAGCTCTTGAACTAGCTACGGTGGGTGCGTGGTTCAAAAGAGCTGAATCCCTCTCTAGTTGAAAGAGGTTGCCACAGTGGCACACTGGAGGTGGAAAGGCCTACAGTGATATGAGATTATCGCTCGTATTACAGGACAAGACACATTTAATGCATAGCTTAGGTGTCCTCTTGCTTTATCGCGGACGGGAGCGAGGCCCATCCCGTTCGTCACCGCTCATCCTCGCTTCACACGCGCCCTGACCAGCGATGCATGCGGCGCCATGTAGGCAGGCAAGTAGCTGAGGTGGTGCGGTGGTGGAGCCTTCACGAATATCTGCATGCCACCACGCTGGCGTGTGCTGAGTTGGCCTGGAAGCTGCATGTTGCCACGCAGGTGCCTGCCCAGCTGGTTGAGCTGGTAGCTGCATGTGAACGGCGGTGGATGCTTGGTTGGTGCGGGCCTGGCAGTGGCCCCGCTGACGCCCTTGGCAAAGGCCTTGCCAGGTGGCCCGGCAAGGGTCTTGTTGTGGCTAGCTGTCGTCCCCGGAAAGGATCTTGTCGGGGGTGTTGTGGGTTTCCTCGGCAAGAATCTTGTCGAGGATCGTTGCCTTCCAATCCTCATCTAATCTTGAATATTCTTTCTCTTCACAAAGATCTGCATGCCACCATGGAGGTGCCTCCCGAGCCCTGGCCCAACGTAGTTGATGGTGTTGGAGACCGTGGGTTCGAGGCTGGCTCACTCCGCTGGTGTGGGTGAGCTGCCCCGGCAAGGGTCTTGCCGGGGAAACCTGCTTTGTCCATCTGCTCTCTGTGGTCTCGGTCTTTGGCGTCGCACTGATTGTTTCTGTGTTTGTGGCTCTGATTTCCTGTCTTCGCCCTGCTTAAGTGTGGCCATGGGCATGGCTCTGACTGCCCGTGCACAAATAAGGGGTACAAAAGAGCGCCCCTATTTTAGTACACCGACATACCTAAGCATCAAAACCAAAACGATAGTTTGTCAAGTTAGGGCTGTTTTAACCTTCTCAAGGACCGGGCGTAGTGCTACGTCTTGAGCATGCGTTGGTTTTCCTTGAAGAGGAAAGGGTGATGCAACAATAGTAGCGTAAGTATTTCCCTCAGTTTTTGAGAACCAAGGTATCAATCCAGTAGGAGGCTCCTCAAAAGTCCCACGCACCTACACAAACAAACAAAGAACTCGCATCCAACGCAATAAAGGGGTTGTCAATCCCTTCATGGCCACTTGCAAAAGTGAGATCTAATGGAGATAGTATGATAAGATAAATATATTTTTGGTATTTTATTTTATAGATGCAAAAAGTAAAGAAGCAAATAAAAGTAGATTGGAAGCAAATATGATAAAAGATAGAACCGGGGGCCATAGGTTTCACTAGAGGCTTCTCTCAAGATAGCATAAGTATTACGGTGGGTGAACAAATTACTGTCGATCAATCGATAGAAAAGCGAATAATTATGAGATTATCTAGGCATGATCATGTATATAGGCACCACGTCCGCAACAAGTAGACCGACTCCTGCCTGCATCTACTACTATTACTCCACACATCGACCGACTCCTGCCTGCATCTAGAGTATTAAGTTCATAAGAACAGAGTAACGCCTGCTGGAATTTAGTCTATTTTGGGACAGCCCAATAACTATTTCAGAAATTCCTAAATAAATCCTAGAGGCTCACTTAGCCCATTTGTGCAAGGCAAGGGATACTACTAATGTTTAGTCCCACATTGCTAGTTGAGTGGGAGTTGGACCTCCTTATAAGGGAGGCTCTTTCCCCAATTGTATGAGCATGAGAACAAGGGGGACATCCACGCGCGCTCCTCCTCAGCCGCCTGCCTCGCCACGCCACGCCTCATCACGACGCGCCGCGCCGCGCCGTGGGTTGCGGGAATGAGCCGAGCCGATGTCTAAATTTTTGCCACACACTACGGGTATACGAAAGGTCACTCGGAAGCTGAAACATTTTTCTGTAGTGGACACTGAATCCGAACGGCGTGCCTCTTCGGCTGCTGCCTGTTCGTTTTGTCTCCTGCGTTCCCTTCAACTCCCAGCACAGCCTCTTGCCTCCTTCTCTTGCGCCTATAAAAGGGAGGTCGCTCCTCTCAGAGAGACGCACCAGAATCTCTTCCTCCTCTCGCCACAAGTTCCTGAGCACTGAGCTGCTGTTACGTTCTTCCTCATCCCGGCTTGCGGCGTGCACCGCTGGTCAGGACAGTAGGCCTCCGGAACCGCACCTTTTGGGTCCTGTATGGGAGAAGGGTGATAAGGTTTTTGGGGAGCGCTCTGCGCGACTACTGACTTCTTTGTCACGGACGCCCCGGACTCCGACGACTACTTCCCCGACGACGACTACTTCCCCGACGTTGACAACCTCCTCGACGACATGGAGGACACCGACCCCAAGTCCAGTGCCTCTGCTCCTGCTGCTGTCACGTACGTGTCTCTCCCCTTTCTATTAGAAGTTCTGCTGTAGTTCCTGGTTCTAGTATTTGCCCTAGATATGTTAGACTCTATTTCATATGTGCAACCTGCTATACTGTCTGCTCTACATATGTGTAGTTACGGTTCATATATGAACATGCTGTTTACATTCTCTTTGTCAAATCGCATGGCTTATTTTATCACTGCTATACTAGCCATGTTTTATCTACTATTTCTGTTAATAATATCATTCGGTAAATTGCTCATATTTCCAACAATCCAAAAACCTTATTATAGGCAATTTACCTCGAATGGTTTTGCTGCTTCCATGAGACCTCCTATGTTTGAGGGTATCCTCTATAAGAGGTGGCGTGTGAGAGTAGTCTTATGGTTTCAAACCATGAGTTGCTATGACGCCACTCTTGGCAAACCTGAAGGAGAGCAAGATGCCCAACAGGCACAAGCTTTTCAGAAAAATGGATACCTTGTTTAAGGCTGCTCTCTTGAGTGTTCTTGGTGAGAACATAGTTGATGCGTATGCGTCAATTGACAATGGAAAAGATATGTGTGACGCACTCGAGGACAAGTTTGGGGTCTCGGATGCCGGCACTGAGCTGTACATCATGGAGCAATTCTATGATTACAGGATGACTGAAGAGCGCTCCATGGTTGGGCAGGCTCATGAGATACAGTCATTTGCTAAAGAACTTGAGCACTTCAATTGTATCCTATCAGACAAGTTTGTTGCCGGGGGTATCATCACTAAGCTTCCTCCTTCGTGGAGGAACTTTGCTACCTTACTGAAGCATAAGAGACAGGAGTTTTCCGTCCCGGATCTCATTGGTACTCTTGATGTGGAAGAAAAGGCGAGAGCAAAGGACACACGTGCTCGAGGTATTGAGGGAGGATCTAGTGCCAATCTGGTACAGAAGAAAAACTTCCAGTCCCATAAGTTCAAGAACAAGGGCAAGCTTGATGGTAAAGCAAAGTTTGATGGGCAGAACAAGGCTGTACAACACACAGACTTCAAGAAGAAGAGTGACAAGAATAAAGGTGCTTGTCATGTGTGTGAAGATCCTGATCATTGGGCTCCTAGTTGCCCCAATCGCTATGACAAGCGTCATCCTGGGAAAGGCGGCAAGACCGCTAATGTTGTCATCAGAGACATTGACATGAAGGATGCTGGACCGCAGGGACTTCAACCGTGCTAATGGGCAACGGTTCAAGTGCTTCTGTTTGTGGTGTTGACACGGTCGATCTGAAGTTTACTTCGGGGAAGATCGTGCGGCTGAAGAACGTGCATTATGTCCCCTCCGTCAATAAAAATCTTGTTAGCAGATCTCTTCTGTGTAGAGATGGCTACAAGCTTGTCTTTGAGTCAAATAAATTTGTAATATCCAAGTATGGAACCTTTGTTGGTAAAGGCTATGAGTCAGGAGGCATGTTTCACTTGTCCTTATCAGACCTTTGCAATAAAGTTGTTAATCATATTTGCAACACTAGTGAATCAAATGTGTGGCATTCACGTCTTTGTCATGTTAACTTTGGTTGCATGTCGCGACTAGTGAAGTTGAACTTAACCCCTAGTTTCACCACTGTCAAGGGATCTAAGTGTCAAGTGTGTGTGCAAGCTAAGCAACCTCGTAAGTCTCACGTGACTGCAGAGACGAGAAATCTTGCACCACTAGAACTTATACATTCAGATCTATGTGAAATGAATGGTATTTTGACAAAAGGTGGAAAGAAATATTTCATGACGTTAATTGATGACTCCACTAGATACTGCCGTGTGTATCTTCTGAAATCTAAGGATGAGGCTTTGAACTTTTTCAAGATCTATAAAGCTGAAGTGGAAAACCAACTTGCTCGAAAAATCAAGAGGCTTAGGTCCGACCATGGTGGAGAGTATTTTTCCAATGAATTTGATGCTTTTTGTGCGGAACATGGTATAATCCATGAGAGGATGCCTCCCTACTCACCTCAGTCAAATGGGGTGGCCGAAGAAAGAATCGTACTCTAACTGATTTGGTTAACGCCATGTTAGACACATCGGGTCTCTCCAAGGCATGGTGGGGGGAGGCGATATTGACAGCATGTCATGTCCTAAATCGAGTTCCCACAAAGAACAAAGAGATAACTCCATTCGAGGAATGGGAGAAGAAAAGGTTAAAACTCTCTTATCTGCGAACATGGGGTTGTTTGGCGAAAGTCAATGTTCCAATTCGAAAGAAGCGGAAACTTGGACCAAAGACTATGGATTGTGTTTTCCTGGGATATGCTTTTCATAGCATTGGCTATAGATTCTTGGTTGTAAAATCTGAGGTACCTGACATGCATGTCGGCACGATCATGGAGTCGAATGATGCGACTTTCTTTGAAGATATCTTTCCCATGAAGGATATGGCTACCTCATCTAATCAGGAGATGCCTAGTTCATCGAATCAGGAACCAATTACAATTACCGAACCTACCATTTTGATGGAACACTTTGAAAGTCCTGTGGAGGAGAACAATGAAGTTCCTATTAGGAGCAAGAGACAGAGGACTGCAAAGTCCTTTGGTGATGATTTTCTTGTGTATCTCATAGATGACACTCCCAGTTCTATTTCAGAGGCCTATGCATCTGAAGATGCTGACTACTGGAAGGAAGCAGTTCGTAGCGAGATGGATTCCATCTTGGCGAATGAAACTTGGGAGATAACTGATCGTCCTTATGGGTGCAAACCTATGGGATGCAAATGGGCATTGTACTATCGAAAAGTACAAGGCTCGGCTCGTGGCTAAGGGTTATACCCAAAAGGAAGGTGAAGATTTCTTTGATACTTACTCACCTGTGGCTCGACTGACCACTATTCGAGTTCTACTTTCACTAGCTGCCTCACATGGTCTTCTCGTTCATCAAATGGATGTTAAGACTGCTTTCCTAAATGGAGAGTTGGATGAGGAAATTTATATGGAACAACCATATGGGTTTGTAATAGATGGTCAGGAAGGGAAAGTGTGCAAGTTGCTGAAGTCGTTGTATGGACTCAAGCAAGCACCCAAACAGTGGCATGAGAAGTTCGAAAGAACTCTAACAGCTGCAGGCTTCGTTGTGAACGAAGCTGACAAATGTGTACTATCGCCATGGTGGGGGCGAGGGAGTTATGCTTTGCTTGTATGTTGATGACATATTGATTTTCGGAACAAATTCGAATGTTATTAAGGAGGTCAAGGTTTTCCGATCTCGCTGTTTTGAGATGAAGGATTTAGGAGTGGCTGATGTCATTCTGA
Organism: Triticum dicoccoides; assembly: GCF_002162155.2. Taxonomy (NCBI): domain Eukaryota; kingdom Viridiplantae; phylum Streptophyta; class Magnoliopsida; order Poales; family Poaceae; genus Triticum; species Triticum dicoccoides. Next base: position 428,825,660 of record NC_041389.1, read on the forward strand.
ACATCAAGTTGTTGAGAGACGATGATGGTGGGATTACATTGCTTCAATCCCACTATGTGGAAAAGATCTTGAGTCGCTTTGGCTACAGTGACTGAAAGCCATCTCCAACACCCTATGATGCTAGTGTGTTGCTTCGAAAGAATCGGAGAATTGCTAGAGACCAATTGAAATATTCTCAGATCATTGGCTCGCTTATGTACTTAGCCAGTGCTACAAGACCTGACATCTCTTTTGATGTTAGCAAGCTGAGCCGGTTTGTCTCAAAACCAGGAGATGTTCATTGGAAAGCTCTAGAGAGAGTTTTGCGTTGTTTGAAAGGCACTACAAATTATGGAATTCACTACACCGGGCACCCAAAGGTGCTTGAAGGGTATAGTGACTCAAACTGGATCTCAGATGCTGATGAGATAAAGGCCACGAGCGGATATGTATTCACTCATGGAGGTGGTGCTGTTTCTTGGAAGTCTTGCAAGTAGACCATCTTAACGAGGTTAACAATGGAAGCAGAACTCACAACACTAGATATAGCTACGGTCAAAGCATATTGGCTTCGTTGGCTCTTGAATGACTTGCCGGTAGTTGAGAAACCTGTGCCGGGTATCCTTAAGAACTGTGACAATCAAACTGTGACCACTAAAGTGAGCAGCTCAAAGGATAACATGAAGTCATCAAGACACGTTCAGAGAAGGTTAAAGTCTGTCAAAAAATGAAAAACTCTGGAGTTATTGCATTGGATTATATCCAAACGTCTAAAAATCTGGCAAATCCTTTTACTAAGGGTCTATCACGTAATGTGATAGATAATGCATCGAGGGAGATGGGTATGAGACCCACAATATGAGTTGTTCACAGTGGTAACCTATTCTTTGTGATCGGAGATCCCGTGAATTAGATGTGGAAGACAAGCTGTTGGTCAACTGGGAGGAGAGTATCCTTCCTGTTAAAAGTACCACTCCATGAAGATGCAATACTCTCCTAATCTGCATGGCAGGTTGATGTATATCTTAATGTGTTCTAAGTGGCTCTTTGAAGCAGAGATGTTGTCCTGCAGAACATCTTTTGAAGAACGCACATATATGAGTCTGATTGTTAAACGTCACAATCTATGAGAGTAGGGTTCTCTCTAGTAAACTCATGAAATGTCTCGGAGTATGACGCAAAAGCTCCACCCGCGGGGAAGACCCACGGTAGCCACGTATCGGTCAAGGCTTTATGTGAAGCTAGATTCGCAGAAAACTTGCAGTTCAAGGCCCAGTCCACTGTTCAAGTTGCTTACTAGTGTAGCATAGAGTTCTCGGTGGAAGTTCAACTTAACAGTCTCCACTGCATTACCGGTATATAAAACAGTGTTTTGGAACCAAAGGAAAATTTTGTGTGCCTCTTGGATCTGGTGGGGGATTGCTGGAATTTAGTCTATTTTGGGACAACCCAATAACTATTTCAGAAATTCCTAAATAAATCCTAGAGGCCCACTTAGCCCATTTGTGCAAGGCAAGGGATACTACTAATGTTTAGTCCCACATTGCTAGTTGAGTGGGAGTTGGACCTCCTTATAAGGGAGGCTCTTTCCCCAATTGTATGAGCATGAGAACAAGGGGGACATCCACGAGCGCTCCTCCTCCGCCGCCCGCCTCGCCACGCCACGCCACGCCTCGTCACAACACGAAGCGACGCGACGCGACGCACCGCGGGTTGCGGGAATGAGCCGAGCTGATGTCTAAATTTTTGCCACGCACTACGGGTATACGAAAGGTCACTCGGAAGCTGAAACATTTTTCTGTAGTGGACACTGAATCCGAACGGCGCGTCTCTTCGGCTGTTGCCTGTTCGTTTCTTCTCCCGCGTTCCCTTCAGCTCTCGGCGCAGCCTCTCGCCTCCTCCTCTTGCGCCTATAAAAGGGAGGTCGCTCTTCTCAGAGAGACGCACCAGAATCTCTTCCTCCTCTCGCCACAAGTTCCTGAGCACTGCACTGCTGTTACGTTCTTCCTCATCTCGGCTTGCGGCGTGCACCGCTGGTTGGGATAGTAGGCCTCCGGAACCGCGCCTTTTGGGTCCTGTATGGGAGAAGGGTGATAAGGTTTTTGGGAAGCGCTCTGCGCGACTACTGACTTCTTCGTCACGGGCGCCCCGGACTCCGACGACTACTTCCCCGGCGACGACTACTTCCCCGACGTCGACAACCTCCTCGACGACATGGAGGACACCGACCCCAAGTCCAGTGCCTCTGCTCCTGCTGTTGTCGCATACGTGTCTCTCCCCTTTCTATTAGAGGTTCTGCTACAGTTCCTGGTTCTAGTATTTGCCCTAGATATGTTAGACTCTATTTCATATGTGAAACCTGCTATACTGTCTGCTCTACATATGTGTAGTTACAGTTCATATATGAACATGCTGTTTACCTTCTCTTTGTCAAATTGCATGGCTTATTTTATCACTGCTACACTCCGCGACAAATACATCGAAACGATTCTACATCTACTACTATTACTCCACACATCAACCGCTATCCAGCATGCATCTAGAGTATTAAGTTCATAAGAACAGAGTAACGCATTAGGCAAGATGACATGATGTAGAGGGATAAACTCATGCAATATGATATAAACCCCATCTTTTTGTCCTCGATGGCAACAATACAATACGTGCCTTGCAACCCTTTTTGTCACTGGGTAAGGACACCGCAAGATTGAACCCAAAGGTAAGCACTTCTCCCATGGCAAGAAAGATCTATCTAGTAGGCCAAACCAAACTGATAATTCGAAGAGACTTGCAAAGATAACTCTATCATACATAAAAGAATTCAGAGGAGATTCAAATATTTCTCATAGATAAACTTGATCATAAACCCACAATTCATCGGATCTCAACAAACACACCACAAAAAGAGTTTACATCGAATAGATCTCCACAAGAGAGGGGGAGAACATTGTATTGAGATCCAAAAAGAGAGAAGAAGCCATCTAGCTAATAACTATGGACCCGAAGGTCTGTGGTAAACTACTCACAACTCATCGGATGGGCTATGGTGTTGATGTAGAAGCCCTCCATGGTCGATTCCCCCTCCGGGAAAGCACCGACGAAGGCTCCAAGATGGGATCTCGCGGATACAGAAGGTTACGACGGTGGAAATTGTGTTTTGTTGGCTCCCTGGATGTTTTCGGGGTACGTAGGCTTATATTGGAGGAAGAAGTACGTTGGTGGCCGCCCGAGGGGCCCACAAGACAGGGGGGCGCGCCCTATAGGGGGGCGCCCTACCCTCTTGTGGCCGCCTCGGCTGCTTCTTGACTTGCACCCCAAGTCCTCTGGATCACGTTCATTCCAAAAATCACGCTCCCGAAGGTTTCATTCCGTTTGGACTCCGTTTGATATTCCTTTTCTTCGAAATACTGAAATAGGCAAAAAACAGCAATACGGGTTGGGCCTCCGGTTAGTAGGTTAGTCCCAAAAATGACATAAATGTGTAAAATAAAGCCCATAAACATCCAGAAGGGGTAATATAATGAAAAATTCCCACTAGTATATGAAAGTGACAACATAGGAGACTCTCTATCATGAAGATCATGGTGCTACTTTGAAGCACAAGTGTGGAAAAAGAGATAGTAGCATTGTCCCTTCTCTCGTTTTCTCTCATTTTATTTTTTTATATTTTCCCCTTTTTTTCTTTTTTTTTCTTTGGCCTTTCTTTTTCTTTTTGGCCTTTCTCTTTTTTTTCTCTTTTTTTTTCTTTTTGTAAAGTTCGAAGTCTCATCCCTACTTGTGGGGGAATCATAGTCTCCATCACCCTTTCCTCACTGGGACAATGCTCTAATAATGAAGATCATCACACTTTTATGGATTTACAACTCAAAGCTAGAACAAGATATGACTCTATATGAATGCCTCCGATGCCCTACCCTCTCGTGGCCGCCTCGGCTGCTTCTTGACTTGCACTCCAAGTCCTCTGGATCACGTTCGTTCCAAAAATCACGCTCCCGAAGGTTTCATTCCGTTTGGACTCCGTTTGATATTCCTTTTCTTCGAAATACTAAAATAGGCAAAAAAAACAGCAATACGGGCTGGGCCTCCGATTAGTAGGTTAGTCCCAAAAATGATATAAATGTGTAAAATAAAGCCCATAAACATCCAAGAGGGGTAATATAATAGCATGGAACAATCACAAATTATAGATACGTTGGAGATGTATCACATAGCCACACTCGGTTCATCTAAAGTTGGAGAAACTGACACCCACCAGCCACCTGTGTGCAAAGCACGTCGGTAGAACCAGTCTCGCGTAAGCGTACGCGTAATGTCGGTCCAGGCTGCTTCATCCAATAATACCGCCGAACCAAAGTATGACATGCTGGTAAGCAGTATGACTTGTATCGTCCACAACTCACTTGTGTTCTACTCGTGCATATAACATCTACGCATAAAACCAGGCTCGGATACCACTGTTGGGGAACGCAGTAATTTCAAAAAAATACACACACGCAAGATCATGGTGATGCATAGGAATGAGAGGGGAGAGTGTGTCCACGTACCCTCATAGACCGAAAGCGGAACCGTTAGCACAACACGGTTAATGTAGTCGTACGTCTTCACGATCCGACCGATCCAAGTACCGAACGTACGGCACCTCCGAGTTCAGCACAGGTTCAGCTCGATGACATCCCGCGAACTGCGATCCAGCAGAGCTTCACGGGAGAGTTCCATCAGCACGACGCCGCGATGACAACGATGATCGAGGTGGAATATGGTGGAGGGGGCACGGCACACGGCTAAGAGATCAAGAGATCAATTGTTGTGTCCAGAGGTGCCCCCCTGACCCCGTATATAAAGGAGCAAGGGGGGAGAGGCGGCCGGCCAAGGAGGGCGCGCCAAGGGGGGAGTCCTACTCCCACCGGGAGTAGGACTCCTCCTTTCCTTGTTGGAGTAGGAGAAGGGAAGGAAGAAGGAGAAGGAAGGAAGGGGGCGCCCCCCTCCCTAGTCCAATTCGGACCAGTCCATGGGGAGGGGTGCGGCCACCCTTTGGGGCCTTTCTCTCCTTTCCTGTATGGCCCATTAAGGCCCAATACGAATTCCCATAACTCTCCCGTACTCCGAAAAATACCCGAATCACTCGGAACCTTTTCGATGTCCGAATATAGTCGTCCAATATATCAATCTTTATGTCACGACCATTTCGAGACTCCTCGTCATGTCCCCGATTTGATCCGGGACTCCGAACTATCTTCGGTACATCAAAACACATAGACTCATAATACAAATCGTCACCGAACGTTAAGCGTGCGGACCCTACGGGTTCGAGAACTATGTAGACATGACCGACACACGTCTCCGGTCAATAACCAATAGCGGAACCTGGATGCTCATATTGGCTCCCACATATTCTACGGAGATCTTTATCGGTCAAAACGCATAACAACATATGTTGTTCCCTTCGTCATTGGTATGTTACTTGCCCGAGATTCGATCATCGGTATCTCAATACCTAGTTCAATCTAGTTACCGGCAAGTCTATTTACTCGTTATGTAATGCATCATCCCACAACTAACTCATTAGTCACATTGCTTGCAAGGCTTATAGTGATGTGCATTACCGAGAGGGCCCAGAGATACCTCTCCGATAATCGGCGTGACAAATCCTAATCTTGAAATACGCCAACTCAACAAGTACCTTCGGAGACACGTGTAGAGCACCTTTATAATCACCCAGTTATGTTGTGACGTTTGGTAGTACACAAAGTGTTCTTCTGGTAAACGGGAGTTGCATAATCTCATAGTCATAGGAACATGTATAAGTCATGAAGAAAGCAATAGCAACATACTAAACGATCAAGTGCTAAGCTAACGGAATGGGTCAAGTCAATCACATCATTCTCTATTGATGTGACCCCGTTAATCAAATGACTGTTGGAAATATGCCCTAGAGGCAATAATAAAAGTATTATTATTATATTTCCTTGTTCATGATAATTGTCTTTTATTCATGCTATAACTGTATTATCCGGAAATCGTAATACACGTGTGAATATATAGACCACAATATGTCCCTAGTGAGCCTCTAGTTGACTAGCTCGTTGTGATCAACAGATAGTCATGGTTTCCTGGCTATGGACATTGGATGTCGTTGATAACGGGATCACATCATTAGGAGAATGATGTGATGGACAAGACCCAATCCTAAGACTAGCACAAAAGATCGAGTAGTTCATTTGCTAGAGCTTTGCCAATGTCAAGTATCTTTTCCTTAGACCATGAGATTGTGCAACTCCCGGATACCGTAGGAATGCTTTGGGTGTACCAAACGTCACAACGTAACTGGGTGGCTATAAAGGTGCATCACAGGTATCTCCGAAAGTGTCTGTTGGGTTGGCACGAATCGAGACTGGGATTTGTCACTCCGTGTAAACGGAGAGGTATCTCTGGGCCCACTCGGTAGGACATCATCATATGCGCAATGTGACCAAGGAGTTGATCACGGGATGATGTGTTACGGAACGAGTAAAGTGACTTGCCGGTAACGAGATTGAACAAGGTATTGGATACCGACGATCGAATCTCGGGCAAGTAAAATACCGCTAGACAAAGGGAATTGTATACGGGATCGATTGAGTCCTTGACATCGTGGTTCATCCGATGAGATCATCGTGGAACATGTGGGAGCCAACATGGGTATCCAGATCCCGCTGTTGGTTATTGACCGGAGAACGTCTCGGTCATGTCTGCATGTCTCCCGAACCCGTAAGGTCTACACACTTAAGGTTCGATGACGCTAGGGTTATAAAGGAAGCTTGTATGTGGTTACCGAATGTTGTTCGGAGTCCCGGATGAGATCCCGGACGTCACGAGGAGTTCCGGAATGGTCCGGAGGTAAAGATTTATATATAGGAAGTCCTGTTTCGGCAATCGGGACAAGTTTCGGGGTCATCGGTATTGTACCGGGACCACCGGAAGGGTCCCGGGGGCCCACCGGGTGGGGCCACCTGCCCCGGGGGGCCACATGGGCTGTAGGGGGTGCGCCTTGGCCTACATGGGCCAAGGGCACCAGCCCCTAGAGGCCCATGCGCCAAGATAAAGGAAAAAGGGAAGAGTCCTAAAGGGGGAAGGCACCTCCGAGGTGCCTTGGGGAGGATGGACTCCTCCCCATCCTTAGCCGCACCCCTTCCTTGGAGGAGGGGGCAAGGCTGCGCCTCCCCCCTCTCCCTTGGCCCTATATATAGTGGGGAAAAGGAGGAGCAATCATACCCAAGGCCTTTGGTTGCCTCCCTCTCCCTCCCGTGACACATCTCCTCTCCCGTAGGTGCTCGGTGAAGCCCTGCAGGATTGCCACGCTCCTCCACCACCACCACGCCGTTGTGCTGCTGTTGGATGGAGTCTTCCTCAACCTCTCCCTCTCTCCTTGCTGGATCAAGGCGTGGGAGACGTCACCGGGCTGTACGTGTGTTGAACGCGGAGGTGCCGTCCGTTCAGCACTTGATCATCGGTGATCTGAATCACGACGAGTACGACTCCATCAACCCCGTTCACTTGAACGCTTCCGCTTAGCGATCTACAAGGGTATGTAGATGCAAACTCTCCTCTTCTTTCTACTCGTTGCTGGTCTCTCCATAGATAGATCTTGGTGACGCGTAGGAAAATTTTGAATTTCTGCTACGTTCCCCAACAGTGGCATCATGAGCTAGGTCTATTGCGTAGATTCTTTGCACGAGTAGAACACAAAGTAGTTGTGGGCGTTGATGTTGTTCAATATGCTTACCGTTACTAGTCCAATCTTGTTTCGACGGTATTGTGGGATGAAGCGGCCCGGACCGACCTTACACGTACTCTTACGTGAGACAGGTTCCACCGATTGACATGCACTTGGTGCATAAGGTGGCTAGCGGGTGCCAGTCTCTCCCACTTTAGTCGGAACGGATTCGATGAAAAGGGTCCTTATGAAGGGTAAATAGCAATTGGCATATCACGTTGTGGTTTTGCGTAGGTAAGAAACGTTCTTGCTAGAAACCCATAGCAGCCACGTAAAACATGCAAACAACAATTAGAGGACGTCTAACTTGTTTTTGCAGGGTATGCTATGTGATGTGATATGGCCAAGAAGAATGTGATGAATGATATGTGATGTATGAGATTGATCATGTTCTTGTAATAGGATTCACGACTTGCATGTCGATGAGTATGACAACCGGTAGGAGCCATAGGAGTTGTCTTTATTTTTTGTATGACCTGCGTGTCATTGAAGAACGCCATGTAACTTACTTTACTTTATTGCTAAACGCGTTAGCCATAGAAGTAGAAGTAGTCGTTGGCGTGACAACTTCATGAAGACACGATGATGGAGATCATGATGATGGAGATCATGGTGTCATGCCGGTGACGATGATGATCATGGAGCCCCGAAGATGAAGATCAAAAGGAGCAAAATGATATTGGCCATATCATGTCACTATTTGATTGCATGTGATGTTTATCATGTTTATGCATCTTGTTTACTTAGGACGACGGTAGTAAATAAGATGATCCCTTACAAAATTTCAAGAAGTGTTCTCCCCTAACTGTGCACCGTTGCTATAGTTCGTCGCTTCTAAGCACCACGTGATGATCGGGTGTGATGGATTCTTACGTTCACATACAACGGGTGTAAGACAGTTTTACACAGCGAAAACACTTAGGGTTAACTTGACGAGCCTAGCATGTGCAGACATGGCCTCGGAACACGGAGACCGAAAGGTCGAGCATGAGTCGTATAGTAGATACGATCAACATGAAGATGTTCACCGACGTTGGCTAGTCCGTCTCACGTGATGATCGGACACGGCCTAGTTGACTCGGATCATGTGATCACTTAGATAACCAGAGGGATGTCTATCTGAGTGGGAGTTCATAAGATGAACTTAATTATCCTGAACATAGTCAAAAGGATTTTGCAAATTATGTCGTAGCTCGCATTTTAGTTCTACTGTTTAGATATGTTCCTAGAGAAAATATAGTTGAAAGTTGAAAGTAGCGATTATGCAGACAGTAGATAGCTTATGTCCTTAATGCACCGCTCAGTGTGCTGAACCCCAAGCGTCGTTTTGTGGATGTTGTGAACATCGGACATACACGTCTTGATAACTACGTGATAGTTCAGTTAAACGGTTTAGAGTTGAGGCACGAAAGACGTTTTCGAAACATCGCGGAACATATGAGATGTTTCGAGGGCTGAAATTGAGATTTCAGGCTCGTGCCCACGTCAAGAGGTATAAGACCTCCGACGATTTTTCTAGCCTGCAAACTAAGGAGAGAAGCTCAATTGTTGAGCTTGTGCTCAGATTGTCTGAGTGCAACAATCACTTGAATCAAGTGGGAGTTGATCTTCCAGATGAAATAGTGATAGTTCCTCCAAAAGTCATTGCCACCAAGCTACTAGAGCTTCGTGATGAACTATCACATATCAAGGATAGAGATGATGATCCTTGAGGTATTCGCGTTGTTTGACATCGCGAAAGTAGAAATCAAGAAGGAGCATCAATTGTTGATGGTTGATGAAACCACTAGTTTCAAGAAGGGCAAGGGAACAAAGGGATACTTCATGAAACAGCAAATCAGCTGCTGCACCAATGAAGAAACCCAAGGTTGAACCCAAACCCGAGACTAAGTGCTTCTGTAATAAAGGGAACAACCACTGGAGCAGAATTACCCTAGATACTTGGTAGATGAGAAGGCTGGCAAAGTCGATAGAAGTATATTGGATATACATTGTGTTGATGTGTACTTTACTAGTACTCCTAGTAGCACCAAGGTATAAGATACCGGTTCGGTTGCTAAGTGTTAGTAACTCAAAATAAAAGCTACGGAATAAACGGAGACTAGCTAAAGGAGAGCTGACGATATGTGTTGGAAGTGTTTCCAAGTTTGATATAATCAAACATTGCACGCTCCCTATACCATCAAGATTAGTATTAAACCTGAATGGTTTATTGAATCTCGATCGTAGTGATACACATTTTTCATGCCAAAAGATATAAGATAGTAATGATAGTACCATTTGCATGTGGCACTGCCATGTAAGTCATATTGGTATAAAACGCATGAAGAAGCTCCATGTTGATGGATCTTTGGACTCACTCGTTTTTGAAAAGTGTGAGACATGCGAACCATGTCTATTGGTATATATGCATGAAGAAACTCCATGCAAATGGACCGTTTGAACTCACTTGATTTTGAATCACTTGAGATATGCAAATCATACCACATGGGCAAGATGACTGAAAAGCCTCGGTTTCAGTAAGATGGAACAAGATAGCAACTTGTTGGAAGTAACACATTTTGATGTGTGCAGTCCAATGAATGCTGAGGCATGCAGTGAATGTCGTTATGTTCTTACTTCACAGATGATTCGAGTAGATGTTGAGAATATTTACTTGATGAAACACAAGTCTGAATTATTGAATGGTTCAAATAAATTCAGAGTGAAGTAGAAGATCACTGTGACAAGAGGATAAAATGTCTATGATATGATCATCTGAGTTACGAGTTTTGGCACACAATTAAGACATTGTGGAAATTGTTTCGCAATTAATACCGCCTGGAACACCATAGTGTGATGGTGTGTCCGAACATCATAGTTGCACCCTATTGGATATGGTGCGTACCATGATGTCTCTTATCGAATTACCACTATCGTTCATGGGTTAGGCATTAGAGACAACCACATTCACTTTAAATAGGGCACCACATAACTCCGTTGAGATGACACCGTATGAATTATGGTTTAGAGAAACCTAAGTTGTCGTTTCTTAAAGGTTTGGGGCTGCGACGCTTATGTGAAAAGTTTCAGGATTAAGCTCGAACCCAAAGCGGATAAAATGCATCTTCATAGGACACCCAAAACAGTTGGGTATACCTCCTAATTCAGATCCGAAAGCAATATGGATTGTTTCTTGAATCGGGTCCTTTCTCGAGGAAAGGTTTCTCTCGAAAGAGTTGAGTGGGAGGATGGTGGAGACTTGATGAGGTTATTGAACCGTCTCTTCAACTAGTGTGTGGCAGGGCACAGGAAGTTGTTCCTGTGGCACCTACACCAATTGAAGTGGAAGCTTATGATATTGATCATGAAACTTCGGATCAAGTCACTACCAAACCTCGTAGGACGACAAGGACACGTACTACTTCGGAGTGGTTAGGTGATCCTGTCTTGGAAGTCATGTTGCTGGACAACAATGAACCTACGAGCTATGGAGAAGCGATGGTGGGCCCGGATTCCGATAAATGGCTCGAGGCCATGAAATCCGAGATAGTATCCATATATTAGAACAAAGCATGGACTTTGATGGACTTGCCCGATGATCGGCAATCCATTGAGATAAATGGATCTTTTAAGAAGAAGACGGACCTGGATGGTAATGTCACCGTCCATGAAGCTCGACTTGTGGCGAATAGTTTTTCACAAGTTCAAGGAGTTGACTACGATGAGATTTTCTCATCCGTAGCGATGCTTAAAGTCCGTCGGATTCATGTTAGCATTAGCTGCATTTATGAAATCTGGCAGACGGATGTCAAAACGAGTTTCCTTACCAGTTTTCGTAAGGAAAAGTTGTATGCAATACAATCAGAAAAGTTTTTTCGATCCTAAGGATGCTAAAAGGTATGCTAGCTCCAGCGATCCTTCTAAGGACTGGAGTAAGCATCTCGGAGTTGGAATGTACGCTTTGATGAGATGATCAAAGATTCTGGATTTATACAAAGTTTATGAGAAACTTGTATTTCCAAAGAAGTGAGTGGGAGCACTATAGAATTTCTGATGAGTATATGTTGTTGACATATTGTTGATCAGAAATGACGTAGAATTTCTGGAAAGCATATAGGGTTATTTTGAAAGTGTTTTTCAATAGAAAACCTGGATTAAGCTACTTGAACATTGAGCATCAAGATCTATAAGGATAGATCAAAACGCTTAATGGTATTTTCAAATGAGCACATACCTTGACATGATCTTGAAGGTGTTCAAGATGGATCAGTCAAAGAAGAAGTTCTTGCCTGAGTTGTAAGGTACGAAGTTAAGACTTAAAGCTCGACCACGGCAGAATAGAGAGAAAGGACGAAGGTCGTCCCCTATGCTTAAGACATAGGCTCTACAGTACGCCATGCTGAGTACCGCACCTGAAGTGTGCCTTGCCATGAGTCAGTCAAGGGGTACAAGAGTGATCCATGAATGGATCACAGACAGCGGTCAAAGTTATCCTTGGTAACTAGTGGACTAAGGAATTTTCTCGATTATGGAGGTGGTAAAAGAGTTCGTCATAAAGGGTTACGTCGATGCAAGCTTGACACCTATCCGGATTGCTCTGAGTAGAGATACCGGATACGTATAATGGAGCAACAATTTAGAATAGCTCCAAGTAGAACAGTTATTTGGAATAGATCCAAATAGAACGTGGTAGCTGCATCTAGGAGATGACATAGAGATTTGTAAAGCACACACGGATCTGAAAGGTTCAGACCCGTTGACTAAAACCTCTCTCACAAGAAACATGATCAAACATAAAACTCATTGAGTGTTAATCACATAGTGATGTGAACTAGACTACTGACTCTAGTAAACTCTTGGGTATTAGTCACATGGTGATGTGACCTGTGAGTGTTAATCACATGGCGATGTGAACTAGATTATTGACTCTAGTGCAAGTGGGAGACTGTTGGAAATATGCCCTAGAGGCAATAATAAAAGTATTATTATTATATTTCCTTGTTCATGATAATTGTCTTTTATTCATGCTATAACTGTATTATCCGGAAATCGTAATACACGTGTGAATATATAGACCACAATATGTCCCTAGTGAGCCTCTAGTTGACTAGCTCGTTGTGATCAACAGATAGTCATGGTTTCCTGGCTATGGACATTGGATGTCGTTGATAACGGGATCACATCATTAGGAGAATGATGTGATGGACAAGACCCAATCCTAAGACTAGCACAAAAGATCGAGTAGTTCATTTGCTAGAGCTTTGCCAATGTCAAGTATCTTTTCCTTAGACCATGAGATTGTGCAACTCCCGGATACCGTAGGAATGCTTTGGGTGTACCAAACGTCACAACGTAACTGGGTGGCTATAAAGGTGCATCACAGGTATCTCCGAAAGTGTCTGTTGGGTTGGCACGAATCGAGACTGGGATTTGTCACTCCGTGTAAACGGAGAGGTATCTCTGGGCCCACTCGGTAGGACATCATCATATGCGCAATGTGACCAAGGAGTTGATCACGGGATGATGTGTTACGGAACGAGTAAAGTGACTTGCCGGTAACGAGATTGAACAAGGTATTGGATACCGACGATCGAATCTCGGGCAAGTAAAATACCGCTAGACAAAGGGAATTGTATACGGGATCGATTGAGTCCTTGACATCGTGGTTCATCCGATGAGATCATCGTGGAACATGTGGGAGCCAACATGGGTATCCAGATCCCGCTGTTGGTTATTGACCGGAGAACGTCTCGGTCATGTCTGCATGTCTCCCGAACCCGTAAGGTCTACACACTTAAGGTTCGATGACGCTAGGGTTATAAAGGAAGCTTGTATGTGGTTACCGAATGTTGTTCGGAGTCCCGGATGAGATCCCGGACGTCACGAGGAGTTCCGGAATGGTCCGGAGGTAAAGATTTATATATAGGAAGTCCTGTTTCGGCAATCGGGACAAGTTTCGGGGTCATCGGTATTGTACCGGGACCACCGGAAGGGTCCCGGGGGCCCACCGGGTGGGGCCACCTGCCCCGGGGGGCCACATGGGCTGTAGGGGGTGCGCCTTGGCCTACATGGGCCAAGGGCACCAGCCCCTAGAGGCCCATGCGCCAAGATAAAGGAAAAAGGGAAGAGTCCTAAAGGGGGAAGGCACCTCCGAGGTGCCTTGGGGAGGATGGACTCCTCCCCATCCTTAGCCGCACCCCTTCCTTGGAGGAGGGGGCAAGGCTGCGCCTCCCCCCTCTCCCTTGGCCCTATATATAGTGGGGAAAAGGAGGAGCAATCATACCCAAGGCCTTTGGTTGCCTCCCTCTCCCTCCCGTGACACATCTCCTCTCCCGTAGGTGCTCGGTGAAGCCCTGCAGGATTGCCACGCTCCTCCACCACCACCACGCCGTTGTGCTGCTGTTGGATGGAGTCTTCCTCAACCTCTCCCTCTATCCTTGCTGGATCAAGGCGTGGGAGACGTCACCGGGCTGTACGTGTGTTGAACGCGGAGGCGCCGTCCGTTCAGCACTTGATCATCGGTGATCTGAATCACGACGAGTACGACTCCATCAACCCCGTTCACTTGAACGCTTCCGCTTAGCGATCTACAAGGGTATGTAGATGCAAACTCTCCTCTTCTTTCTACTCGTTGCTGGTCTCTCCATAGATAGATCTTGGTGACGCGTAGGAAAATTTTGAATTTCTGCTACGTTCCCCAACAATGACAACTCATGTCTATGGCTAGGAAACTTAACCATCTTTGATTCAACGAGCTAGTCAAGTAGAGGCATACTAGTGACACTCTGTTTTGTCTATGTATTCACACATGTATCGAGTTTCGGGTTAATACAATTCTAGCATGAATAATAAACATTTATCATGAAATAAGGAAATAAATAATAACTTTATTATTGCCTCTAGGGCATATTTCCTTCAATGTATTCCGTAAATAGTCATACATGCTTATGGAAAAGAACTTGCATGACATCTTTTGTCCTACCTTCCCGTGGCAGCGGGGTCCGTAAGGAAACTAAGGATATTGAGGCCTCCTTTTAATAGAGAACCAGAATAAAGCATTAACACATAGTGAATACCTGAAATCCTCAAACTACGGTAATCACCGGAAAGAATCCCAATTATTGTCACCTTGGGGTATGTGGATCATAACACGTAATACGTGCCTATAACTTGCATGGTAGGATCAAGAACACAAATATATTCGCAAAAACATAAAGGGTTCAGATATGAAAACATGGCACTCTTGCCCTAGTGATAAGCATTAAGCATAGCAAAGTCATAGCAACATCCATATCAGAACATAGTGGATACTAGGGATCAAGGCCTAACAAAACTAACTCGATTACATGATAAATCTCATCCAACCCATCACCGTCTAGCAATTCTACAAAGGAATTATTCACACCCGATGGTGAGCGTCATGAAATTGGTGATGAAGAAGGGTTGCTGATGACGATGGTGATGAATACTCCTCTTCGGAGCCCAGAATGGACTCCAGATCTGCGCTCCCGATGAATAACAGGAGGTGGCGGCGGCTCCGTATCGTGAAACACGATAATTCCTTCTCTCTGATTTTTTTTCTGGACGAATAGGTACTTATGGAGTTGGAGATAGGGTTGCGGGAGCTGCTAGGGGCCCACAAGCCTGCAGGGCATGCCCCCTGGGCTTGTGGTGCCCTGGTGGCCCTGCTCTGGTAGTTTCTTTCGCCAATTTTTTTATATTTTCTATAATAATTCTCTGTAAATTTTTAGCTCAATCTGAGAACTTTTATTTCTACCCAAAAATAACACCATAGCAATTCTGCTGAAAACAGTGTCAGTCTGGGTTAGTTCCATTCAATTCATGCAAATTAGAGTCCAAAACAAGAGCAAAAACTTTTGGAAAAGTAGATACGATGGAGGTGTATCAACTCCCCCAAGCTCAATTTATTACTTGTCCTCAAGCAATTCAGTTGACAAACTGAAAGTGATAAAAGAAAATTTTTACGAACTCTTTTATTCTTTTTTCTATATATATGCTTAAATAATACCCAGGTTTTCAGCAAAGATTATAATTAACCATGCAAATGATTACTCTTAGAAATCTTATCCACTCATATGAATGGCATAATCAACTAGCGAGCAATAATAAAACATCTCAAATGCCAACAATTCATCACAACAACCATGATTTAATATGACTACATGGTATGTCGCTAGTTCTTTCTGAGACTGCAAAACATAAATGCAGATCACCTCCAAAGTTTGAGCAGCGACTAAACATTGTAATTCATGGTAGAAAAGATCCAGTCATGACGCACGTAACATTAACTAGACACAATGCATGAGAATGACAATTGTGCTCTCAGAGCTGGTGCTTGTTTGAGAAGGTGATGACTCAGCAATAAAAGTAAAATAACATAAAAGAAAATAGATGGACACTTTGCAGAGGGAAGCAGAGATTTGTAGAGGCGCGAGAGCTCGAAGCTTAAAACAGAGATAAATATAATTTTGGGAGGTGTGCATTTCCTGTCAACATCATGACCGAGTGTTTTCAATATCTTCCATGCTAAAAAAAATTAGCGGAGGTTCCCCAGCGGTAAGGTAAAATTTACTCTCCCTCCACCCACAAGCACAAGCCACGGCTAGCCGAATCCTCGGTTGCCCTCCATACCAACACCTCTCTGATGGAGTTTATTTATTTATTTGCATTTTTAAACATGGGACTGGGCATCCCAGTTACCAGCCCCTCTCGTGCAAGGACAAGTGAGTAAACACTCATCATGAGAATAACCCGCTTAGCATGGAAGATACTGACCACCCCTTGCGCTTCATGAGCGGTACGGGTACACAAAATAGATGTTCATTTGAATATTTAGAGGTGGCACATGCAAATTTACTTATAACGGCAGGGTAATACCGCTTAGAGGTAGATATAGTGGACTCATCTGGAAAAACTTTGTTTTAGGGATTTGGATGCACAAGCAGCTTTTCTGCTTAGTATAGGTGAAGGCTAGCAATTAGGTTGAGAAGCGTCCAACTAGAGAGCGAAAATGGTCATAAACATGCATTGTGAATAATTAACATTGAGTACTAGCATGGGTAGGATATAAACACCATGAATATAAATATCATGGAGGCCATGTTGGTTTTGAATCAACTACATGTGTGAACATGTGCAAAGTCAAGCCACTTGGAACATTCAGAGGAGGATACCATATCATCATACTACACCATAACCATTTCAATGCATGTTGATGCCCAAGATAAATCATTATCCACTCCTAGATACTTAAGCATGGCATGACCAACTATAATCTGTAATTGTCATCATAAACATGTTTAATCATAATATGTTGAATCATGGATACTGAGTTAAAAATATTTACAAAAACAAGAACAAGTTGACTTCATATCCGCTTTTCCTTGCCAAAGTCACTTCATGAAATTATCGTCATTATTGCCTTTCACTTGCACGATCGAATGATGTGAAAATAATAATAGTGCAAGAGTGTCGTGGACTAAGCTGGGATCTGCAAACATTTTATTCAGAGGAGAAGACAAGGTAATATGTCTCTTTGTTAGATAAACAATAATGCATATGAGAGCCACTCAACATTTTCATCATGGTCCTACCCTCGTTAAGGCTCAACAAAAGAAAAGAATTTCAGAGAAACACACTAAAATAGTTTTGAAGTTTTCAGTTTTTTCTTAAAGCAAGCAAATTAACAAAAGGAAAAAGAGAAAAACTATTTACACGGGAAAGCTCCCAACAAGCAAAAGACGAATGGGAAATACTTTTTGGGTTTGCTTTTAATACTACAACTAATTTAAACTAAAAAGAAAAACCGAAAAGAAGCGAGAAATATTTTTGTATTTTCTCAAAGTTTTTCAAACACACAAGAAGAAGGCAAGAAATAAATCTAACATGGATATACAATGAAAAAGGATTGAACACCTACAATTGAAATGAAGTGTGAACATGAATGTAATGTAGGTGAGAAATATGTGATCCCCCGAGGTTAGGCTTTGGCCTAAGAGCATATCCAATAGATAGTACATATGTAAAAAGAACGAACTTTCGGAGCTTCGAGACCAAAAAATGCTGCTCCAATAGACGGTCCATATGTTAAAAAAAATACATCACCGCCTTCGAGAGATGTAAAATACAACACTTCGTGATGCAAATTTGCATCATGAGATACATCTGATGTAAACCATGGCTGCCCAGGAAAACCACCAACCGCCCGTACATTTCATTTCCCTGCCCGCCCGCTCGCGACCGTCCGCCCCCGACCCGCGCCGCCCCCTCCCTCCTGCCATCCATCGCTGCCATGGCCGAAGCTGACGACCCCACTGCCCTCTCCGCCGCCGCGGTGGTCGGTGGGCTGCCCTATGTCGCCGATGCCGTTGTCGCTGCAGCGAAGTCGCCCTTCACGACCGCGTCCATGCCGGCGCCCCCGCCCGCCGGCTCGGATTCGCGCCGCCCCGGCCGGTCGCCACCGCGCTGGCGGTTACTATGAAGGCGATGAAGGCACGAGGCACAGGCAAACGGCCGCTGAATCACGGCTGCAACCCACCGAAAGTGCGGCTCGGCCGATCAAAATTATGAAGGCAGCCGCGGTGGCTCGGGCCGACGATTCATAGCCACGGCCGGTGGTGTCCTCGAGCTGCCAAACGGCCGTTCGACGGCGTCCGCCGCCGCTACCGACGGCCATGGAGGAAGATATGGCCACGCCGACGGCCACCGCCTCCAACACGTTCGATGATATGTCGCAAAGGTAAAAAAATCTTTTGTGCTCTCGTTTGTTGTTTCAAATTGAATGTGATGTTGAATGTTTGTACGTCCAATTGTAGTCTTGATGATGAAGCTTTCATACACGCGACAAATTTTGCAAATCATGATTATGTGTCACACGAGTATGTGTCACAAGAATATGAAACCCAATATGGTGATTTATACGTCTCCAATGTATTTATAATTTTTTATTGTTCCATGCTATTATATTATCTGTTTTGCATGCTTTATATATATCAATATACTATTTTATATTATTTTTGGGACTAACCTATTGACCTAGAGCCTAGTGCCATTTTCTGTTTTTTTCCCTTTTTGAGTATCACAGAAAATGAATACCAAACGGAGTCCAAACGGAATAAAACCTTCGCGATGATTTTTCTTGGACCAGAAGACACCCAAGAGACTTGGAGATCAAGTCGAAAGAGCCATGAGGCGGCCACAAGAGGGGAGTGTGCGCCCCCTGCCTTGTGGGCCCCAAGTGACTCCACCGACCTACTTCTTTGTCCTATATATTCACATATATCCCCGAACCACGAGAAGCATCCACAAAAACACTTTTCCACCGCCGCAACCTTATGTTCCCATGAGATCCCATCTAGGGGCCTTTTTTGGCATCCTGCCGGAGGGGGATTCGATCATGGAGGGCTTCTACATCAACTCTATTGCCCTTCCGATGAAGCGTGAGTAGTTTACCTCAAACCTACGGGTCCATAGCTAGTAGCTACATGGCTTCTTCTCTCTCTTTGATTCTCAATACCATGTTCTCCTTGATATTCTTGGAGATCTATTGGATGTAATCTTCTTTTGCGGTGTGTTTGTCGAGATCCAATGAATTGTGGAATTATGATCAGTTTATCTATGAATATTATTTGAATCTTTTCTGAATTCTTATATGCATGATTTGATATCTTTGTAATTCTCTTCGAACTATCGGTTTGGTTTGGCCAACTAGATTGGTTTTTCTTCCAATGGGAGAAGTGCTTAGCTTTGGGTTCAATCTTGCAGTGTCCTTTCACAGTGACATTAGGGGCAACAAGGCACGTATTGTATTGTAGCCATCAAGGATAAAAAGATGGGTTTACATCATATTGCTTGAGTTTATTCCTCTACATCATGTCATCTTACTTAATGCGTTACTCTATTCTTCATGAACTTAATACTCTAGATGCAGGTAGCAGTCGGTCAATGTGTGGAGTAATAGTAGTAGATGCAGAATTGTTTCGGTCTACTTGACACAGACGTGATGCCTATATTTCACAATCATTGCCTTAGATATCGTCATAACTTTGCGCTTTTCTATCAATTGCTCGACAATAATTTGTTTACCCATCGTATTATTTGCTATCTTGAGAGAAGCCACTAGTGAAACATATGGCCCCCAGGTCTATTTTCCATCATATAAGTTTTCGGTCTACTATTTTCCATCATATTAGTTGCGATCTATTATTTTGCAATCTTTTACTTTCCGATCTATAAACCAGAAATACCAAAAAGGTTTACTTTATCTTTTGTTTACTTTCATCTACATTGTCGGGGAAACTGATCCACGAACACCTATGGGACCGGCGGACCGAGCCCCTTTCGTTTCGGCGGGGGGCGGAGGTCGCACGAAGAGCAGATCGAGGTGAGACACACGAGCAGTTTACCCAGCTTCGGAGCTCTCCGGAGAGATAACACTCCTACTGCTGCTTGTCTGATTCTATTATGTTCTTGCTCAAGAGAGCTAAGTGTTTTTCTGACTTCCGAATGATCCGAACCCCCTCTACGTTGCGCATGGGCCTCCTTTTATATGCTCAAGGGGTCACCAACAGGTGGCAACGTAAACAAGGGTACAAATGTAAAAAGAGAGGTGGTTGGTACAGTTACTTGTATAGTGTTTCCTACCTAACCCTGACGGCAGGGGACAAGGGCATTAAATGCCCGTCTGTGTAGCCCAAACAGTGTAGAAAAGGACCGTCAGGGGCACCACCGCTCGCCACGATGGCGATCTTGTCAGCCTCGCATGCCACCGCGCACCGCTGGCTGCACAGCCTCCTGCCACGCGCACCTGGAAAGGCCCCCAGAGCGACACGTTGGTGGATGCGCTGGAGCGTGGGCACAGAGTGGCCGCTTGTCGCGGCAAGTGCCTTGCCGCGGTCGTTATCTTGTTGGGCCCGGAAGCTTGTCGCTCACCGGGCCTTGCCGGGACGCGCGGCGCGTCACGGCAAGTTCCTTGAAATGCCTTGGTTGGCCTTCCCGGCAAGCTCCTCTTGCCGGGGCCTTGTCTCCTGAGCTTAAATACTTTGTTCTTGAATGGCCCCAGAGGAGCCACGGAGGACCTTGGCGGTCACCCGGCAAGCCTTGCCGCGGGGTGCTGCAACTGCCCATGCACAAGTTCGGGATACTAGGGTACCCCTACTCTAGTACACCGACAGGAGCCCCCGAGTCTGGGCCATACACGGTGCCAAGCGCTGTTGGGCCAGGCCCAAAACAGGGCACGGGCACACGCGGCCTGGGTTACGCCGTATCTGACTCCGTATCCACCGCGCCCTCCTTAACGGCACGCGTCGAATGCGGCGTCGTGGGAGAGATCGTGTGTGGTTTCTTTATTTGGAAGGGCGAAACGTCCGCCCTCTCCCTCTTTATAAGCAGGGGAAATAGGGGCAGTTCGCCCATCTCTCCGTTTGTTGCTCCAACTCCAGAAATCTCCGCCGCTCCCCTCCTCTTCCCGAAGCAGAAAGAGAGCAGCGCCCCGCCCCCCATTGCCACCAGCGTCACCAACGCCGCCGATCTTCCCCACCACCTCCGCCATGGCTCCACAAGCCGACAAGGGGAAGGGTGTGAAGTCGGCCGAGGCGCAGCGGCTCGCAGAGCTGTGGAAGGAGCGGGCCCTCTTCTCCCCTTAGCTCGGTGTGCAGGAGCTGAGGGAGTACTACTACCTCTTCTGGTCGACGGAGACACGTGCGCATCCGCGCACGAGGGTACTCCCGGCCGCCGCTTCGGAACTGGCTCCAAACGGGTACCCATTCTTCGCGCTGTTCTTCTATTGCAGGCTCTCCCCGCCTTTTTCTGATTTCTTCTGCGACATCATGAACACCTACGGGTTCCGCCTCCTCTGCAGCAAGTGGGAGGAGTGGAGAGCGGAGTGGTGCTGGATCGTCGAGGAGAATCCGCAGCCGTTCACTGCCCTGCGCCAAGCCCCAATAGTGCACGACAATGATTGGAGCAATGTGGCCCTAGAGGACGACAGGCTGAAGATTGTCGTCACCCGGATCCTTCGCCTTAGGCTTGCCGGGCTCACTGTAGGCGCCGTCAGCGCAGATTTCCTTCGCTGCCGCATCGCCCCCTGCAGGAGAGGGGGAGACCCGCCTGGGAGTTCAAGAACTCGGCGGATATCATGAGGCTGCGCCCGGGCCTCAACTTCAACTTCACCGTCCTGGAGCTGGATGCGATGCTCCTGGAGTTGTTCAAACGAGATCCCCAACATCCATTCACGCTGCCGAGGAGCGTCGTTCCGTTGTGCAACAATCCGTCGCTTGACCGGATCCGTGCGATGATGCCGTTGTGCGATTCGCATGGAATCGCACCAACTTGGCAAGAACCTGCAGATGACGTCGTACAAGCGTTCTTCGACGACTTGCTAGAAGTGCCGGTCCGCGCCGACGAACAGAAGAGCCTCACCCGCGACACTACCGACGCGGAGCTGCAGCGCATCGCCACTTGGGCGGAAGAAGCTGCGGCAGCAGCTGCCACGGGCGCGTTCGGGTTCACCGTAGAGGAGGCAGAGGCGGCAGAGGCAGCAAGCCTTGCCGAGCGCGAGGAGTTTGCCGGTGAGGAAGACCTTGCCGGCCCTGAAGCTGAGCCGAGCAAGGCCGGTGAGGAAGAGCCCGAGCCTTCAGACAGCTTGCTGCAGGCGGAGCCCCCGGCCCCGCCAAGAAGGCGTCTCCGCAGGGCCGGGGACATAGCGGGGCGGCAAACGACCCAACAGCCGCCAAGCTGTGCAACACGCTCTACCGCGGCAAGCAATGTTGCCGCGGGAGCGCCTCACGCTGCGGCGGCAACTGGAGCGGGATCTTCCCGGTCCACCGCCACCGCCCCTGCCAAGCGGGCAAGGGATCCTACTCCTCCGCCTCGCCGCACCGGAGGGGAGCCGGACTTCGATCTCTCCGCGCTCAGCTCCGACGAGGAGGAAGAAGAGTAAGTTTCTTTGGTGTTCTTGTAGTCCTTCAATTCTTTGCTGTTTTTGTCTTGTCTCTGACTTGCTTCAATCTAAACCCATTCCTTTTCAGGACGCTGGCCCAGAGAGCGGCGAAGAGAGCCAAGGCCTCGCTGATTGTCATCGAAGATGATCCCACCGTGTCAGCAGGGGGTGTGTCTGAGACCACCTTGATGGACCCTGCAGCCACTCCCCAAAGCAGCCCCCAGCGCAGCCCCCAACGTAAGTTTGTAGTTTTACTTCCTGCTGTCGGGCGCGCATGGGTGCTCTTTTCTCTACTGATATCTTGCTTGTTGATTTGTGTAGGAGCAGAACAGCCTCACCAGGAGGGCCCGAAAGCCGCCCCCGAAGTGCCATCTACTTCGACTACGCCGCCAAGGGAGGAGCCCCC
The DNA here is from genome assembly GCF_002162155.2 of Triticum dicoccoides. Lineage (NCBI taxonomy): Eukaryota > Viridiplantae > Streptophyta > Magnoliopsida > Poales > Poaceae > Triticum > Triticum dicoccoides. The sequence goes on from NC_041389.1 coordinate 428,848,739, forward strand.
GGCAAGGGAGCGCTCTCCGGCAAGGGAGAACGCCCCGGCAAGGGACAGTTCTCCGGCAAGGGACGGCACCAGTGATCCTCCGGCGGTTGAGACCGCGACCGCAGATCCTAGTACAGGTAATCTTCTTGCCTGAAATCTTCCCTTGGGTTCTTCTTCTTCTGAATTCCCTTTTCTGGATTTTCGCTTGACTTTTTCTCCCTTCTTCATTCTTCAGATCCATCTGCTGCGGAGCCAATGGAGACTGAGTACGCCGGCGAGGAAGGCGCGCGTGGCAGCAACGATGACGCCGCCGCCACCGAAGAAGGGGCCGGTGCTGATGGGCCCGCCGGTGAAGAGGCTGCCAAGGCTGCCACCGCAGAAGCTGGCGAGGGGTCGGGCGATCGCACTGACGGCCCTGAGGCCGCAGGAGCGCCAGGCGCTGCACCGACCGCCGATCCCTCCGCCGCTGCCGCGGAGCCAGGCTCCGAAGAGCCCCAGCCCGGCGCCTACTTGAAGGCCGGCGACGGTATCTTCATCAAGCTTCCCTGGGCGTCAAGCTCCAAGGCGCCGGTCGAAGGAGAAGCTTTTGACTAGGAGGTGCTCGCCTCCGCTGGGCTAGCGCTGGTCGATGCGCCAAGCAGCAGCAGCGGCGAGTCTGAGGAGGAGCGGCTGCTGCGGAAGCTGCTGTCGCTCTACCGCGCCCGACAAACCAAGCTGGCGTCCCGAGAAGCACTCGTCGCGAGGGCGGGAGTCGACATCGAGAAGTGCGCGGAGGAGCTCCGGGGTCTTAGGCAGGAAACTCTCCGGAGCTTGGCAGAGGAGCGGGAGCAAGTCACCGAGGAGAGGAAAACCTTCCTCCTCGCCAAGGCTGAGGTTGAAGAACAGCAGCGGCTTGCTGCCGAGAGGCTATCTGCGCAGGAGGGAGAGTTGGCGCAGCGCAAGGTCAACCTTGACAGCCACGAAGAGGAGCTCGCCGAGCACGAGCAAGCGATTGGCGGGGCGCTCAAGGAAGCAAAGGACGCTGCCGCAGCTGCTGAGGCCGCCAAGAAAGAGCTAGAGGCGAAGGTGGTGCAGCTGGAGGCCAATATCAGGAAAAGCAGCGAGGAGCTTGCCGCGCTCAAGCGTGAGCGCGAGAAGGATGCTGCCGCCCATGGTGAGCTACAGGGTCTTCTCGCTGAGAGGAACAAGGAGCTCAGCGCCGCCAAGGACTCCAACGCGGATCTCGAGTTGAAGCTGGCTACGCTGACTCAGACGCTGGACAGCGCCAAGGAGCGAGAGGTGACCTTGTCGGAGAAGATCAAGGCCGACGAGGCGCTGCTGGCGAGTATCGCCGTTACCCAGAATTCATTCAGGGAAACTGTGGAGCACTGGACCGAGGGTCTGGTGAATATCGCCGCAGTCATCGACGGGGAGCTGGCATAGCTGGGGATGGAGGACTTTGGGTATCCTTCCGACGAGCATCTCCAACCCAGCGCCAAGCTCAGCCTTTTCTTCAAGGGCGTGGAGACGGCACTCCAGCGACTCCGGGAGAGGATCCCAAAGCAGCTGGCCGACGAGTCGCGCAGGATTTGCGCGGGGGCTCTCCAGAAGGTGCTGATGAAGGTGGCCTTCTGCAACCCAGGCCTCAACCTCACCAACGTCCTCAGGTCCTTGCCGCCTGACGCCGATCTGGATGCGCTCAAGGCCCTTGTCGCACCCATTGTGGACAAGGTGAGCGAGATCAAGAGGGTTGAGGGCGATCGCGTAGACTAGGCCGCCCGTTTTCTCTTTCTCCTTGTCGCTGCTAGCCATATCATAAGATCAATCTGTTAGAGCTGCGATAAGTTATTTTGTAATATAACTCTATTTATGTTATCAATTGCTACATCATTTCCTTTACTAGATTCCTTCCTTTGTATGTTTTTACCCTACGCTTTTAGGGAACTTGTCGGCGCAGGCACCCGAGCCGCGAGCGCTGAGTGCGGGACGTCAGCAGCCTGCTGGCGGTGCCGCTTCTGACAAGAAACCTTGTCGCGACTAGTTGCAGCACACTTAAGTTGTTGAGCGGACTCGAAACAAAGTAAGGGCGCAACTAGCTACGAGTTGGTTCCTCCGCGCCCAGGTTTTCCATACAAAGCACGGTCGTTCGAGGAAGATAACTTAAAAATTAAAACTAATCGCTCAAACTTTGGCAACTTAGCTTTTCTGTCGTTTGCTTCCCGGCAAGGCGAAACTTCCTTAAACGACGCCTGGTCCATACCATTATTTTCTCCTTTCCCCCCCGGCAAACTTATGTGCGAGGGAACCTTCCTTTCCTTTGTTGAGAAAAAGAAAGAAGAGATAATAAAGATATGGAGCCTTTCGGCTCGTTATTGCTTACCGGGGGTAGGTGCTGCACAAAGTGTCAGATAACGCATGCAAGAAAGAATATAATGCATGAAATTGACAAGATGTGCGGAGCATATGAGCTTTACTTATGCACGGGATCTGTGCCCGGCTTTGTACAAAGGATTACATGCAACATCGGCAAGACTTGTACAAAAGGTGGTTGCCGGAATGGGTTTCGGCAACCGTGCCCTACGGGTAGAACTTACGAAGATGCTCAATGTTCCAGGAGTTGCTCACCGGAGTGCCATCTTCGGTCTCAAGGCGGACAGCGCCAGGCCTAGTGACTCGTTTCACCCGGTAAGGGCCTTCCCACTTCGGCGTCAACTTGTTGGAATTCTTGGCGGACTGAACGCGCCGAAGAACAAGGTCGCCTTCCTCGAAGCTTCTAGCATTAACTTTGCGACTATGGTAGCGGCGCAAAGCTTGCTGGTATCGAGCAGCTCGTACAGCAGCCTGAAGACGATCCTCCTCAAGGAGCAGCGCGTCATCTTGTCGCAGCTGCTCTTGCTCAAGCTCATCATAAGCGAGCGCTCAAGGTGACCCGTATATGAGTTCTGTGGGGAGAACTGCCTCTGCTCCATAGACTAGAGCGAAAGGTGTCTGGCCAGTGGCTCGATTTGGCGTCGTCCTGATCGACCAAAGAACCACCAGCAGCTCCTCAATCCAGTTTCTTCCGCACTTGCGCAGCCTATCGAAAGTTCTGGTCTTGAGCCCGTGCAACACTTCAGCATTTGCCCTCTCCGCTTGACCGTTGCTTCTCGGATGAGCAACAGAAGCGAAGCAGATCTTGGCGCCAAGATCTTGGACGTACTGCATGAAGGTGCGGCTCGTGAATTGCGTGCGGTTGTCGGTGATGATCCTGTTAGGGATCCCGAAACGGCAAACAATCGACCTGAAGAACTTGATTGCTGACTGTGCTGTCACCTTCCTCACTGGTTCCACTTCCGGCCACTTTGTGAACTTGTCGATTGCAACTTACAAGTACTCAAAGCCCCCGACAACTCGGGGAAAGGGGCCGAGGATATCGAGCCCCCAGACCGAAAATGGCCAGGATAAAGGGATCGTCTGGAGAGCTTCAGCTGGCTGGTGTACCTGCTTGGAATGGAACTGGCACGCTTCACACTTGGTTACTTGTGCAGTTGCATCCTGGAGGGCTGTCGGCCAAAAGAAACCTTGCCGGAACGCTTTGCCGGCAAGTGCTCTTGCGCCAATGTGGTGACCACATATGCCTCCATGTATCTCTGCCAACACCCTTTGTCCATCTTCCCGGTGAATACACTTCAATTTCACACCGTTGAGTCTTCTTCTGTACAGTGTGCTATCGACAAACTGGTACATACTTGACTGCCGGGCTACTTTTTCCGCTTCTTCTTGCTCTTCGGGAAGTTCTCCTGTCTGAAGGAAATGGACAATCTGCTGTGCCCATGCTGGATCTTGTGGCTCGACAACAAGGACTAAAGGCACATCTGCTGCTGCGGGAACATCTACTTCTACGGCAAGAACCTGCGGCTCAGCCGGAGCTTGATGTTCCCCGGCAAGCTTGCCGGAGCGAAGCTTGTCGGGAGCGTCTGCTACGACGGAACAAACCATAAGGTTTGCCGGAGCAGACTGCTCCTCAGCACTTTTGGCGTTGATTTTGGGGACCTTCTTGGCGGCGGCTTCAGGGAGCTCTGCCGGAAAATAGTCGCCAGAAATCAACTTCCTCTTCTTGTTCTGTCCAGTTGATGGTGTTACAGACGGTTGAGTCAGCTTGAGCACAAAGATCCCTGGTTCCACAGGCAACTTTAGTGCGGCGCACTTCGACAGGCCATCTGCAATGTCATTCTGAGCTCTCGGAACATGCTCCATCTGTAGGCCATCAAAGTGCTCTTCCAGCTTTCTCACTTCATCAACATATGCTTCCATCAACGGACTCTGATAATTCTTGTTCACTTGGCGGACGACAAGCTGTGAGTCACCCCTGACAATGAGCTTCTTGATCCCAAGTTCTGCTGCGATCCTGAGACCGGAAAGCAATCCTTCATACTCTGCAGTATTGTTTGTTGCTTGCTCCTTGGGAAAGTGCATCTGGACTACGTACTTGAGGTGCTCTCCAGTGGGTGCGACAAGTAGCACGCTCGCACCGGCGCCTTGCAGCGAGAAGGCACCATCAAAGTACATCAGCCACTCTTTGCTCGCCTCCTTGACGGGGATGCTCGTTTCTGGAATTTCTTCATCATGTGTTGGCGTCCACTCTGCTATGAACTCTGCCAATGCTCTACTTTGGATAGTTGAAGTACTCTCAAAGTTTAGGCCAAAGCTTGACAGTTCCAGTGCCCACTCGACAATCCTGCCTGTTGCTTCTGGATTTTGCAGTATCCTCTTCAGCGGAAAACGAGTGACGACTGTGATCTCATGTGCTTGGAAGTAATGGCGCAGCTTTCTCGAGGCCATGAGAAGGACGAAAAGAAATTTCTGCACACTAGAGTACCTTGACCTAGCCCCCTGCAGAAGGGAACTGACAAAGTAAACTGGGCGCTGCACCATTCTCTTCTGCATCTTATCATGCTCCTGCGCAGATCCATCCTTGTCGGGACCAGAGCTTGTCGGTGAAGCCCCCTGCTTGTCGCTGGATGCATCTGCCGTGGTTGCCGGCTCATCATCTGCCTCCCTCTCCGCCACTAACGCAGCACTAACCACTTGATTGGTTGCCGCTATATACAGCAGCAACTTTTCTTGTGGCTTAGGTGCGACAAGTGTTGGAGTGGAGGAAAGGTATCTCTTCAAGTCCTGCAGCGCAGCCTCCGCCTCCGGAGTCCATTTCATTGGACCCGCCTTGTTCAATATTTTGAAAAACAGCAGGGCGCGCTCAGCAGATCTAGAGATAAACCTGCTAAGAGCTGCCACGCAACCGGCAAGCCTTCGTACATCCTTGACGCGCTTTGGTGCTTCAATCTGCTCAATGGCCTTGATCTTGTCCGGATTGGCTTCAATTCCCCGCTGAGACACGAAGAACCCGAGAAGCTTGCCGGAAGGGACTCCAAATACGCACTTCTCGGGGTTGAGCTTGAGGTTGATCTTGCACAGATTTGCAAATGTCTTGTCTAAATCTTGAATCAGGGTCACCCTATCCTTGCTCTTAACCACTATATCATCCATGTAGGCCTCCACATTTCTGTGCATCTGCGGCTCAAAAGCGTGGTGGACTACTCTTGCAAATGTTGAACCAGCATTCTTCAAACCGAAAGGCATCCGTACGAAACAGTATGTGCCACACGGGGTGATGAATGCAGTCTTCTCCTCATCCTCTTATGCCATGAAGATCTGATGGTATCCTGAGTATGCGTCAAGAAATGAAAGCAAATCACATCCGGCCGTGGATTCAACAATCTGGTCGATGCGCGGCAAAGGAAATGGGTCTTTGGGACAAGCTTTATTGACATCTGTAAAGTCGATACAAAGCCTCCATTTCCCGTTTGCCTTGCGCACGACTACAGGATTGGCCAACCACGTAGGATGGAGCACCCCTCTGACAAGGCCTGCTGCTTCCAACTTCTTGATTTCTTCTGCGATGAATTCTTGGCGCTCCACTGCCTGTTTCCTGACTTTCTGCTTCACGGGCCGCGCATGAGGACAGACGGCAAGGTGGTGCTCAATTACTTTCCTGGGAACACTGGGGATGTCAGACGGTTGCCACGCAAACACGTTGACGTTCGCCCGCAGGAAAGCAACGAGCGCGCTTTCCTATTTAGGGTCGAGAGTGGCACTGATGGTGAAGGTACCACTAGTGCCGTCCTCCTTGGCGGACACCTTCTTGGTTTCAGGTGGAGCTGACATTGCCTTCTTACACTTGCCGGTGGAGCTCGATGGTGCGTCCTCGATGGTGGCGCAGCACTCCGAAGAGGTGCGCTTGCCGGAGTGGGCATCAGAACTCTTGCCAGACTTGGTCTTCTTCTTCCCCCCGGGAGCTTCAGCGGCAAGTGATTTGCGATCTGTTGCGGCTGCTGCTTCCCGGTAGATCTTGTCGGCGCAGATAAGAGCATCCTTCTTGTCGCCAGGGACAGAGATGACACTTATCGGGCCTGGCATCTTCAGTACGTTGTATGCATAGTGAGAGGCTGCCATGAACTTGGCGAGCGCTGGACGGCCGAGTATCCCATTGTAAGGCAATGGAAAGTCAGCAACGTCAAAAGTGACCCTCTCAGTCCTGAAGTTCAATTCGCTGCCAAATGTTAGCGGCAACGTGATCTTTCCCTTCGGCTTGCTCCTTCCCGGGTTGATTCCTTGAAATGTGCCGGTTTCTTCGAGCTCGCTGTCAGGGATCTGGAGTTTCTGGAGCACCGTGGAGGAGATCAGGTTCAAGCCGGCCCCGCCGTCAACTAACATCTTAGTGACCTTGAGGTTGCGGATAGTTGGTGAAACCAACATCGGCAAGCACCCGACCGCAGTTATGCGATCAGGGTGGTCCTCAATATCAAAGATGATAGGTGTGCTGGACCATTTCAGAGGCCTGCGTGACTCGACAAGTGGTTCTGCTGCATTAACTTCCCGCACCCACTGCTTGAGCTGGCGGTGCGAAGTATGCAGAGAAGCACCGCCGTCAACGCACAAGACCTTTGTGGCTTTCTGGCACTCCTGCTCATCAGTCTCCTCATCATCCATGTCTTCATCGTCGTTGTCATCTTCATCCTTGTCGCGGCCGCGAGGGGGTCTGTCTCCTTGCCGCTGCTTGGCCTTGCCGCGGCGTCCTCCTCGGCTGGGACGTTTCTTGCCGGATCCTCTAGCACCTTCCTGGGCTTTCTCCTTGTCGCGCCGCTCGTATTCAGCTTTCTGTTGCTCAACAAGCTGCTCGACTTTCTTGCAGCTCTGGAGGTCATGGCCCTTGGTGCGGTGGATCTTGCAGTACTGCTTACTGGTGCCGTCCTGCTTGTCGGCAACTGCCACAACTGCGGAAACCTCCTTGCCGGAGTTACCAGCTTTGGGTTCCTTGCGGGACTGCTCAACGACTAGCACCTCTTTACCTTTTTTCTTCCTGTTGTTCCGCCGCCGGTTTTTCCTTGCCGGGGCTGCATCTTCACTGTCAGATCCTCCTACTCCTATATTCTCTCTGGGGAATCTCCTCCCTTCCTCAGCACGTGCACATTTGTCGACCAGGGCATATAGCTCACTGACGTCTCTGATCTTGCACATCGCCATCTCCTCCCGCATCCTGTGGTTTCGCACGTTCTGGTGGAACGCGCTGATTACCGCGGCAGGGTGGACATCTGGGATGTTGTGCTGTACACTGCTGAATCTATGAATGTACTTGCGCAGGGGTTCTCCTTCCTTCTGGGCGAGCAGATGAAGGTCACTCTCTTGGCCATGAGTCTTGTGGCCGCCTGTGAAGGCGCCGACAAACTGATGGCACAGATCGGCCCAAGAGGATATGGAGTTGTCCGGCAAGTGCATGAGCCAGGATCTAACGTTGGGCTTGAGCACCAGCGGGAAGTAGTTGGCAAGGATCTTGTCGTCCCGTCCCCCGGCAGCCTGCACCGCAATGGTGTAGATGCTGAGGAACTCCCACGGATGCGTCTTGCCGTCGTACTTCTCCGGTACGTCTGGTTTGAAGTTCTTCGTGCTGGGCCACTGGACTTGCCGCAGCTCACGAGTGAACGCAGGGCAACCTACCGCGTACGGCAAGTCACCTGGTTCCCCTGGCACATGCATGTCAACAGAGGGCCCCGCGCACTTCTCGGATTGATGCCGCGCTTCTCTTCGGCGCTCGATGCGAGTACGAGCATCTTCTTGCTGTCGATCGTGAAGAACTTGGCGCTGATCGCGACGAGCTCGTGGATCCGACGATGCGATGGAGTTGCTATCGAGGTGGATCCGGCGAGTCGGCGATCTTGGCCTTCGGGGTGGTGATTGCATGGTGGTTGCACCCCACCAGTTTCGTCGCCACCGGCTCGCGCCTGGCAACCCCGCCGCGGCGGCGACATGCTCGGCTGCCGCGGAGTGTCGCTGTTGGCGTAGCCGATGAGACTCTGGATGGTGGCCCTCCATTCGTCGATCTTGTCCGACGTCGGAGGGTAATCCAGGAGCAGTTGAGCTCGCGCCAAAGCTTCTGCCGGAGTGGTGGGCGGCAGTGGCAGACGGCGCGAGGAGCGGGATGTGCTCGGACTTCTAACTATGTTAGAAGGAGCATTATCCCATCCAGGCGACCATGTCTCGCTCGTGCTGGTACGCTGGCGTGCATGCTGGTCTTGAGCGCCCCGGGATCCACCAGCTTGATCTTGGCCCAACAAACGTATGGTACTCCGAGTACCATGACGCTGTCGATCCTGCACCTCCTGAGATGGGCGCGGAACAAGCGCGGACGTCGAGGTCTGCGCCGCCTTGCCCTTGGACCTGGCAGCGTCGTGAGCTTCCTCGTCGACGTCCGTCCTTCTGCCGACGTCTACCCCACCACCCGTTTGCTCCGGTGGCGGTGGGATCGACGTGGACGGAACAGCTGCCTCCGAAGCCTTCTTCTTCAGTGGCATGTTGATGAAGAAGATGAAGATCTAGCTCGTGTGAACGCCGGATCAGGTTCACACAACCTCGACGCCCCCTACCTGGTGCGCCAAAGATGTCGGGGAAACTGATCCACGAACACCTATGGGACCGGCGGACCGAGCCCCTTTTGGTTCGGCGGGGGGCGGAGGTCGCACGAAGAGCAGATCGAGGCGATACACACGAGCAGTTTACCCAGCTTCGGAGCTCTCCGGAGAGATAACACTCCTACTGCTGCTTGTCTGATTCTATTATGTTCTTGCTCAAGAGAGCTAAGTGTTTTTCTGACTTCCGAATGATCCAAACCCCCTCTACATTGCACATGGGCCTCCTTTTATATGCTCAAGGGGTCACCAATAGGTGGCAACGTAAACAAGGGTACAAATGTAAAAAGAGAGGTGGTTGGTACAGTTACTTGTACAGTGTTTCCTACCTAACCCTGACGGCAGGGGACAAGGGCATTAAATGCCCGTCTGTGTAGCCCAAACAGTGTAGAAAAGGACCGTCAGGGGCACCACCGCTCGCCACGATGGCGATCTTGTCAGCCTCGCATGCCACCGTGCACTGCTGGCTGCACAACCTCCTGCCACGTGCACCTGGAAAGGCCCCCAGAGCGACACGTTGGTGGATGCGCTGGAGCGTGGGCACAGAGTGGCCGCTTGTCGCGGCAAGTGCCTTGCCGCGGTCGTTATCTTGTCGGGCCCGGAAGCTTGTCGCTCACCGGGCCTTGCCGGGACGCGCGGCGCGTCGCGGCAAGTTCCTTGAAATGCCTTGGTTGGCCTTCCCGGCAAGCTCGTCTTGCCGGGGCCTTGTCTCCTAAGCTTAAATACTTTGTTCTTGAATGGCCCCAGAGGAGCCACGGAGGACCTTGGCGGTCACCCGGCAAGCCTTGCCGCGGGGTGCTGCAACTGCCCGTGCACAAGTTCGGGATACTAGGGTACCCCTACTCTAGTACACCGACATATGTCTATTAGATCTCACTTTTGCAAGTGACCGTGAAGGGATTGACAACCCCTTTATCGCGTTGGGTACAAGTTGCTTGATTGTTTGTGTAGGTATTGGTGATTTGTGCATTGCCATGTACTGGATTGATACCTAGGTTCTCAAATTGAGGGAAATACTTATCTCTACTTTGCTGCATCACCCTTTTCTCTTCAAGGGAAAAACCAACGCTACCTCAAGAAGTAGCAGGAAGAATTTCTGGCGCCGTTGCCGGGGAGATCTACGCCAAGTCAAGACATACCAAGTACCCATCATAAACTCTCATCTCTTGCAATACATTATTCACCATTTGCCTCTCGTTTTCCTCTCCCCCACTTCTAAAACAATTTTTGAAAAGATTTGCTTTTTCATCACCCCTCTTTCGTTCGTCTTCTTCATTTGCTTTTTGTGTGCTCGTGAGTTGGATTGCTTGCTTTGTGACGATGGCTCAAGAGAATACCAAATTGTGTGACTTTTCCAATACTAATAACAATGATCTTATTAGTACTCCAATTGCTCCCGCCACTAGTGCGGAATCTTATGAAATTAATGCCGCTTTGCTAAATCTTGTTATGAAAGATCAATTTTCCGGCCTTCCTAGTGAAGATGCCGCATCCCATCTAAATAGTTTTGTTGAGTTGTGAGATATGCAAAAGAAGAAATATGTGGATAATGATATTGTTAAATTGAATCTATTTCCATTTTCACTAAGAGATCGTGCTAAGACTTGGTTTTCATCTTTGCCTAAAAATAGTATTGATTCATGGAATAAGTGTAAAGATGCTTTTATTTCCAAGTATTTTCATCCCGCTAAGATCATCTCCCTTAGGAACGATATTATGAATTTTATGCAACTTGATCATGAACATGTGGTGCAATCTTGGGAGAGGATGAAATTGATGATACGAAATTGCCCTACTCATGGTTTGAATTTGTGGATGATTATACAGAAAAATTATGCCGGATTGAATTTTTTCTTCTAGAAATCTTGTGGATTTGGCTGCGGGAGGCACTTTTCTGGAAATTACTTTAGGAGAAGCCACTAAACTCCTAGACAATATTGTGCTTAATTATTCTCAATGGCACACCGAAAGATCTTCCACTAGTAAAAAAGTGCATGCAAGTGAAAAGATTAATGTTTTGAGTGGAAGGATGGATGAGCTTATGAAATTGTTTGTTAGCAAGAGTGCTTATATTGATCCTAATGATATGCCTTTGTCTAATTTGATTGAAAATATCTATGGATGTGAATTTTGTTGGTAGGAACAATTTTGGTAATAACACGTAAAGAGGTAATTTTAATCCTCGGCCGTTTCCTAGTATTTCCTCTAATAATTGTGGTAATTCCTACAACAATTCTTATGGAAATTATAATAAGATGCCGTCTGATTTTTAGAATAGTGTTAAAGAATTTATGTGTTCGCAAAAGAATTTCAATGCTTTGGTTGAAGAAAAATTGCTCAAGATTGATGATTTTGCTAGGAACGTGGATAGAATTTCTTGATGTCGATTCTTTGAAAATTGGATGTATTCCACCCAAGCATGATTAAATCAATCTCTAAAGGCTATGATAATCTCCATTGGTGAGTGCAAAGAAAGAACCGCTAAGATGCGTTCTAAATGAGATTGGTTTGTAAAAGCGTGTTCTTCTAGTCTCCCTGAAAATAATGATGAAGATCTTAAAATGATTGATGTGACTCCTATTGAATCTTTGTTTTACAATATAAATATTGATAAAGATGGGAATGGATATGAGTCAACTTTAGTTAAAAGGCGTCCCAATGATTCAGGGTTTTTAGATCTTGATGCGAAAATTGATAAAAGTGGGATTGGAGAGGTCAAAACTTGAAGTAGTAATGAACCTACTCTTTTGGATTTTAAGATATTTAATTATGATAATTGTTCTTTAATAGATTGTATTTCCTTGTTGCAATCCATGTTGAATTCTCCACATGCTTATAACCAAAACAAAGCTTTTACTAAACATATCATTGATGCTATGATGCAATCTCTTGAAGAAAAGCTTGAATTGGAAGTTTCTATCCCTAGAAAACTTAAAGATGTGCGGGAACCTACTATTAAGATTAAGATTAAATATTATGAGTGTGATGCCTTGTGTGATTTGGGTGCTATCGTTTCACGATTCCAAAAAACTTTATGCGATGTGTTAGATTTCCGTGTATTTGATGATTGTTCTTAAAATTTGCATCTTGCGGATCCCACTATTAAGAAACCTATGGGAAGGATTAATGATGTTCTTATTGTTGCAAATAGGAATTATGTTCCCGTAGATTTCATTGTTCTTGATATAGATTAGAATCCTACAAGTCCTATTATTCTTGGTAGACCTTTCCTTAGAACAATTGGTGCAATTATTGATATGAAAAAAGGAAACATTGGATTTCAATTACCGTTAAGGAAGGGCATGGAACACTTTCCTAGAAAGAAAACTAAGTTGCCATATGAATCTATTATGAGAGCTACTTATGGATTGCATACCAAAGATGACAATACCTAGATATATTTGTGTTTTTATGCCTAGCTAAGGGCGTTAAACAATAGCGCTTAATGGGAGGCAACCCAATTTTATTTTTGTTTTTGCTTTTTGTTCCTGTTTTGCTTTGAATAATTCATCTAGCCTCTGGTTAGATGATTTTTTGTGTTTTAGTTAGTGTTTGTGCCAAGTAAGACCTTTGGGGTGGCTTACTGTGGTAGTGTTTTGATCTTGCTGAAAAAGAGAAACTTTTGCACCCAGGAAAATAATTTTCGTAATTCACAGAAGCGTGCTTTTGATCTAATTCTTTTTTCACAAGATTATAAGAAAATTTCCCATGTTGTCCTGATTTTTCAAAAGTTTTGGAGTTACAGAAGTATTCGAGAGTTACAGATTGCTACAGACTGTTCTGCTTTTGACAGATTCTGTTTTCTATGTGTTGTTTGCTTATTTTGATGAATCTATGAGTAGTATCGGGGGGTATGAACCATGGAAAAGTTGAAATACAGTAGATATTACACCAATATAAATAAATAATGAGTTCACAACAGTACCAAAAGCGGTGACTTATTTTCTTATATTAACGGAGCTTATGAGATTTTTTGTTGAGTTTTGTGTTGTGAAGTTTTAAAGTTTTGGGTAAGGATTTGATGGACTATGGAATAAGGAGTGGCAAGAGCCTAAGCTTGGGGATGACCAAGGCACCCCAAGGTAATATTCAAGGACAACCAAGAGCGTAAGCTTGGGGATGCCCCGGAAGGCATCCCCTCTTTCATATTCGTCTATCGGTAACTTTACTTGAGACTATATTTTTATTCACCACATGATATGTGTTTTGCTTGGAGCGTCTTGTATGATTTGACTCTTTACTTTTTAGTTTGCCACAATCATCCTTGATGTACACACCTTTTGAGAGGGACACGCATGAATCGTGATTTATTAGAATACTCTATGTGCTTCACTTATATCTTTTGAGCTAGGCAATATTGCTCTAGTGCTTCACTTATATCTTTTTAGAGCACGGCAGTGGCTTTACTTTATAGAAATTATTGAACTCTCATGCTTCACTTATATTATTTTGAGAGTCTCTAAACAGCATGGTAATTTGCTTTGGTTATAAATTTAGTCCTAATATGATAGACATCCAAGAGAGGTATAATAAAAACTTTCATATAAAGTGCATTGAATACTATGAGAAGTTTCATTCCTTATGATCGTTTTGAGATATAAAGATGGTGATAGTAGAGTCCTGATAGTGAGTAATTGTGGATTGTAGGAATACTTGGGTTAAAGTTTGTGATTCCCGTAGCATGCACGTATGGTGAACCGTTATGTGATGAAGTCAGAGGATGATTTATTTATTGCTTGTCTTCCTTATGAGTGGCGGTCGGGGACGAGAGATGGTCTTTTCCTACCAATCTATCCCCCTAGGAGCATGCAAGTAGTACTTCGTTTCGATAACTAATAGATTTTTGCAATAAGTATGTGAGTTCTTTATGACTAATGTTGAGTCCATGGATCATACGCACTCTCACCCTTCCATCATTGCTAGCCACTTGCTACCTCTGGAGCACTGCGTTGGTTTTCCCTTGAAGAGGAAAGGGTGATGCAGCAAAGTAGCGTAAGTATTTCCCTCAGTTTTTGAGAACCAAGGTATCAATCCAGTAGGAGGCTCCTCAAAAGTCCCTCGTACCTACACAAACAAACAAGAACCTCGCAACCAACGCGATAAAGGGGTTTTCAATCCCTTCACAGTAACTTGTGTAAGTGAGATCTGATAGAGATAATAAGATAAGATAAATATTTTTGGTATTTTTATGAAATAGATTGGAAAGTAAAGATTGCAAATAAAAGTAGATTGGTAACTTATATGATAAAAGATAGATCCGGGGGCCATAGGTTTCTCTAGTGGCTTCTCTCAAGATAGCATCAGTATTACAGTCGGTAAACAAATTACTGTCGAGCAATTGATAGAAAAGTACATAGTTATGAGAATATCTAGGCATGATCATGTATATAGGCATCACTTCTGCAACAAGTAGATCGAAACGATTCTGCATCCACTACTATTACTCCACACATAGACCGACTCCTGCTTGCATCTAGAGTATTAAGTTCATAAGAACAGAGTAACGCATTAAGCAAGATGACATGATGTAGAGGGATAAACTCAAGCAATATGATATAAACCCCATCTTTTTATCCTCGATGGCAACAATACAATACGTGCCTTGCAGCCCCTGCTGTCACTGGGAAAGGACACCACAAGATTGAACCCAAAGCTAAGCACTTCTCCCGTTACAAGAAAGATCAATCTAGTAGGCCAAACCAAACTGATAATTCAAAGAGACTTGCAAAGATAACAAATCATACATAAAAGAATTCAGAGGAGATTCAAATATTTCTCATAGATAAACTTGATCATAAACCCACAATCCATCGGATCTCGACAAACACACTACAAAAAGAGTTACATAGAATAGATCTCCAACAAGATCGAGGAGAAATTTGTATTGAGATTCAAAGAGAGAGAAGAAGCCATATAGCTAATAACTGTGGACCCGAAGGTCTGTGGTAGACTACTCACAACTCATCGGAGAGGCCATGGAGATGATGTAGAGGCCCTCCATGGTCGATTCCCCCTCCGGCGAAGGCTCCAAGATGGGATCTCGCGGATACATAAGGTTGCGGCGGTGGAAATAGTTTTTTGTGGTGCTCTTGGATGTTTTCAGGGTACGTGGATATATATAGGTGAAGGAGGTAGGTCAGGGGAGCCACGATGGGCCCACGAGGGTGGGGGGCGCGCCCACCCCCCTAGGGCGCACCCTCTTGCCTCGTGGCCACCTCGGCTGCTTCTTGGTGTCCACTCCAAGTCTCCTGGATTGCGTTTGTTCCAAAAAGATCGCTCCCGAAGGTTTCATTCCGTTTGGAATCCGTTTGATATTCCTTTTCTTCGAAAGACTAAAATAGGCAAAAAACAGCAATTCGGGCTGGGCCTCCGGTTAGTAGGTTAGTCCCCAAAATGATATAAAAGTGTAAAGTAAAGCCCATAAACATCCAAAACGGGTAATATAATAGCACGGAACAATAAAAAATTATAGATATGTTGAATACGTATCAAGCATCCCCAAGCTTAATTCCTGCTCGTCCTTGAGTATGTAAATGATAAAAACAGAGTTTTTATTGTGGCATGAATGTTCAGATCCAAATGATTCAAGATAAAAGTTCATAAAACATAAAAATAGTAATACTTCAAGCATACTAACAAGTAATCATGTCTTATCAAAATAGCATAGCCAAAGGAAGCTCATCCCTACAAAATCATATAGTTAGGCCATGCTTAATTTTGATCTCACAAAATACTCCCATCATGCACAACCCTGGTTTCAGCCAAGCAATTGGTTCATACTTTTTAACACGCTTCAGCTTTTTCAACTCTTACGCAATACATGAGCGCAAGCCATGGACATAGCACTATATGTGGAATAGGGTGGTGGTTGTGAAGACAAAAAGGGAGAAGATAGTCTCACATCAACTAGGCGTATCAACGGGCTATGGAGATGCCCATTAATAGATATCAATATGAGTGAGTAGGGATTGCCATGCAACGGATGCACTAGAGCTATAAATATATGAAAGCTCAACAAAAGAAACTAAGTGAGTGTGCATCCAACTTGCTTGCTCAAGAAGACCTAGGGCATTTTGACGAAGCCCATCACTGGAATATACAAGCCAAGTTCTATAATGAAAAATTCCCACTAGTATATGAAAGTGACAACATAGGAGACTCTCAATCATGAAGATCATGGTGCTACTTTGAAGCACAATTGTGAAAAAAAGATAGTAGCATTGTACCTTCTCTCTTTTCTCTCATTTTTTGAATTTGGTGGGCTTCTTTGGCCTCTTTTATATATTTTTTATTTGGACTGCTTTGGCCTCTTTTATTTTTATAAAGTCCGAAGTCTCATCCCGACTTGTGGGGGAATCATAGTCTTCATCATCCTTTCCTCACTTGGGACAATGCTCTAATAATGAAGATCATCACACTTTTATTGATTTACAACTAAAGAATTACAACTCAATACTTAGAACAAAATATGACTCTACGTGAATGCCTCCGGCGGTGTACCAGGATATGCAGTGAACCAAGAGTGACATGTACGAAAAATTATGGAGGTGGATTTGCCACAAATACAATGTCAACTACATGATCATGCAAAGAGCAATATGACAATGATGGGGCGTGTCATAATAAAAGGAACGGTGGAAAGTTGCATGGCAATATATCTCGGAATGGCTATGGAAATGCCATAATAGGTAGGTATGGTGGTTGTTTTTAGGAAGGTAATGGTGGATGCATGATACCGGCGAAAGTTGCACGTCATAAACGAGGCTAGCAATGGTGGAAGGGTGAGTGTGCGTATAATCCATGGACTCACATTAGTCATAAAGAACTCATATACTTATTGCAAAATTTTACTTGCCCTCGAAGCAAAGTACTACTATGCATGCTCCTAGGGGAAGGGTTGGTAGGAGTTAACCATCACGCGATCCTGACCTCCACAAATAAGGAAGACAATTAAAAGAGCACCCCATGCAACAAATTTGTTACACAACTTTTACCATACGTGCATGCTACGGGACTTGCCAACCTTAACACAAGTATTTCTCAATTTTATAATTACCCAACTAGCATGAATCTAATATTACCACCTTTATATTTCAAAACAATTATCAAGCATCAAATTGATCATAGTGTTTAATGCACTTTGTATGATAGTTTTTATTATACCCAACTTGTATTCCCATCATTCTAGGACCAATTTTATAACCATAGCAAATACCATGCTGTTCTAAAAGACTCTCAAAATAATACAAGTGAAGCATGAGAGATCAATAATTTCTACAAAATTAAGCCACCGCTGGGCTCTAAAAAGATATAAGTGAAGCACTAGAGCAAAATTATCTAGCTCAAAAGATATAAGTGAAGCACATAGAGCTAAATTATCTAGCTCAAAAGATATAAGTGAAGCACATAGAGTATTCTATTAAATTCCAAATCATGCGTGTGTCTCCCAAAAGGTGTGTACAGCAAGGATGATTGTGGTAAACTAAAAAGCAAAGACTCATATCATACAAGACGCTCCAAGCAAAACACATATCATGTGGCGAATAAAAATATAGCTCCAAGTAAAGTTACCGATAGATGAAGACAAAAGAGGGGATGCCTTCCGGGGCATCCCCAAGCTTAGGATTTTGGTTGCCCTTGAATATCTTGGGGTGCCATGGGCATCCCCAAGCTTAGGCTCTTGCCACTCCTTATTCCATAGTCCATCAAATCTTTACCCAAAACTTGAAAACTTCACAACACAAAACTCAACAGGAAATCTCATAAGCTCCGTTAGTGGAAGAAAGAAAAACCACCACATAAGGTACTGTAATGAACTCATTCTTTGTTTATATTGGTGTTAAACCTACTGTATTCCAACTTCTCTATGGTTCATACCCCCTGATACTAGCCATAGATTCATCAAAATAAGCAAACAACACACGAAAAACAGAATCTGTCAAAAACAAAACAATCTGTAGCAATCTGTAACTTTCGAATACTTCTCGAACTCTAAAACTCCTACCAAAATAGTAAGTCCAGGGAAATTTATCTATTGATCTACTGCAAAAAGAATCAACTAAAAAGCACGTTCCTGTGATTTATTAAAATAATTCTTGTGCGCGTAAAAGTCTTTGTTTTTCAGCAAAATCAAATTAACTATCACCGTAGGTTATCCTATAGGTTCTACTTGGCACAAACAATAATTAAAACATAAAAACACATCTAAACATAAGCTAGATGATTTATTTATTACTAAGCAGAATAAAAAAAGCAAGAAACAAAAATAAAATTGGGTTGCCTCCCAACAAGCGCTATCGTTTAACGCCTCTAGCTAGGCATAAAAGCGAGAATAGATCTAAGTATTGCCATAATTGGTACTCAATTCATAAGTGGCTCGCATAATAGATTCATAAGGTAATTTGACTTTCTTCCTTGGAAAGTGTTCCATGCCCTTCCTTAATTGAAATTGGAATCTAATATTTCCTTCCTTCGTATCAATAATTGCACCAATCATTCTAAGGAAAGGTCTACCAAGAATAATAGGACATGAAAGGTTGCAATCTATATCAAGAACAATAAAATCTACGGGCACAACATTCCTATTTGCAACAATAAGAACATCATTAATCCTTCCCATAGGTTTTTTAATAGTGTAATCCGCAAGGTGCAAGTTTAAAGAGCAATCATGAAATTCACGGAAACCTAGCACATCACATAAAGTTTTTGGAATCGTGGAAACACTAGCACCCAGATCACACAAAGCATAGCATTCATGATCTTTAATTTTAATTTTTGTAGTATAATCCCACTCATCATAAAGTTTTCTAGGTATAGAAACTTCCAACTCAAGTTTTTCCTCATAAGATTGCATCAAGGCATCAACGATATGTTTGGTAAAAGCTTTATTTTGACTATAAGCATGAGGAGAATTCAACACGGATTGCAACAAGGAAATACAATCTATTAAAGAACAATTATCATAATAAAATTCCTTGAAATCCATAATAGTGGGTTCATTGCTATGTAAAGTTTTGACCTCTCCAAACCCACTTTTACCAAATTTAGCATCAAGATCTAAAAACTCCGAATCATTGGGACGCCTTCTAACTAAAGTTGACTCGTCTCTAGTCCCATCATTATCAAGATTCATATTGCAAAACAAGGATTTAATAGGGGACACATCAATCACTTTTATATCCTCATCATTATATTCATGGAAACTAGAAGAACACGCTCTTACAAAGCAATCTTTCTTAGCACGCATCCTAGCGGTTCTTTCTTTGCACTCATCAATGGAAATTCTCATGGCTTTGAGATACTCATTGATATCATGCTTAGGTGGAATAGATCTAAGTTTCAAAGAATCAACATCAAGAGAAATTCTATCAACGTTCCTAGCCAATTCATCAACTTTAAGCAAATTGTTTTCAAGCAAAGCATTGAAATTCTTTTGAGAGATCATAAATTCTTTAACACTATTCTCAAAATCAGAGGGTATCTTATTAAAATTTCCTTAAGAGTTGTTGTAGGAATTACAATAATTATTGGAGGAATTACTAGGGAACGGCCTAGGATTAAAGTTTCCTCTGTACGCGTTGTTACCAAAATTATTCCTACCAACAAAATTCACATCCACAGATTCATTATTATTCTAAATCAAAGTAGACAAAGGCATATCATTAGGATCAATAGGAGCACTCTTAGTAGCAAACAATTTCATAAGGTCATCCATCTTTCCACTCAAAACATTAATTTCTTCTATCGCATGAACTTTTTTACTTGTAGATCTTTCGGTGTGCCATTGAGAATAATTAACCATAATATTATCTAGGAGTTTAGTAGCTTCTCCTAAAGTGATTTCCATAAAAGTGCCTCCCGCGACCGAATTTAAAAGATTTCTAGAAGCAAAATTCAATCCGGCATAAAACTTTTGTACGATCATCCATAAATTCAAACCATGTGTAGGGCAATTGCGAATCATTAATTTCATTCTTTCCCAAGATGGGAAACATGGTCTTGATCAAGTTGTTTAAAATTCATAATATCGTTTCTAAGAGAGATGATCTTAGCGGGAGGAAAATACTTAGAGATAAAAGAATCTTTGCACTTATTCCATGAATCAATACTATTTTTAGGCAAAGATAAAAACCAAGTTTTTGCACGATCTCTAAGTGAAAACGGAAATAACTTCTATTTAACAATATCATTATCCATGTCTTTCTTCTTTTGCATATCACACAAATCAACAAAGTTGTTTAGATGAGTAGCGGCATCTTCACTAGGAAGGTCGGAGAATTGGTCTTTCATAACAAGATTCAACAAAGCAGCATTGATTTCACAAGATTCAACATCATTAAGAGGAGCAATTGGAGTGCTAAGGAAATCATTATTGTTGGTATTGGAAAAGTCACACAATTTGGTAATATCTTGCGCCATCGTGACAAGCAATCCAACACACAAGCACACAAAAGGCAAGCGAGAGAGAGAGGGGCGAACGGAAAAGAGGGGGCGAATAAAACGGCAAGGGTGAAGTGGGGGAGAGGAAAATGAGAGACAAATGGAAAATAATGTAATGTGTGGGAGATGAGTTTGTGATGGGTACTTGGTATGTCTTGACTTGAGCGAAGACCTCCTCGGCAACGGCGCCAGAAATCCTTCTTGCTACCTCTTGAGCACTGCGTTGGTTTTCCCTTGAAGAGGAAAGGGTGATGCAGCAAAGTAGCGTAAGCATTTCCCTTAGTTTTTGAGAACCAAGGTATCAATCCAGTAGGAGGCTCCTCAAAAGTCCCTCATACCTACAAAAACAAACAAGAACCTCGCAACCAACGCGATAAAGGGGTTGTCAATCCCTTCAGGGTAACTTGCGAAAGTGAGATCTGATAGAGATAATAAGATAAGATAATTTATTTTGGTATTTTTATGATATAGATTGGAAATTAAAGATTGCAAATAAAAGTAGATTGGAAACTTATATGATAAAAGATAGACCTGGGGGCCATAGATTTCACTAGTGGCTTCTCTCAAGATAGCATCAGTATTACGGTGGGTGAACAAATTACTGTCGAGCAATTGATAGAAAAGTGCATAGTTATGAGAATATCTAGGCATGATCATGTATATAGGCATCACGTCCGCAACAAGTAGATCGAAACGATTCTTCATCTACTACTATTACTCCACACATCGACCGACTCCTGCCTGCATCTAGAGTATTAAGTTCATAAGAACAGAGTAACGCATTAAGCAAGATGACATGATGTAGAGGGATAAACTCAAGCAATATGATATAAACCCCATGTTTTTATCCTCGATGGCAACAATACAATGCGTGCCTTGCAGCCCCTACTGTCACTGGGAAAGGACACCACAAGATTGAACCCAAAGCTAAGCACTTCTCTCATTGCAAGAAAGATCAATCTAGTAGGCCAAACCAAACTGATAATTCGAAGAGACTTGCAAAGATAACAAATCATACAAAAAAGAATTCAGAGGAGATTCAAATATTTCTCATAGATAAACTTGATTATAAACCCACAATTCATCGGATCTCAACAAACACACCGCAAAAAGAGTTACATCAAATAGATCTCCAAGAAGATCAAGGAGAACTTTGTATTGATATTCAAAGAGAGAGAAGAAGCCATCTAGCTAATAACTATGGACCTGAAGGTCTGTGGTAAACTACTCACAACTCATCAGAGAGGCCATGGAGATGATGTAGAGGCCCTCCATGGTAGATTCCCCCTCTGAAGGAGCGCCGACGATGGCTCCAAGATGGGATCTCGCGGATACAGAAGGTTGCGGCGGTGGAAATAGTTTTTCGTGGTGCTCCTGGATGTTTTCAGGGTACGTGGATATATATAGGCAAAGGAGGTAGGTCAGGGGAGCCATGAGGGGCCCACGAGGGTGGGGGCGCGCCCACCCCCCTAGGGCACGCCCTCCTGCCTCGTGGCTGCCTCGGCTGCTTCTTGACGTCCACTCCAAGTCTCCTGGATTGCGTTTGTTCCAAAAAGATCACTCCGGAAGGTTTAATTCCGTTTGGACTCCGTTTGATATTCCTTTTCTTCGAAACACTGAAATAGGCAAAAAAACAGCAATTCGGGCTGGGCCTCCGATTAGTAGGTTAGTACCAAAAATGATATAAAAGTCTAAAGTAAAGCCCATAAACATCCAATACGGGTAATATAATAGCATGGAACAATAAAAAATTATTGATACATTGGAGACGTATCACCACTCTAGTACCGTGCAACTTTCGCTGGTATCATACACCCACCATATACCTTCCTCAAAACAGCCACCATACCTACCTATTATGGCATTTCCATAGCCATTCCGAGATATATTGCCATGCAACTTTCCACCGTTCCATTTCATATGACATGCTTCATCATTGTCATATTGCTTTGCATGATCATTGATAACCCGCAAGTATACGGGATAGTTGTAGCCTCTTTTGATAAGTAAAAGTGTCGGACCCAACGAGGAGCTAAAGGTAGAACAAATACTCTCTCAAGTCCTATCGGCCACTGATACGACTCTACGCACGCTTAACATTCGCTTTACCTAGAACAAGTATGAAACTATAAATATTTTGTAGGTGTGATAGGATAGGTTTGCAAAATAATAAAGAACGCGTAAATAAAAAGTAGGTGCTGTTTAGATAAAGATGAAATAAACTAAATATAGCAAGTGTGGAAAAGTGGTGGTAGGAGTCGTGGAATTGTCCCTAAGCAATTGACTACGTTACTAGACCGGTAATCACTATTGCAATTCTATTTAAGGGAGAGGCATAAGCTAACATACTTTCTCTACTTGGATCATATGCACTTATGATTGGAACTCTAGCAAACATCCACAACTACTAAAGATTCATTAAGGTAAAACCCAACCATAGCATTAAAGTATCAAGTCCCATTTATCGCATACACAAACAACCTGCTTACTCGGGTCTGTGCTTCTGTCACTCACGCCACCCACCATAAGCAAATCATAAACATATTGCAAACCCTACAGCGGGAATCCCTCACGCTTGCACGACACAGAGGGCACAATAGGACAGAACCAATAATAAAACATGCAACTCAAACCAATCATAGCAAATCATCAATCACCGGTAGGACAACGAAAATCTACTCACACATCATAGGATGGCAACACATCATTGGAAAATAATATGAAGCATAAAGCATCATGTTCAAGTAGAGGGTACAGAGGGTTGTGGGAGAGTGGACCACTGGATATAGATGGGGGAAGGTGATGGAGATGTTGGTGAGGATGACAGCGGTGTTGGTGAAGATCGTGGTGATGATGACGACCCCCAACGGCGTTTCGGTGCCACCGGAAGCAAGTGGGAGAGAGCCCCCCTTCTTCTTATTCTTCCTTGACCTTCTCCCTAGATGGGAGAAGGCTTTCCCGTCTGGTCCTTGGCTCCCATGGCGTGGGAGGGGCGAGAGCCCCTCCGAGATTGGATCTATCTCTCTGTTTCTGCATGTTTCTGTGTTCTCAGATTCTGCCCCTTCACCGTTTCTTTTATATCCAGAGATCCGTAACTCCGATTGGGGTGAATCTTTCGCCCAGATTTTTCTCATAAAATTAGATTTCTTGCGGCAAAAGAAGAGCATCAACCGCCTTACAGGGGCCTCAGGAGAGTCCAGGGTGTGCCCCCTATCTCCTGGCCCCCTCGGGCACCGTCTCGCGTTGATTTTACTTCCCAAAAATCATAAATATTCCAAAATAATTCTCTGTCAGTTTTTATCCCGTTTGGACTCATTTGATATTGGGTTTCTGCGAAACAAAAAACATGCAACACATAGGAACTGGCACTGGGCACTGGATCAATATGTTAGTCCCAAAAAATAGTATAAAAAGTTGTCAAAAGTATATGAAAGTTGAATATATTGGCATGGAACAATCAAAAATTATAGATACGACGGAAACGTATCAGCATGCCCAAGCTTAATTCCTGCTCGTCCTCGAGTAGGTAAATGATAAAAAAGATAATTTTTGATGTGGAATGCTACCTAGCATAATCTTGATCATATGTCTAATCATGGCATGAATATTAAGACACGAGTGATTCAAAGCAATAGTCTATCATTTGACATAAAAACAATAATACTTCGAGCGTACCAATAAAGCAATCATGTCTTTTCAAAACAACAAGGCCAAAGCAAGCTTATCCCTACAAAATCATATAGTTTGGCCATGCTTCATTTTCTTCACACAAAATGCCCCCATCATGCACAACCCTGATGACAAGCCGAGCAATTGGTTCATACTTTTTAACGCGCTTCAGCTTTTCCAACCCTCACGCAATACATGAGCGCAAGCCATGGATATAGCACTATAGGTGGAATAGAATATAATGATGGAGGTTATGTGGAGAAGACAAAAAAGGAGAAAGTCTCACATCGACGCGGCTAATCAACGGGCTATGGAGATGCCCACCAATTGATGTCAATGCGAGGAGTAGGGAGTGCCATGCAACGGATGCACTAAGAGCTATAAGTGTATGAAAGCTCAACAAAAGAAACTAAGTGGGTGTGCATTCAACTTGCTTCCTCATGAAGACCAGGGCATTTGAGGAAGCCCATCGTTGGAATATACAAGCCAAGTTCTATAATGAAAATTCCCACTAGTATATGAAAGTGATAACATAGGAGACTCTCTATATGAAGAACATGGTGCAACTCTGAAGCACAAGTATGGAAAAAGGATAGTAACACTGCCCCTTTTCTTTTTCTTTTTCTTTTTTTTGGGTGGGCTTCTTTAGCCTCCTTTTTTTATTTAGGCTTCTTTGGCCTTTCCTTTTTTTCCTTTTTTTCTTTTTTTCATGGGGCAATGTTCTATAATGATGATCATCACACTTTTGTTTACTTACAACTCAATATTACAACTCGATACTGGAACAAAGATATGAATCTATATGAATGCTTCCGACGGTGTACGGGATGTGCAATGATCTAGCATAGCAATGACATCAAAAAACGGACAAGCCATGAAAACATTATGTTAGCTATCTTACGATCATGCAAAGCAATATGACAATGAATGCTCAAGTCATGTATATGATGATGATGGAAGTTGCATGGCAACATATCTCAGAATGGCTATGGAAATGCCATGATAGGTAGGTATGGTGGCTGTTTTGAGGAAGATATAAGGACACTTATGTGTGATAGAGCGTATCATATCACGGGGTTTGGATGCACCGGCGAAGTTTGCCCCAACTCTCGAGGTGAGAAAGGGCAATGCACGGTACCGAAGAGGCTAGCAATGATGGAAAGGTAAAAGTGCATATAATCCATGGACTCACATTAGTCATAAAGAACTCATATACTTATTGCAAAAGTTTATTAGCCCTCGAAGCAAAGTACTACTAAGCATGCCCCTAGGGGGATAGATTGGTTGGAAAAGACCATCACTCGTCCCCGACCGCCACTCATAAGGAAGACAATCAAAGAAACACCCCATGCTTCAAATTTGTCACACAACGGTTACCATACGTGCATGCTACGGGACTTGCAAACCTCAACACAAGTGTCTCTACAATCCACAACCACCGACTAGCATGACTCCAATATCACCACCTATATATCGCAAAACTATTGCAAGGAATCAAACATATCATATTCAGCGATCTACAAGTTTATGTAGGATTTTATGACTAACCATGTGAATGACCAATTCATGTCATCTCTCTAAATAGATCTAAGTGAAGAGAGAGAGTTTAATTCTTTCTACAAAAGATGTGACCATGCTCTAACTAATATAAGTGAAGCAAAAGAGCATTCTACAAATGGGGGTTTTCTATGTAAAGGGAAACAAGCAATCCAAACTTCAAATGATATAAGTGAAGCACATGAAGCATTCTATAAAGCCACACTCAAAAGATATAAGTGAAGTGCAATGAGCATTCTATAAATAAACCAAGGAATATCTCATACCAGCATGGTGCATAAAATAAAAATGAAAACTAAATACAAAAGACGCTCCAAGACTTGCACATATCGCACGAACAAAACGAATACGAAAACATACCGATACTTGTTGAAGAAAGAGGGGATGCCTTTCGGGGCATCCCCAAGCTTATAAGCTTGAGTATCCTTGAATATTTACTTGGGGTGCCTCGGGCATCCCCAAGCTTGAGCTCTTGCCTCTCTTCCATTTCCTCATATCGAGACCTCCTCGTTTAGACACTTCATCCACACAAAACTTCAACAGAAAACTCGGTAAGATCCGTTAGTATAATAAAGCAAATAACTACTCTAAGTACTGTTGAAAACTAATTCATATTTTGTTTTTCCATTGTGTCTACTGTAATATAGATTTTCCATGGCTTAATCCACTGATATAAATTGATAGATTCATCAAAACAAGCAAATATGCATCAAAAACAGAATCTGTCAAAAACAGAACAGTCTGTAGCAATCTGAACATCCACCATACTTCTGTTACCCCACAAATTCTACCAAAATTAGAAAACTAAACAAGTTGTATATAAAGACAGTGAAGAAAGAATCAGAACCAATTGACGTTCCAGTTAAGAATGTAAAATCGCTCACTACATCCAAAGTTTCTGTCCTGCACCGTACAAACCAACAAGCATTGTAAACATCCTAAAGGCAAACCTTGGCACATTATTTTTATAATACAATGGAATTGTACAAGGGGATAGTTATTTTTGTTGAAAAGTTTCTGTAATCAAGATTCACAAAGTTTCCGTGAGCATGAACAAAGTTCAAGGAGCTCTCCCACTTCAACAATGCTTGTCTCTCTCACTTTCACTTTCCTTTTTCAAAAGTTTTAGGTTCCCCTATTTAGTTTATTTATATTTTTTAAAACTATATGAAAGAACTCAACAGAAATAAATGACTCTCTAAAACTTCCAGGTTGTCTCCCTGGCAGCGCTTCCTTTAAAGCCATTAAGCTAGACATTTAGTGCTCAAGTAATGAATCCACCCAGATCCCAAGGTATATCAAAGCCAATTTTAATTAACAATGATTTGTAATTTAGTAGTGAGCTCAAAGTAACATATATCATGTAATGACGAAGTCTAACTCTCTTCCTATGCATCGGCATGTCATAAAAGAACAATTCATGCACACCAAGTAAAGGCCAATGCATAGTATAAACAGTTTCTTGCAATTTTGTCGTGTGGGAAACATAGAGAGGTGGAGATATAGTTCCTCTCTCATAATAATTGCAAGTAGGAGCAGAAAGCACATGCATATTATATTCATCAAAATCATCATGTGCAATGGTAAAAGGCAACCCATCAATATAATCCTTACTAAGCGAAAACTTCTCTGCCATATTGTAGTCGGGAGAATTCAAAAAGATAATAGGACTATCATGCGTGGGTGCAATAGCAACAATTTCATGTTTAACATAAGGAACTATAGCAAGTTCATCTCCATAAGCATAATTCATATTGGCATCTTGGCCACAAGCATAGCAAGCATCATCAAAAAGGGATATTTCAAACAAATTCAAGGGATCGTAGCATCATCATAGCAATCATCCTTCGGTAAGCATGAAGGGGAATTAAACAATGTATGAGTTGAAAAGTTACTCTCATTAGAAGGTGGGCACGGGTGATCAATCCGCTCTTCCTACTTTTGTTCTTCGCTCTCCTCGTCATCTTTTTCATCTAATGAGCTCACAGTTTCATCAATTTCTTCTTCCATAGCTTCCTGCAAAATATTAGTCTCTTCTTGGACAGCGGAGACTTTCTCAATAAATGCATTAATATTGTAATTGTATTCATAATTTTCATAGCAATATCTAAGTATAGCAAGATTTTCACGCCTATAAACACCATCATCATCAAAAGCTTCATACTTTTCAAACAAAGATTCAATTTCATAAGCGGCCTTAGAAGCAACAAATTCTTCTATTTGTTCAACATCATAGTAATCATATATACCATTAGCATAAGAAGCTAAGGTTTCATTATCATTAAATTTGCATGAAAAGGGAAGGTGTGGAGCCTTCATCCTAGAGCAACAAGTAATATCATATCTCAAGCATAGATCCCGAGCATACCAACGCAACATATTAATTTGATCCCATAATAGTTTCCCTTTTTGTGTAAACGATAATCCCTAAAGTATTCACGTTGATCCAACGTGTCTCCCATTATAAAGTTGAATGGGGTTTTCTCAGGCTTATCAAAGTAGTACATAATATCTCTCACATAATGAGAATCGAGGGTTTTAGGAGTTACCCCATCTCCATGAGTAGCAAGTACACCTTTTTTGGTATTTCATGTTCCATATCCATAACTAAAGATAGAGAACAACTTAGAACAGCAAATAAAAAATTACTTAGTGATAAAGCAAACAAGCACACACGAGAATATTCACCCCACACTATGACTCCCCGGCAACGGCGCCAGAAAAAGGTCTTGATAACCCGCAAGTATACGGGATAGTTGTAGCCTCTTTCGATAAGTAAGAGTGTTGAACCCAATGAGGAGCTAAAGGTAGAACAAATACTCTCTCAAGTCCTATCAGCCACTGATACGACTCTACGCACACTTGACGTTTGCTTTACCTAGAACAAGTATGAAACTAGAAGTACTTTGTAGGTATGATAGGATAGGTTTGCAAGATAATAAAGAATGCGTAAATAAAAAGTAGGGGCTGTTTAGATAAAGATGCAATAAAGTAAATATAGCGAGTGTGGAAAAGTGGTGGTAGGAGTTGTGGAATTGTCCCTAAGCAATTGACTACGTTACTAGACCGGTAATCACTATTGCAATTCTATTTGAGGGAGAGGCATAAGCTAACATACTTTCTCTACTTGTATCACATCCACTTCTGATTGGAACTCTAGCAAGCATCCGCAACTACTAAAGATTCATTAAGGTAAAACCCAACCATAGCATTAAAGTATCAAATCCCCTTTATCCCATACGCAAACAACCTTACTCGGGTATGTGCTTCTGTCACTCACGCCACCCACCATAAGCAAATCATAAACATATTGCAAACCCTACAGCGGGAATCCCTCACGCTTGCGCAACACGGAGGGCACAATAGGACAACACCAATAATAAAACATGCAACTCAAATCAATCATAGCAATTCATCAATCACCGGTAGGACAACGAAATCTACTCAGACATCATAGGATGGCAACACATCATTGGAAAATAATATGAAGCATAAAGCACCATGTTCAAGTAGGGGGTATAGCGGGTTGCGGGAGAGTGGACCGCTGGATATAGATGGAGGAAGGTGATGGAGATGTTGGTGGACGGCGGTGTTGGTGAAGATCGCGGTGATGATGATGGCCCCCGGCGGCGTTCCGGCGCCACCAGAAGCAAGGGGGAGAGAGCCCCCCTTCTTCTTCTTCTTCCTTGACCTTCTCCCTAAATGGGAGAAGGGTTTCCCCTCTGGTCCTTGGCTCCCATGGCGTGGGAGGGGCGAGAGCCCCTTCGATATTGGATCTATCTCTCTGTTTCTGCGTTCTCAGATTCTGCCCCTTCACCGTTTCTTTTATATCCGGAGATCCGTAACTCCGATTGGGGTGAATCTTTCGCCCAGATTTTTCTCATAAAATTAGCTTTGTTGCGGCAAAAGAAGAGCGTCAGCCGCCTTACGGGGGGCCCAGGAGAGTCCAGTGTGCGCCCCCTATCTCCTGGCCCCCTCGGGTACTGTCTCGCGTTGATTTTACTTCCCAAAAATCATAAATATTCCAAAATAATTCTCCGTCCGTTTTTATCCCGTTTGGACTCTGTTTGATATTGGGTTTCTGCAAAACAAAAAACATGCAACAGACAGGAACTGACACTGGACACTGGATCAATATGTTAGTCCCAAAAAATAGTTTAAAAAGTTGCCAAAAGTATATGAAAGTTGAATAATATTGGCATGGAACAATCAAAAATTATAGATACGACGGAGACGTATCAATCATGTAGTTGACATCATATTTGTGGCAAAGCCACCTTTCATAATTCTTTCATACATGTCACTCTTGATTCATTGCACATCTTGGTACACCTCCGGAGACATTCATATAGAGTCATATTGTGTTCTAAGTATCGAGTTGTAATTCTTGAGTTGTAAGTAAATAAAAGTGTGATGATCTTCATTATTAGAGCATTATCCCATGTGACGAAAGGATGATGGAGACTATGATTCCCCCACAAGTCGGCATGAGACTCCGGACGAAGAAAAATAGGCCAAAAAAGGGAGAGAAGGCCCAAAATTAAAAAATGAGATAAAAGAGAGAAGGGGCAATGTTACTATCCTTTTACCACACTTCTACTTCAAAGTAGCACCATAATCTTCATAATAGAGAGTCTCCTATGTTGTCACTTTCATATACTAGTGGTTATTTTTCATTATAGAACTTGGCTTGTATATTCCAATGGTGGGCTTCCTCAAATTGCCATACGTCTTCATAAGCAAGCGAGTGGATGCACACCCACTTAGTTTCTTTATGAGCTTTCATAAACTTATAGCTCTAGTGCATCCGTTGCATGGCAATCCCTACTCACTCACATTGATCTCTATTGGTGGGAATCTCCATAGCCCGTTGATACGCTTAGTTGATGTGAGACCATCTCCTTCTTTTTGTTTTCTCCACAACCACCATATTCTATTCCACCTATAGTGCTATGTCCATGGCTCACACTCATGTATTGCGTGAAAGTTGAAAAAGTTTCAGAACATCAAAAGTATGAAACAATTGCTTGGCTTGTCATAGGGGTTGTTCATGATTTGAATATTTTATGTGATGAAGATGGTGCATAGCCAGACTATATGATTTTGTATGGATAAGCTTTCTCTGGCCATGTTATTTTGAGAAGACATAATTGCCTTGTTAGTATGCTTGAAGTATTAATGTTTTATGTCAATATTAAACTTTTGTTTTGAATATTATGGATGTGAACATTCATGCCAAAATAAAGAAAAATTACATGGATAAATATGCAAGGTAGCATTCAACATCAAAAATTCTATTTTTTTATCATTTACCTACTCGAGGGCGAGCAGGAATTAAGCTTGGGGGTGCTTGATATGGTCTCCAACATATCTATAATATTTTATTGTTCCATGCATATTACCTGTTTTGGATGTTTTATATGCATTAATATGCTATTTTATATTATTTTTGGGACTAACCTATTAACCTAGAGCCTAGTGCCATTTTCTGTTTTTTCCTTGTTTTTGAGTTTCGCAGAAAAGGAATAACAAACGGAGTCCAAACAGAATAAAACCTTCGCGATGATTTTTCTTGGACCAGAAGACACCCAGGAGACTTGGAGATCAAGTCGGAAGAGCCACGAGGTGACCACAAGGGGGAGGGTGCGCCCCATGCATTATGGGCCCCACGTGACTCCACTGACCTAATTCTTTGTCCTATATATTCACATATATCCCCAAACCACCAGAAGCATCCACGAAAACAATGTTCCACCGCCGCAACCTTTGGTTCCCGTGAGATCCCATCTACGGGCCTTTTCCGGCATCCTATCGGAGGGGGATTTGGCTTCGATTATGGAGGGCTTCCACATCAACTCTGTTGCCCTTTCGATGAAGCGTGAGTAGTTTACCTCAGACCTACGGGTCCATAGCTAGTAGCTAGATGGCTTCATCTCTCTCTTTGATTCTCAATACCACTTTCTCCTCGATGTTCTTGGAGATCTATCCGATGTAATCTTCTTTTGCGGTGTGTTTGTCGAGATGTGATGAATTGTGGATTTATGATAAGTTTATCTATGAATATTATTTGAATCTGCTCTGAATTCTTATATGCATGATTTGATATCTTTGTAATTCTCTTCGAACTATCAGTTTAGTTTGGCCAACTAGATTGGTTTTTCTTGCAATGGGAGAAGTGCTAAGCTTTGGGTTCAATCTTGTGGTGTCCTTTCCCAATGATAGTAGGGGCAGCAAGGTGATACGTCTCCAACGTATCTATAGTTTTTGATTGTTCCATGCTGTTATATTATCATCTTGGATGTTTTAGAATCATTTCATATCATTTTTTGGTACTAACATATTGATATAGTGCCCAGTGTCAGTTGTTGTTTTCTGCTTGTTTTTTACATCACAGGAAATCAATACCAATCGGAGTCCAAATGCTGCGAAACTTTTTGTGGATTTTTCTGGATCAGAAGACACAAGATGGGCCGAAGAAGTACCAGAGGGGTGCCCCGAGGGGGGCACAACCCACTAGGGCGCACCTGGGGCCCAGGCGCGCCCAGGTGGGTTATGCCCACCTCGGTGGCCTCCCGCACCGCCTCTTTGCTCTATAAATACCCCAATATTCCACAAACCCTAGGGGAGTCCACGAAAATCAATTCCAGCCGCCGCAAGTTCCAGATCCAATCTAAACACCATCATGGACGGGTTCATCATGTCCATTGGTGCCTCTCCGATGATGCGTGAGTAGTTCATTGTAGACCTATGGGTCCGTAGTTAGTAGCTAGATGGTTTCCTCTCTCTCTCTCTCTTGATTCTCAATACAATGGTCTCTTGGAGATCCATATGATGCAACTCTTTTTGCTGTGTGTTTGTTGGGATCCGATGAACTTTGAGTTTATGATCAAATCTATGTTTACATCCATGAAAATTATTTGAGTCTTCTTTGATCTCTTATATGCATGATTGCTTATAGCCTCGTATTTCTTCTCCGATATTTGGGTTTTGTTTGGACAACTTGATATATTTATCTTACAATGGGAAGAGGTGCTTTGTGATGGGTTTGATATTACGGTGCTTGATCCCAGTGGCAGAAGGGGAACCGACACGTATGTATCGTTGCTATTAAGGATAACAAGATGGGGTCTATTTCTACATAAATAGATCTTTTCTACATTATGTCATCATTCTTATTGCATTACTCCGTTTTTCCACAAACTTAATACACTAGATGCATACTGGATAGCGGTCCGCCGGGTCTCAACTATTATTCATTCATCTGATAGCATTGCAACAGGTTCAGCTGTTTTGGTCTTAGAGAAGAATTTTCACTTTACCCCCCTTAAGCAAAAGCTTGGGCGGCTTAAGCGTCATTGTATGGACATGGGAGAGCTCATGGCGGCTCTCATCAAGTATGGCGACTCAGACACCACCAAAGACCCTGGATCTGATGATGAAAAATCAAACAAAGGAAAGAAGAGTGGTAATGGTAAGGGTCAGTAGCAGAATGTGACAGGGCATAATGGTCACAACCATGGTAAACGACGGTAAGCGCAAACAACCCGATGGTCGGTCAAATTTTGTAGCTAACACCAACGCTGGATATAAAAGCCAGCGCCGTAATGGCAATGGCAAGCAGGCTTTTGGAGGGCCAAAATTTAATATTGAGGCAATGATGAATGAGCCTTGCCCAAAACACAGTCTGCCCAATAAACCGGCGGCTCATGCTTGGTAGGACTGTTTTATCATGAGAGAGTACAAGAATTCCAACTTCAACCAGAATCATGGCAACAATAATGGCATGCCTGGCGGGTCAGGATCCGGCTCACAGGGGCCCGGCTTTGGTGGTGGCGGCTCAAATTCTGGATATCAAGGATAGGGCAACCAGGGTGGTTATAACCAACAGTCTGGTCAGGGTAACCAACAGCATCAGTCAGGAAACTAGAGTAATCCAAAGCAGCTTAACAGTGGCTAGTATTATGTTTTTACCACAAGTCTCTGCAAACGAGGTCAGAAGGTTCATAAACGTGTGGTCAGCATGATTGAGCCGACGGTACCTCAATACTTGCGGTGGTCGGAGCAACCAATCACATGGAGTCGGGCGGATCACCCACCCTGGGTTGATAATCTGGGCAGCTAGCATTGGTGGTAGCCCCTCAAGTTGGGGGTTATAAATTCACTAAAGTGCTCATGGATGGTGGGAGTAGTATTAACGTCATGTATTATGACACATTTCAATGGATGAATTTGACTGAGAAGGATCTCAAACCATCTTCAACAGTCTTTCACAGTGTGGTACATGGTAAGTCGGCATATCCTATGGGAAAAATATCCTTAGAAGTGGCCTTTGGTGATGAACATGACTACAGGGCAGAGATACTATGGTTTGAGGTGGTTAAAATCAGGAGTCCTTATCATGCCTTGTTCGGACGTCCGGCTTATGCCAAGTTTATGGCTCGACCTTGTTATGTTTATTTACAGCTTAAGATGCTAGGGCGTAAAGGTACTATCACGGTCCATGGTGATCGGAAAATTGCCCTGGAATGTGAAGAAGGAGATGCTGCTTATGCTGAGTCGGCCTGCGCCACAGAAGAGCTTAAGTTTTGTAAAGATAATGTTGACCGACGGATATGACCTCTTTGAAGAAGGCCACCACTGGGCAAGACCCTTTGTTGAAGTTTAAGTCAGCTGATGATACTAAGTAGGTTGACTTTGTCCCTGGCGACTCATCTTAGCAGTTTACAGTGGGGGCTAATATGGATCCTAAATAGGAAACCGCACTCATCGAGTTCATCCATGAGAATTTGGACATCTTTGCATGGAAACCTTCTGACATGCCGGGTGTACTAAGAGAATTCGCTGAGAATGCTCTTAATGTGGATCCTAAGTTTAAGTCGGTCAAGCAGTTTCTTCGTTGTTTCGATGAAGAACGACGTAAGGCCATTGGGGAAGAGGTGTCCCGGCTCTTGGCAGCCAGGTTTATCGTGGAGGTCTTTCATCCAGATTGGTTGGCTAACCCGATGCTGGTGCTCAAGAAGAATGACACTTGGCATATGTGTGTTGATTACACAGATCTTAACTAAGCTTGTCCAGCTGATCCATTTGCTCTCCCTCGTATCGACCAGATTATTCATGCCACGATGGGTTGTGAGAGTTTATGCTTCATGGATGCTTATTCTGGTTATCATCAGATTAAGATGGCAGTTAAGGACCAAGAGAAGACGTCTTTTATCACCCATTTTGGAGCCTTCTGTTACGTTTCTATGCCTTTTGGGCGTAAGAGTGCCCAGGCGACTTACCAACACTGTGTTCAGAATTGCTTTCATAGTCAGATTGGGCGTAATGTGCATGCTTATGTGGATGACAATGTAGTCAAATCCAGAAAGAAGGAGACTCTCCTGGATGATCTAAGGGAGACTTTTGACAATATCTGGGTATATAAGATGATGCTTAACCCGGCCAAATATGTTTTTGGTGTACCTACAGGCAAGCTCTTGGGTTTCTTGGTCTCAAAACGGGGTATTGAAGCTAACCCGGAGAAAATTAAAGCTATCACTTCATTGGCTAAGCCGGCGTGTGTCAATGACGTCGAGCGCCTGGCGGGTCATATCGCAGCCTTAAGCCGGTTCATAAGCCGCCTAGGAGAGAAGGAAATTCCCTTATACCAGATGATGAAGAAGGCAAAACATTTTGTTTGGAGTGCTGCTGCTGATCAGGCGTTTGAGGCACTCAAAAAGCAGTTAGCTGAGCCACCAGTCCTTGCGGCTCCTATTGAGAAAGAGCCTTTGC
The DNA here is from genome assembly GCF_002162155.2 of Triticum dicoccoides. Taxonomy (NCBI): domain Eukaryota; kingdom Viridiplantae; phylum Streptophyta; class Magnoliopsida; order Poales; family Poaceae; genus Triticum; species Triticum dicoccoides. Next base: position 428,884,135 of record NC_041389.1, read on the forward strand.
TCCTATATGTGGCGACTAATAGTAAGGCCGTCAGTGTGGCGATTGTGGTGGAGCGCAAGGAGACGGGTAAGGAGTACCCAGTATAGAGGCCAACTTATTATGTTAGTGAGGTGTTGATTGAGTCCAAACAACAATATCCACATTGGCAGAAACTGGTATATGGGGTGTTCATGGCGAGTTGCAAGTTGAAGCGTTATTTTCTTGGTCATCTCATTAATGTGGTTAGCTCTACTCCCTTGAGAGACATTATTCAGAACAGGAAGGCCACATGCCGGGTTGCTAAGTGGGCAATAGAACTCGGACCTCATGGTTTGAAATATATGCCAAGAACAGCTATCAAATGTCAGGCTCTGGTGGATTTCATCAATGGCTAGACAAAACTACAAACGCCTGAGTAGAAACCTGATAACATGTATTGGATGATCCACTTTGATGGGTCGAGGCAGCTGGAAGGCTAGGCGGCTGGAGTTATTTTTGACTTCCCCACGAGGTGAAATTTATTGTTATGTTTTAAGGCTGAGGTTTCCTTGTGCTACCAATCCAGCTGAATATGAGGCTTTACTCCATGGCCTTCGAATGGCCAAAGAGATGAATTTACGCTGGGTCAGGTGCTTTGGCAACTCAGACTTGGTGGCTCAAAAAGTCTCAGGCACATGGGATTCTAAAGATCCGCTCATGGCGGCTTATCGCCGGGCGGTTGACAACATTGCTAGTCACTTCAAGGGGTATCAAGTGGAGCATCTGGATTGAAGGAAGAATGAGGCGGCTGATGCCTTGAGCCGGGTGGGGTCTCAACATAAGTTGGTGCCCCCTAATGTGTTTCTGTATGTATTGCATCATCCTTCGGTCAAGTTGCCATCAGAAGAAGATCTTGTTATTCCTGACCCAGAGGCGCAGTTGGTGGCAGCTCTCCATGCTATTCTTGATTGGATGCTTCCTTACTTGGCTTATATGACCCGGGGTGAGTTACCCGAGGATGGAACTTTGGCAAGGCAAATCACCAGGAGATCTAAGTCTATGACTATTGTCGATGGCGAGTTACACCGATGGAGTGTGACAGGCATGTTCCAACATTGTGTTTCTCCTGAAGAGGGCCATGAACTTTTAAGAGAGATCCATGAAGGTGATTGTGGTCATCGCACCGACTCTAAATCTTTAGTGGGTAAACCCTGTCGTCATGGGTTTTATTGGTTGACAGCTCATGCTGATGCGGAGGATATCATCAATAAGTGTGATGGATGTTAGAAATTTTCTCGATGGGCTCACGTGTCGACTCAAGAATTGAGGATGATTCCAATTACTTGTCCGTTGCAGTTGGGGGGGGGCTTGACATGGTTGGACCCTTCAAGAGGTCTAAAGATAGGAAAACCCACCTCTTGGTGGCGGTTGACAAATTTACCAAGTGGGTTGAGGCAGAGCCGGTTAGCAAGTGTGACGCGGTGACTGCAGTCCAGTTTGTTAAAAAACTGATCTTTCATTTTGGTTACCTTCATAGTATCATCACTGAGAATGGCACTAATTTGTCTAAGGGCTCTATGAAGGAGTTTTGTCAACAAGAGCATATTCATCTTGATGTTTCTTCTATGGCTCATCCGTAGTCTAATGGTCAAACTGAGAGGGCTAACCAGGAAATTTTGAGAGGCATAAAACCCTGGCTTATGATTCCTTTGAAGCAAACGTCGGGGTGTTGGGTTGATGAGTTACCTTCAGTACTCTAGAGTATCAATACCATCCCTAATAGGTCAACAGGCTATGCGTCTTTCTTCATGGTCTATGGGGTAGAGGCGGTTCTTCCAAGTGATATCTGTCATGACTCGCCCCGTGTGGCAACTTATGTTGAAGCTGATAATGAGATAGCCCCTCAGAATGCACTTGATGCTTTGGATAAGGAGTGTGACCTTGCAGCGGCTCGTTCAGCAATATATCAAAAGACCTGCATCGCTATCACAGTCGCAGAGTTAAAACCTGGACGTTTCAAGAAGGCGACTTGGTGCTCCAGTTGATCCAGGATCAAACGGGTATGCATAAGTTATCCCCACCTTGGGAAGGACCCTTTGTGGTCAGCAAAAATCTGAATAACGGGTCTTATTACCTCACTAACATACGCGAGCACAAGGATTCATGCAAGTCGGAGGAGGAGACTCGCCGGCCCTGGAATATTGCTCATCTTCGACCTTATTACACCTGAGCCACCAGCTCTCATTTTTGTACATACATTTGTCAGTGTATATATTTTATGATCAATATAATAAAGCCGACATCCCTAAAAAATTCAGGGCCTCTGTCGTTTCATTTCTGTATATCTGAGTCTTTATTATTTGGTCATAGCGTCACTTTGGGGCTTCCAACCCACCGAGTTTAGCTTTCATACCCTCTTGACCAGGCGTGGACGCCAAATTATGAGGTATTCTACTTGTTTGCAACTTGCTACTCCACCAGGTGACCCGCCGAACTCTTAACAGTCAATCTTTTATTAAGACCATGAACTCATTAAGGTTAAAACGACGGCTTATGTCTTGTGAGAGCCAGCTTGCAGTGAGCTAGGATACACTCAATGGTTGTGCGGCCCTTGAAAGCACATGGCCCTGTGAGCCAACTTGTTTGGCTAGGCTTTGGTAAGCCGGCCAGGCAATTATTTGTGATTTTATGAATTTCTCCTCTCCGGTTCTTTGGATTTGTTTCTCCTAAAGGTTTTTTCTGTTAAGTGAATTTTGACAATCCGGGTTATAAGCTCCGGTTGTATGACTCATGTTTGAGTATTTTGGGTTTGGCCCGCCCTGGCTATGGAGTTAAAGTCGCTAGTATGCTTTGATTTGAACAATTGAGGTCATGTGATTACATGCCTTTGGGTTATCACCCGCTCTAGATATCAATGTTCAAGACGTTACTATGATCTAAATCTATAGGTATGTTTTCCAATGCTTATATAAATATTTGAGATTTGGTAACCCGCTTGGCTTTTGACTTTAAGTTGCTAGTGTGTTTCGACTTGAATGGCCTTGATTCTAGTCCTTTCTGTAATTTTACAAGACTATATTATGTTTGGGTTACCACCCACCCTGGCTTTTGACATTAAGTCAACATGCCATATGGTGTTTAAACTTTGTGCATGAAAAGCCAAATTTTTCAATGGAAATACAAATACTTGTATGACCCATATGAAGTGATGACATCAGGCAGATCATGAATATTAAATTGGTGGTTCACAAGTCAAGGCTTAACATGCACGAAGGCATGACATGGCAGATCATTATTTTCAACTATCCTATTACAAGACGTTGATTTGAGCTTGCAAAGTTTTTAACTTCAAATGTCTTTGGAGCTGTGCTCCCATAAGCCGGCATAAGAGCCGCTTGGATCATCATCACTGCTCAGTTTTCCTTCGGGCGCCTTGAGGATTGTGGATCATCCTGTGCCGGCTCTTCCTCGTCCATCATCTGAAGATCAGTCGTTGTCCAGTCGATGCCGGTTAAAGCTTCGAAAGTGGCTTCATCATTGAGTATAATAGAAGGATCAACGTCAGGAGCGAAGATATACCTACGCCAAGGAGGAATGAGATTGACATCATGAGCTGGCGGCTTAATCTTCTGATTGTTGCTATCGTAAGCCGTCGTATAGTTGTTCAAGTTTAACTCTTCCACAAGCTTACATGCCATGGGCCGCATCTCGTGGACACAGCGATTGAAGTCCTTCTCTTCAAAGGGTGACTGGTCATCTTTGAATTCTAGAACCCAGTGGCTATCTCCTCCGGGTCGAGCTCTGATTGCCAGGCTTTGTCCCGGCCAAGAGCAACAATGGCTCCGGCTCGGGCAGCTGATAGTCATTGCTCTTCAGTCCGACATGGAATGTTGACAAGTGATCTAGAATAGCCGGCGGCTTTCTATTACCCTCTAAGGCCACCAGACTGCAGAGAGTACCACTGTATAATTGTTTTGTTAAAGAACAAATGGCCTCTAGCTTCAATAGCATGTCTTGACCAAGGTTGGCACTCCTGGGGCCGGTTAAGAGGATATATAAGAGTCGCCAGGCGAGTTAACACTGTGTATATGAAGCTTGGCTGTTACCAAAGGTAAACGCGGGTTATATTTACCAAAGATGGCGGCTGTCATTTGGCTAATATGTTGTTTTTAAGCCGGACAACTCATCAGTTACCGGCTTAAGAGCATTTTCTGCATCTTCAGCCTTTTTGGCCAGAGCAACCTTCTCAGTTCCCAGGTGGTTCTCTTTGTAGCAAGGCCCGCTTTAAGCTTTTCAATCTCTTCTAAAGAGGTTTTCAACTCTGACTTGGCTTGGGAAGTTTTTGCTTGCTGCATCTGGATGTTTTTCCTTAAGTCGCCTACTTGCGACTCCTTCGTACTCAATTTTTCCTGAAAGACAATAGTCAGAAAATGGTTACAACATATGACGACGAGTTTTTGCGTTGCAGATTAATTGAAGTCCCAAGCATAGTGCAAGCAATATACTTGGCACATGGGGGCTAATGCGGGTTGTTTTAAAAAAATTATGACCCAGTTCAAATTCTCAGTTTAAACCAGCCCATGGGGGCTACGTATTGGAGTTTTTCAAAGTACAATGACTATAAGTCCCGGCTCATCTTGTTAAGTTAAGTCGGCCCTTGGGGGCTACATGTTTAGATCTTAGAGTTCATTAGCAGTCTGGCTCATCTTATTATTATGAGATCATAGTTGAAAAGCTATAGAAAGTTCATTCAAGGATTAATATTTGGAAAACCCAGCTCATCTTGATAGGATAAGCCGGCCTTGAACGGCTACAGTTTGAAGATTATTATTAAGTCTACAACATACTCAACCTTTTCGTATCCTCTAAACTTGGCGGCTATAAAAATATATATGGAAAGAGATTAGTAACACACCTCATAGCGTTCCTTCATAAGGTTCACTAAACCGGCCTCCAGGTCATGGCTAGTATGAAGGTAGTTCAGATAGCCCACGTGGATGTCACTTGTGTCGAGGGCGGCATAACTCTCCAGATCCAGCTTCAATTTGTCTTCTGCTGGCGACTCTTATTTGGCACTGTGTTTGGCCAACACACTGGGATTCCCTGGCTCTATATAGCCTATGCCAGTGAAGATGACGTCCTCAGCGATCTTGTCAAGAGGGACCTCTTCAGCAAGCTTGGCTAGGCTGGGTGGTTTAGGACTTGGTGGGTTATGTGTAATGGCTGGATCAACTTCAGTGTTCATTGAATCAAAGGTTGTGGTGTCAGTTTGCGGCGGCGGATCATTAGCAAGGTCTTCAGGATTTTGAATTGAAGCCCCTGAGATTGCTAGCACTTGCTTCTCCAGTTCACTAACTTTGGGGTCCTTTGAAGAACCACCCACTTTCAATTTCTTGCCCGCTTTGGCTATGCCTCTATGATGAAGATATAAAAGTAGAGCGTATCATCATAAAATATTGACCAACAAATGAAAGTTCCTACCCCTGGGAAATCTTGAAGGCAGGCATTTGGGTCTCGGTAGAGTCGCCAGATGATGAATGAGGTGTTCTCTGATAGTGAGTCGGAAGAGTTAAGTGGTTGACGAATGAGACCCGCCTTTGGAAAGGAGAGGGATGGATTTTGAAGTACCTCATTACGGCGTTTGCGAGGGGCATGTGTGTTGGGTAAGCTGGTTGCAAGGTCTCCACCACCACTGCTCCGGGTTGTACGCTTTGCCTCGTGCTGCTGCTTTTTCAAAAGAAAATTGGGGTTCAAATAAGCAAATGATGAGAAAATCGTACTTTTTGGGAGACCCACCGAGTTTTTTGTCTTGGCAAAGGTTCTGAGTCGGAGGAGATTGTCATTACCTCTGTTGCGTCCGCATGGCCGGTCTCTGCATCGTCCTGAGAGGAGTCAGCGTCAATAAGTTGCATAAAAAGAAAGCCAAGAGAATCGAGTTCTACCTCCGACTTATTGTCAAGGGCAAATAAGTCTTCAGCATCCTGTTTCTTTCCTTTGGCCTTTTTTGGAGCTCGAGTTTTTCCTTTGGCCTCTTTGGCCAGTTTATCTTGTAGTTTCTGTTCCAGAAGGAAGAGACGGCCTGAGAACATAAATTACAATGAGAAGATGTGCAGTTTATGAGAAAGTGGTAAATGAGTTAAACAATGACTTAAAATACTTACGCCGGGAGCCGTATTAAGAGCGCAGAAAGGGTCCAGTCCTGTTTTTCTGTAACTTTTGAGGGTCTCCCCGAGTAATGTCTTGGTCATCTCGTTGATTTGCTAATCATCAAGATGTACTTGGTTGTGTCGCTGCGGGTCTTTACGTCGCATGTATATTGGTGCATTAAGTCGGTGCGGTGGCTCAAGGCAAAATCCTCCAGGCGACCCAGCAGTGGACCAGGTCAACCCCAGTCAAGTCATTGGCTAATAAAGCTCTTATTTTTTAAAAGGTAGGTGTGTACTCGGCCCGTTCTGCAACACTAATCCGATCACGGAGTTCATGGCTAGTGCTAAGCCGGAAGGGGCGGAAACCCGACAGAGGATTTTCATTGGCTGGAGAGGTATCTTGGCAGTACAACCAAGTCTGGTTCCAGTCCTTGGGGTGACTGGGTAGCGCAGCTGCAGGGAAAACGGCGTCTCTCTGCCTCTGGATAGCAATCCCACCGAGTTCAAGCCTAGGCCCGTCTGTCATCTTGGTCTGGCCGTTCAGGTAATAATACTCTTTGAATAAGTCAACGTTGGGCTCCTCTTGAAGGTACAACTCATAGAAGACTTGAAAGTTGCATATATAGGAGACAAAGTTGGGCCCAATATCTTGGGGGTGCAGTTTGTAGAAGTTCAGAACGTCCCAAAAGAATTTGGACCTAGGTGGTGAGAATCCACGAAGGAGATGATCTGAAAAGACTATAACTTCTCCATCTTTCGCTTGAGGTTTAGCCTCAGCCTCACGAACTTGCCAGTGGATGACTTTTTTGCTGGTAAAACGCCCATCTCAACATACTCATTGAGAGATTGTTTGGTGACAGTAGAAACAACCCAATCGCAAGAGGTGGTGATCTTAGTCATTTTTAACAGTGGATGCCTGAGAATAAAGTACGACGGGTTAATATTGTGATGATAAACTGCCCAGTGGCTACAAGATTTATGCTTGAGCAGGTTGTTAGTTACAAGTTCATGATTAAACCGATCAGAGGTTGGCGGGTTATAAGTTCATTATTAAGTCGCCAGAGGATGGCGGGTTATGAGTTTCATTACTGAGCCACCCAATAATGGTAGGTCGTGGGACCTTTACTAAGTCCTTGGAAATTAATGGAGTGCGAAATTGATTACTTAAACCGCTCAATATGTGTAATGGCGGGTCATATGGGCAAGGATGTGCCGAAGATATTACTAAGTATGGATAAACAAGTTTCACAAGTTGCAGCAATATTCACGGATCTAAGGATAGTTCGAAAAGGAAAATAATGGTAAAACCTACAAGTGACAGTGTGAAAGCACAAGTGCTCCCTAGGTGGTTTTGGTAATTAATGTCAACATCTCTCTTGTTGGACTAACACTTTTATCTAGTATGTTTCAGATAAGTTCAACAATGGAGTGGCATGGACTAAAAGATGTGGGAACTCCTTCAAGATGCTAAGGACAAAGGATTGGCTCAAGCTTCAAGCTCAAGACTCTTCATTTTACATTTTAGTGATCCAAGATCACATTGAGTCTATAGGAAAAGCCAATACTATCAAGGAGGGATGAGGTGTTGCTTAATGAGCCTCTTGCTTCAAGTGCTTAGTGATATGCTCCAAAAACCCTCAACTACTTTCCCACTTCCACACATATGTCCTAAACCTAAAGTCAAACACGGCCCCACCGATTCTTCCTATCCGGCGCCACCGAGTTTGGATGTCTTAGCCACTGCCACAAACCCTAGGCAAATCGGTCTAACCGATAGGGAACTCGGTCTCACCGAGATGGGATTGTAATCTCTCTGTGTATGTCCATTATCAAAATCGGTCTCACCGAGTTTGAGCAATCGGTACTACCGAGATTACAATGCAAACTCTCTGGTCAACTTATTACCAAAATCGGTCCCACCGAGTTTGAGTAATCGGTCCCACCGAGTTTGCCTGACCAACTCTCTGGTTAGCTAATTACCACAATCGGTCTCACCGAGTTTGTGTAATCAGTCTCACCGAGATTACATTATGCCCTAACCCTAACCATATCGGTCCTACCGAGTTGCATTTCGGTCCCACCGAAAATCCTAACGGTCACTAAATTTGCTAAATCAGTCTGACCGAGTTTCTCGATTCAGTCCCGCCGAGTTTGGTAAATTGTGTGTAACGGTTAGATTTTGTGTGGAGGCTATATATACCCCTCCACCTCCTCTTCATTCGTGGAGAGAGCCATCAGAACGAACCTACACTTCCAGCATCCTATTTCTGAGAGAGAACTACCTACTCATGTGTTGAGGCCAAGATATTCCATTCCTACCATATGAATCTTGATCTCTAGCCTTCCCCAAGGTGCTTTCCACTCAAACCCTCTTTCCACCAGATCCAAATCCTATGTGAGAGAGTTGAGTGTTGGGGAGATTATCATTTGAAGCACAAGAGCAAGGAGTTCATCATCAACGCACCATTTGTTACTTCTTGGAGAGTGGTGTCTCCAATATTGGCTAGGTGTCACTTGGGAGCCTCCGACAAGATTGTGGAGTTGAACCAAGGAGTTTGTAAGGGCAAGGAGATCGCCTACTTCGTGAAGATCTACCGCTAGTGAGGCAAGTCCTTCGTCGGCGATGGCCATGGTGGGATAGACAAGGTTGCTTCTTCGTGGACCCTTCATGGGTGGAGCCCTCCGTGGACTCGCGCAACCGTTACCCTTCGTGGGTTGAAGTCTCCATCAACGTGGATGTACGATAGCACCACCTATCAGAACCACGCCAAAAACATCCGTGTCTCCAATTGCGCTTGAATCCTCCAAACCCTTCCCTTTACATTCTTGAAAGTTGCATGCTTTACTTTCCGCTACTCATATACTCTTTGCATGCTTGCTTGATATGTGTTGTGAGTGTTAAACTTGTGCCTAAACACCACTTAAACTTTAAAAGGTTAAAAACTGCAACTTTG